>NC_135366.1:27825833-28149166 GCF_051622035.1 Arctopsyche grandis
ATACTTTATTTAGTGCATTGGACTTCGTGTAGCATCTTGGCGTTCAAATTCGGATGAATGAATTCCGTTTTTTAAATGTTTCATATACACAATTCAAAATAATAAAAAAATACGTTTTAAATTTGACACTGACAATTTAGAACAGAGATGAGAAATGCAAACGAAAAAAAAAACTTGGGAATTTCCCTACAAATTGGAGGCTTGACAAATTCATTATTTCAAAGCACATCCCGTTTCGCGGGCTTTCGCGCACAATAATGCCTGAAGCGAATGAGCATACCACCGTTTTGTATTTTTTTTTTCGTTTGTGCCCCTATTAAAATACGAATGTACGAAACAAAAAAAAAAATCAACATTTGTAAAAATTCCCAAGCGAAACGGCAAGATCTACGTTAAACTTCGGGAACGTGTTCATTTTGTGTTGCGAAAATCGCCGATGATGAAGAAAAAAAGCACGGAAAAAGCCTCATTAGGTTTTTCATTAAGTTCTGTACACACCGAGCCACAAAACGGTAAACAAACGTCTCTATATATAAACTCGATCGACGACGAAGCAATAACGACTTTGTCAGATACGACTCTCGAGGAAATAAAATTGCATTGTACCAAATATATGGGGCGGAAGTGTGTGAGTTGTGCGCTCCGTGTGCACATACGAGCAGCAATCAGTCAGCTTACGCGTTTTTTTTCGCATTCGTTAACCCTTTGAATGCTGATCGGCGTTTTGCTGACAAATCCACGGGCCTGCAAAACGCCGACAGGCGTTGTATATTGAGCATGTACAGAGTAAACAAGAATACTACCTGCTAAGCCTTTAAAGGTAGCATTGAAAAATAAAAATGCATAGAACATGGGTCGTGTAATCTTTGTCAATGTTTATAAAGACTAGTTTAAACCGGAATTTCTGAATTTATAACCATAGCAGAATTTGTCGATGGAAATCCCTAACTACCGAGTATTTTAGATTATGGCTTGGCATTTAGATTGCGAGCATTACATTTGAACAACAATGAAGAAGATGGAACTAGTTTCGGAAAAATACATTTATTAATAGACTTCTTTTGTTTATTTTATATTGTTGCAAGATATGTTGGAGAGTCTAAACATACCTTAAAAAACTCGAAATCCTCGGCGGTAGTTATCTAGGGTTTTTTTGGATTAGCTACAATTTTTATACCTGCTTTCTATTGCATTTTTAAATAATTCTATTTGGAAATGTTGGCCAAATTTTCTGCGTGGTGGGCTTTCTACAGAAAAGACATCAGCACTTAAAGGGTTAATGAACTGCATATTTTTGTGTGTGTGCGCCCTAAATGTAAGTCAACGAAACCCATTAGGGAGTCCTTAGGGCGAAAACACACAGCGATGAACGGCACACGGTGTACTTGGCTCCCCGCTGTGGGGGGTCTCCTACATTTCTTCAAATATGGAATACACCGTTATCGATCACTTTCTAGCAAGGATACAATTTTACCGGAAACAGTCCAGGGGGTCATTTTGGGGCGGGGCGTGCTGGGCGTTCCATAAAAATGTGCAAGGCACGGCCCATTTTTTTCACACGTTAAAAAATATTAAAAAAAAAAACCACGTGCCACGTGCATCGCCGTGTGTTTTCGCCCTTAGGGACACGCAGACACACAAAGTGGTAAGCGGCGCGTGTGTTTTTAGATTGTTTTGCACATGTAAAAAAACGCTAGCACGTCTTATCTATGACAGATCAAAACTCACCCCCTGGAGTGTTTTCGGTGGTATATTTTCCTTGTATTTACAGTAATGGATAACGGTGATAAACATATTTGAAGAAATGTAAGAGAAACTTGTTGAAATAATAAGACAGTACGAATTAACAAACACATAAGATACGCCCATTCACAGCTGGAGTCTATCTTGGCATGCCGTGCCATTGGGCGTACAGGATCGCCTATTGGCCTCTACCTATCTTCACGTGATGTTCTTTGACTGTACTCTGACCAAAGATCAGCATTGTAATAAAAATACCAATAATTTTATTTTACTACCGCCATCTACATATGTTTAAAATTAAAAACTGGATAAACGTCAGGCACTTTTCAGAAATTCAAATTTCAAACGCGTCTAAAACGATATTTTTTCTCCATCGTAATGACGGAGGATACAAATAACAACAGACCGCTCCATTAGTTTTCAAAGCAAAAAATCATAGTTTCTCTAAGAATTTGACAATAGCGAATCTGAAGTAAGACATCTTTACGGACGGTACAGTTGCATTGAAGATGTAACGAAAATTTGCAACGCTGAAACATTGCACGATACTCAAGTGAAACGAAACGAAACACTCAACTTTAACCATTAATAATTACCTCACAAACCTAGCCCGTTACTCCGCAGCGTAAAAAAACACACGGTCGAGATTTTTTTTATCATACATTTTTATCCCATCGAACAAACACAGAGCAGCAAACAGTACGCACATGTGCACACAAATATTAGACAAAGCCGTGATTGAATTATCCGACTGGTGCAAACAAAGCGAACACCCTTTAGAATTTACAAAGGGCGGACACAACAGTCATAAAAAGCATTATTTTCATTATATTATTTATTTATTTAATAGTTTATTTAATAGTTTTGGACCATTGTGGCATTACAGGAAGAACCTAATGCGCCACAATGGCCTACATTTGAAAAATATATAAAAACATGATATAAAAACAAGTAAACTGTAAATAAAGGAAAAAAGCAAAAGCAGAAAACATGGTAAAATAAAATTACAAAAAAAAGTAACAAAAGGAAAATAATACATCATTCAGAGAGAAAAAAAAAATAACAAAAGTGTAAAAATTAAAAATAAAATCCATAAATCCCATTCTTTGTTTACACTGATCAAAATTAAAATAGTATATAAAAATGTACAAAAGAGAAAGAAAAAATAAAATAAAATAAAACAAAATATGAATAAAAAATAAAATCACAGCGAGGCCCAAATGGAAGAGAGTAGATTAAGATTCCACTCATTCATCACATTCAAATTAAGAAAGTAATGATGAGCGCAGGTTACCAGATAAATATGTTAAGATAATATCCGACAATCTACGCTCCCCAAGGTGGAAAATATCACATTCAGGGACAGCAGCAACGATTTCATTGAGAAGTCGAATAGCTCTTGGAATAGGAGCCATTCGAAAAAGAACTGTGCGAGCAGCAGGTACAACCATTAAATGATGATGTCTACCACGCACATAATTATTAGGGACATAAAGTCCCAACTGTTCCAGCAACAACGGGCATGACGTATTACCACGCAATAGCTGGAGAACGAAACGAATTAACGAGAAGTTTCTCCGAAGTTCAAGGGAATTATACCCAAGCATGCCCAAAAGGAAAGGAGTAGGATAGAGATATGGGTAGTACCCATACTCTTTCTTATAAAGAAAACGAAGAAATGCTTTTTGCACTTTTTCTATAATAAGAGAGTAGTTTGCTTCGTGCGGATTCCACACAATTGCATTATACTCTAGCTTACTTCTAACAAGCGAGTTGAAAAGCAAGCGAGAAGACAAGGGGTTGGAGAATAATCTAGCATATCTCAAGACAAATCCAAGTCGACGAAAGGAAACGTCAGCGATTGTCTTGATGTGGTTGTGAAAGGTGAATTGAGGATCAAAAGTGATACCCAAGTCGACCATTGATTCCACGCGCTTCAACAATACGGATCCAATGGAATATCCGTGACAATAGAGCGAATTCGCACGTCCATAACTCATAATAGCACATTTACTAGTATTCAGTTCAAGCCCTAAACTGGAACTGAACTCTAAAACAGCGTTAATATCAGCTTGAAGGAGAGAGGCTTGCCTCTCATCCTTAACAGCAAAGAATAGTTTAACGTCGTCAGCAAACAAGAGACATGAAGCATTGCGTAGTACTTTTGGGAGGTTATTAATGACTATTGTAAATAGTAAAGGGCCTAAGGTGGACCCCTGAGTTACACCAGATCGCGTAAAAAATGAAGGAGATTCATAAATACCATATCTAACAAATTGCTTCCTATCACTAAGATAAGAAGCAAAGAGTTTAAGAAGACGTGGAGAAAAGCCCACTTCAGCTAATCTGATCATAAGAGCGTCATTGTTGACAAGATCAAATGCTTTTCGAAAGTCAAAGTAGGCTACATCAACTTGTTGTCCACGGTCAACTTTAGACATGGTATAATATGAAAAGCAGGCAAGATTAGTGGTAGTGGAACGACATGGTGAAAAACCATGCTGCTCATCACACAACAATCTTTTGAACTGCAAAAGAATCAAACGGTGAAGGATATTATCGAAAATTTTGGGAATAGCCGAGATGATAGCAATAGGTCTGTAATTTTCAACCTCATTTTTAGAGCCACTTTTATGAATGGGAATGACTCTAGATAATTTCCATTTTTCAGGATAATTACCAGAATCCAGAATAAGGTTAAAAATAAACTGAAGAGGCTCTAAGAGCGAATTACAGCATGCCTTTAATACGTCAGGGGGCACACCGTCAGGCCCAACAGACCCAGATTATAATATGCGGGGTGCGGGTTGTGTAATAAAATCGATTCACATTAAAGTATGCACGTTGGAAACTTTCAAGAGCACCCATACACGTTCGAAATTGCCTCACCGTTCCCAAACTTCGGCCGCTTCTGGCTCTCAAACTGTGTAAAATATACACATTATAATAATAAAAACGTTATTTATAGGGCGACGTTTAAATGGATTTGAAGAGCTTTTGCGTTTATGCTCAACCCCCCTCCCCCCTCCATCCACCTATCCCCTTTCCTCCCTCGCTCTAGGGATGTGAGAGTGTTTTATAAGAGATAGATATAAAGTGTGGTGGGGTTTTACTTAGTCCAGGGGGAATTTAGTGTGTAATGGAATATGATTTTGATATTATGTTTAAGGAAATTAAAAATTCATCCTTGTTTATTAGTGGGAAAATTTCGAAAGTCTGGTTATAGGAAAATTGTTCGAAAATAGCTCATCGGCAGAATTTTTTTACTGTAATATTTTAAATGCCTGCTATTTTGCCTGAAAAAAAAAGTTTTGCCAGTGAACTTATGCGTGCGAAACTTGCTGCATAAAATAAATAAAAAAGTATAGAAAAAAAGAAGTATGGAACGCTGTATGCTCGGCATAACGAGGAGAAATAGGAATCGTGGGTGAGAAGTGTAACAAGGGTAGTGTATACAGTGAAGAGATTGAAATAGCAATAGACGGGTCACGTACATAGAAAAAAAAGTGCTCAAATTGTATGTTAAAGGGTGCAAGGAAAATGAGATGGATGAGAGTTGCGCAAAACAGAAACGAATGGAAGCGGGCTGGAGTGGCCGTCATTAATCAAGTCTATAAACCCAATGAAAAATGATATATGCAAAGTCACAAAAATCCAAAACGGACCTTTAATCGCGTTTCGAAAGTCCATAATCGATGAAAATTTGATCAGGTGTTGTTTAAATTAAAGATGAAAGGTATTTTCTGTCAAAGCTTAAAGGAAAGTAAAATTTTACAAAAGAAAGTAATGTCTGACCAGCAGCAAACACCAGGGATAGAACCCGTGATCACACAATTGAATAGATAATATGCTGACCATTGATATATGCTGCTAGTTTATCCATATGTTTATACATACATATCTTGATTTGAAACAATTTCACGAAGAATTGTGCTGTACCAATGTTTCAGGTACGCTTAAAACCCAAGCTCCCAAGGGCTAGATATCCTTGTGGGTACGTACTTTTTCATTTAGGCAAATGGTAGGTACTGTAGGAAAAAATACATACATACATAAACAAGATATATTTTTTTTGGTTACGGTTGACCTTTCGTTTCCACAAATATCGTATTGTCGAGTCTGAATAAATTATATGTATAGCCGTTCTTCTCCTCGTGCATTTTCCTGAATATTTTTCGCACAATGGTATTTTTTCGCGACAGATATTTATCATCTTGCGGTCTTTCGTTTTTTTACACCATTCTATTTTTTTTTTCATTCGTATCGCCGTATTGTTGTAGCACGAAAGTGAAATATGCTGCATTCTTTTGAAACGTAACTTCTGATTATACACAAATGTCATTTATGCGAATCAATATTCCGAATGTGTCAATGCTAATTTTTCGCGTGGAAATGACTCAAACGTTTATATATACATATATATTTTTAAAAATGCTCATTTATTCGAATCATACCTTCATTGTATTACTTGAACCACGAGTTGTATAATACCTATATAATAAAACTCCATATTTGACTAATATCATTGTAATTTATAATATGACGCAAGTAATGAAGAAGCAAATCAGATAAGCATGCAGGTGAATTTTTGATGAAACAGGTTCTACCCGGCGCATTTTTTCGAAACTTGCATGCAAGTTGCCAGCGTGTGACGTCAAGCCAATAGTGGTTCCACGACGAAACGTCTACGGACAGATTTATCTGTGCGCATTGTGTCGCGTAATTATTAATTATATTGTCCGTAATCATTTTGTCGTGGACGTTTTGCCGTCGGACGTTTCGTCGTGAATTTTGACTTTTTCAAATCGACGCTGAAGGTTACCTTACGCAAGTGATGCTGGCAATCACTGGCATGTGACGTCACATTAGCGGAGCTATTCTCTATTTTTATTTTTTATTTAATTTACACCAAGAAGGCCTAACAGGTAAACCCAATGCGCCTTCCTGGCCAAAGACAATTATATAAACATATATACACAAATACTTACACGTATACACAAATACACATACATACATACATAAATATAAAAATACACATATATACATATACATACATACACACCTACACATATATATATTCACATATACATACATATACACATACATTACATACATCCATAAACATACAAACATTATACATGCATATACACATAAACACATAAATAAAGATAAATTACTCATATATATAAAAATAAAAAATAGCATACATATATAAATAAAGATAAAACCAACATACATACACATTATGCTAAATAATAAAATGACAAAATGAAAACAACATGTGTAAATATGTATGTAGCTAGAAATCATTTAAAATATGCTGCCTGACAGAACTGTATGATGAAGTAAAAACATCAAGGCTCCCAGAAAGCAGGTTAAATAGTCGAATGGCTCTTGAAAGGGGTGAGTCATCAAGCACAGTAGTTCTGGCCCGAATAGGCAGGAATAGAGTTCTGGAGCGAGATTCTCTCAGTTTCTCAGGTACCCTAAGTTTAAGATTACACAGAACTTCAGGAAGATGACATTCACCCCTTAGAATTTTTAGAAAAAGCTTACCAAGGTGATTGTTTCTACGTGAAGCTAAGGAGTCAAAGCCCAAGGAGCCATAGTTGATTTGATAGTGCAAATAAGATTGCATTGAGTGATAGAAGCAAATGTGCATCTATGTGATGCACTTGTGCAGTCATAATCGAAAAAAGAAGATCGAAATGATAAAAATAATAAAATAGCTTGTATAAAAGGGTGTTGGAATCTGGAAACGGTCCCCAAGAGCGATTGGTTTTGACCCGCGTATAGATTAATCCCGAACCCATACGAAAGGACCCCTTACAACTGAGGGAAAACAAACAAAAGGATTTTGAAATATGGAAAGCACATTTGAAATATGACCCGATTCGGTCACAATTTGGCATTGAACCTTACGGAATCAAGTCCCAGTTCCAGCAGAACAGCGAGAGAAATCCGAGAGCGATCGATCAAACGGCCAAGGACCGGGCAGCCGGACAGCCTTGATACTATGCACAGCTGAAAAAGCAAAAATGACCACCGTATTCTATTCTGCTGCAGGTCGTTAATCATGGTTAAGCGGAGAAAAGAGATTTTTCTTACCGAAATTGAAGTTTCGCTTAGCCTTATTTTCGCGAAAAACACCCGTCCCGAGGGATATTTGCGTACACAAAACCCGAACGGGATACACAACAATCGAGTAACCGAGAAGAAATGTTTAACGACGCGAATAAAAGCAAACATTTAAACGGGCAGGCCTTTTTAAGGAATCAGAACGTTTCAAAAAAGCGATAACCTAAAAAGTTCTGGGTACATCGAAATAAATTAGCAAGTTGACTTTTGGACACATTGAATGGAAAATTCAGACGAATCGACCAATATTTACACTCGGAGATCTGTTCATGACGTAGTATGGTTAGGGGAAGAGATGGATGACGAGTGAGGAGGAGGGATCTCTGTGTGCAAAATTGTGTCATTGGGGTGCTTGCTTTCACTTGGGATTTATATGGAGGGGTGGAAAAATCTGTTACGATAAATCCAAGTGGGTCACGAAGGTCGTTTAGGAAGATATATCGTAGAAAAACAATCGCAGAAAAAACAACTACATATACATATATATTAAATAGGATGCGACTAATTTGGGTGCTTGGTGGAAGAAGGACGCAAGTCTGACTCTGGGTCATCCTCGTTCGTTTCGGGTGTGCGACAAATTGCAATAATTAATTGTTCCTGGCTATGCGAAGTCTGCGATATGTACGTAAATGAAAAACTGACCGTTTATATGCAGCCAGTCGTTTAGTGGAGTAACGCTAATTTCGAGAGCTCGAACGATGGTTGAATTCTATAAAGTGCTGCTACATAGAAATTTGGTCTAACAAATATAATATACATATGTACATATATACGTAGCCAATTGTTTAGAAGAGTAGTGTAGTAGTTGTTTAGTAGACAATTGAATTCACCTTAATCACATACTGCATCATATCATCATATATATAATATCGCTATTCCGTCTGTGTGTCTGTCTGTCTGAGATAACGCTCGCCGTACCTGTATATATATAATTAATAATTCTCATTAGTATTCTATGCTTTGGAGAAATCCGTTGTGCATGAGTGATTGAAATAAAATAAATATATTATCATATATAAAACATCGCTATTCCGCCTGTGTGTCTGTCTGTCTGTCTGAGATAACACTCGCCGTACTATAATAATCGTTTCGATTCGACATACATATGACCGTCACAGCTAAGCCACTGCCAAAACGTATATACGAATACAATAACAAAAGAAAAAACTTCTATACATACTGATCGCTACTAATGTGTCCGCTTGGCAGAGATTTTACCGCCATCTATTGAAAATTTATTTAATTAATTAATTTTTCTATTGGTGTTTTATATTGTTTACATGTAGGTAGGTAGGTAGGTAGATTTTAACTATTTTTTCATAATTAAACAATTAAATATAAATATTAAATTAAATATATTTAGGTATTTGAAAAAAATTCGACCGCGTGGGGATCGAGCAAATGCTCGATCAATTTACTTTTTCCCACTTAAATGTATTATATTATGTGTAGAGGTAGGACCGGAAGCGTGCTTTTTCCAGGAAACAGGGCAAACTACAAAGCTAGAGATCATAAAAAAAGGTTCATCATAAAAATGAACAACGTAAAGTTGGTCCGCTCTTTAATTATGTGTATAAATAGAGGAGTTCCGGCAGTTAGATTCATTGCTTTGTATGGCTGTTATCAGCTCATTACTAGTTCAGTGATGTGACCAGTTGCACTGCGCCACACGAATGGCACTCCCTCTTAAACTTTAAGCAGTAATAAAGGAAAGTATACAAAAAGGAAAGGAATATGATTAATCATTGCCACTTATACGTTTCTTAATAAATATTAAATTAAATATATTTAAAAAGGTATTTGAAAAAAATCAAACTTAATATGCCAACACCCATGCAATTATATATGTCATCGGGTACAACACTAGTACATATGTATATAAAGTGCTACTAGACTAAACGACCAGACTTGAATTTCAAATCACCATACATCGGATATTCATATACATTATTAAGTAAAAGGGTAAATGCGATTGAAACGCTAAATTGGAGCCGGAGTCGCTCGATTCAGCGCTCGTTCAAAAAGCCGTAACTCCACGGCTAGTCCTGAATTAATATGCATTGGTACATGCATCAGACTTTCAAGGTCACCTTTGGCAAGACACCGAGACTCAAAAGAGGGGAATTGCCGAGGGTAAACTGACACACATATGGAAGTGTGTGACCACGTGGGGGCAGCAGGGCGTGATGCGCTGTCACAGTGGTGGGTTTGGCTCGAACGCAGATCTATCTCAACTGGCTCCAGTTTGCGCCTGTGACCTTGGGAGAAGGGATCGATAGCGAGGCGGGCAGGAGGCCACTGGGGTTGGAGAAGAGGGATGGGGGGGGGGTACATGGAAGAGAGGGCGGATGCTGCGAATATTCGCCCGCCCTGGGGCCTCGCCTGCGATCCGCATCCACACACAAACACACACACACAACCCCAAAAACAGTAGACACGCTTCGTTAAGGACAATTAACAACACTGCTGATGACCTAATCCTGATTCGAAGAGTCTCTTGGCCTGAAGAGAGCAAATCCCACCCAGTTACATACGTACACGGCGCGAGCCAACAGCTGATCCAAGTTCAAGGGCGCGAATGCGAACTATGCAACCTGAAAGGATTGTTCTTTACATAAATTTAAGAAGAGATTTTGGATTTTTTTCGTATCGATCTGATCCTTGACCTACTCGACCAATGAAAGCAAACGTTTTTTCTCCGCCAGAAACTCCTCAAAGTCGGAAAAGAAAACGATTGCGAAAACTTTCGAATACCTTATCAGTGAACCATTGCCGCATTATAAATTTTTTTGTACCAATGTATATGAGATATCAGTGACCAAAGATCGACGTCGTCAAATATGCTTTCATGCACAAAAAATGATTCACTATTATCAATTATAATTACTGTTGACAGCAAAAATTAGTGAAGTAAAAATATAAATGAGAGATAATGAGAGCCTTAATGCAAATGTTATGAGATATACATAGTGTGAAAAAGATAAAGTTATAGGCGTTTAAGCAATTAAAATCCGACAAAACGACTGGGTGGCGGAAAGTCAAATATATAAGGCCAAAATTTTTTGCATTCTTAAACGTGTTTATTGCGATTATTTTTCACCATCGAACTATCGGAAGCGATTTAAATTTCTATCGGTGACCAAACCGCGCAATATGGCAAAGTTACAAACCGACGGGAAGAATGTAGGAACATTGCCTGAACCATTAGCAAAGTGAAACATATAAAAAAGTTGACAATAACGAACCATTTTTTGGTGCATAATAGTATCTTCGACACCGATCGCTGGACTCATATCACACGTGCAAAGTTGATTGAATCTTGAGGGTAAAATAAAAATGAAAGAAGCAAAAGGACACGCAGATTGAGCAATCTGTCGCCCGATTTGTCGGTCATAGGATCGCTGCTTTTGAAGTTTTTTTTATCGCAGGTAGTGATTTTAAATCGGAAATAAATTGCACAACTTTGGTAGATTTTTAAAGTTAAATGTTAACTGCATCATATAATACGTAACAATTGTCATATTAACGAATGTCGAAAAAAATGCCACAATAAAACGAAAATATTTAATAATATTTACAATGTTAAAAAGATCTTCCACCCATTAGAGTTTGTCGCTACGAGTCAACGGACGACAAATTGTACAACTAATTTCAATGAAAGCATAGCAATTTCACTTAGACATTTTAGATACGAACGTATATATTTTATATACATATGTAC
This sequence comes from Arctopsyche grandis, assembly GCF_051622035.1. Classification (NCBI taxonomy): domain Eukaryota; kingdom Metazoa; phylum Arthropoda; class Insecta; order Trichoptera; family Hydropsychidae; genus Arctopsyche; species Arctopsyche grandis. The sequence goes on from NC_135366.1 coordinate 27,837,436, forward strand.
ATACATATTTTCATAATTGAATGACATGCATGAGTGGAATTTTGATCTCTCTTCCATTTCCATCCCACAGGGATGTTTTTTTTTTTATTTGCGGCTGGTTCTTATACATTGGTGCTGGCTATAACCGCAAGACATTCCCTACTTTGTAATTAATTATTTGATATTCTTACTTAATCTGCTATTATTATAATGCTATTGTTTTTTTTATTATTTATTTTTTTATATCTACATAGATATAGGCAGTGGGGTAGTGCTAAATAAAAAAGAACCAGGTCGGTATTTAATTTATACGAACCCCCCCCCCCCGCTTTTTTCCTTAATTAAAAAATATATATCCTAATATTGGTAGTTTAAATATTTATAAAAAAAATCAACAGCAGCAGCGTGTCAACAGCAATATTTGCTTTTAGCAATGCTAAAACCATATACATATGTGGAAAAACTATCAAATTTGAACAATTTAGAGATGACTATTTATTTAAGCTGAGTTCCCTTATTTTATCTATCCTCAATATGTGCGTATGGTCAATAGTTCAAAGAATGTTTTCTTTCAAAATTTTGGGTGGTTTTAGATAAAAAAAAGCCAATACATTTCATTAAACGTCTTTTAAGTTTTCAATATGCTCAGATTACTATTCGGTTGTGGTCATCAAATGTTAGAATGAGAGTCTGCTCACAATATTTCGTAAACAAAATTTTATATGAAATATAAGCCAAAATATGTTTTAATTGTACTCGGATAACAATGTTTATATCAATCAAAGTGCCAGGGCGGCGACCTGGCCCGACTACACCACTGGATATAGGAGACGTTGCCAACATATTTGTGCGAGCCACAGGAGGAACAAACAAATCACGATTCCTCAGGTCCATGAATTTACTAGGTGCATAAAACCTAAATTCATTAAGAACCTGAGGATTGTGTACTATCCCATTTGATAGCTTAACCCTTTGCCCGCGTCACCAAATTTAGCGAACATGCCCTGTACGCGGCTGCTTTTTTGCGGATTTTGTTATCGCGTTTTCGACTATAAATATAGGTTGTAATATTTTATAAATTATTTTAGCCTATATTGAATTTTTTTTGACTACTGTCATCTATTGAATTTGGTATACATTTAGTAATATTTTCAACCAAGTTATAAAATTACTTGAACAAAGAACACAATAGACGGCTCTTATACAGGTTGGAAATTCCAAGATATCTATGCGTGTCTCACGCGCTGAGGGCATGTTCGCTAGGACATGTATAGTAGTCGTACGCGGTGGAAAGGTTAAAAAAGCGATTCCCCAAAAACATAACACGACAAGACTCCAATGAGTTGAAGTCTAACGCCCCTAATAGGAATGCACTAGGATATAGCCAAGGATAATAACTAGAGGTAGGACCGGAAGCGCGCCGTCTATTGTTCCATTATTGTAAATGCTTTGTAAAAAAGGTTCGGCAAACCTTTAACAATGCATTTACAACATGTGAACAATGAACAGCGCGCTCTGGGTCCGCTCTTTAATAATAACTAGAGGTAGGGTAGCCAAGTTGCCGCTCATTGTTCCATTGTTGTAAATCCTTTGTAAAAAAAGTTCGGCAAACCTTCAACAATGCATTTACAACATTTTAACAATACACGCCCCCCTCAGGGTCCGGTGAATAATAATAACCATACAATTACATATAAAGATATCTGAGAAACCTTTTTTGGATTCTCTCAATCTTCAATGAATGAGTCCTATGGGTAGGACTCCATATGATTATGTATAAATGTATTTTTTGTATGTGTAAACATGTATATATTTTTATTTTCTTATCTCTCTGTATTCTGTCGCCAATGTGGCGCATTAGGGACTCCTGTAATGCCACACAGGTCCAAATTTAAACTTAAAATAAAATAAATAAATACATAATACGAATTTTTCGACTGCTTATAGAGTCGTCAGTTTATGTATACCTCAGCTATATGTATGTAATTTGGACTCGCTATTGAGAACAATACCGTTATTATAGTAATTATATTAAATTGATAAGAAGGGAATTTCGCTTAGGTTTCACAATTGAATATGTGAAAAGCTTACACCGTACATTTGAAAATATATGAGTAAAGTATAAATAGTACATACATACTTCGGTCCATAATAGTACATCATAAGTCGGTCGAGTAGTGGGAATTGTGCGGTTGCAAATTATCGCTTACCGAGTATTAATTACACATTTCATGAGAAAAAGATTGTATCGACTCTTAGGTACTTTTATTAACGATATAATATGATGGAAATAATTGAAATTCACTTTCTTCGCATGATGCGTAATTTCGATTTTAATTAACGACTTGCTCATCAACATGTGGTTTTTTTTTTTTTACTTTTTATTAACCAACAAACCGTTGACAATTAAAAAACCTAAGACTTTACATAAGATACATACATAGCCAGCAGTATGGCTTAATGGTAGCGTGTATGTTTAGCACCAAGTGATCAGTAGGTTCGATACGCCTTACTACCGGTTAGATTTGGGGGTATTTGTGACTCCAAATCGATCGTTTCTTATCAGAGTTTGCCAATTTTATCTGATCATTGTTGAAACGGTTCCTCAAAATTGGCAAAAAATCAGCTTTCCTGTTGTCACAAATTGTATGTATGTACATACAATTTGTAAAAATTATGTACAAATCTAAAATCCATAGATGTCTCAATGGATTAATTATTTAATTAATTAATTGTTATTTCGTGTTCTTCAGCTTCTGGAAATACAGCGATTCATATAATAAAAAAAATGCTGCATTGTTTGTAATTAATTGTCCAGGAAGGCGCATTGGGGTCTTCCTGTCAAGCCTTCCTGGTATATTTTATTTATTTATTTTAAACAGACCATTGTGGCATAACAGGAATTCCTAAAGCGCCACAATGGTCAAAAAATATAACACAAAAAAGAAAAAAAACAAAATAACAATTAAACATAAACATAAATACATCTACATACATAAAAAATAGCATTTATAATAACAGATAAAGTAAAAATATCAAATAAAATATAGCATAAGGAATGCCTTGCACCTACAGCCAGTTTCAATAAATATGTAAGAAACAACTACAAATACAAAACATCCCTGTAAGGCACAAATGGAAGAGAGTTAATCAAAATTTCACTCATAAATCACAATCAATCATGAAAACAATGATGAGCGCAGACTACCAGATAAATGGGTTAGAGTAATTTCCGACAATTTACGCTCACTAAGGTGGAAAATATCACATTCAGTCTCGGCAGCAACGATTTCATTAAGAAGTCGGATAGCTCTTGGAATAGGAGCCATTCGAAAAAGGACTGTGCGGGCAGGAGGTACAGCCAGCAAATGATGATGTCTACCACGCACATAGTGAATAGGGACATAAAGCCCCAACTGCTCCAGCAACAACGGGCATGACGTATTACCACGTAAGAGCAGGAGAACGAAACGAATTAATGAGAAGTTTCTCCGAAGTTCAAGGGAATTATACCCAAGCATGCCCAAAAGGAAAGGAGTGGGGTAGAGATATGGGTAATACCCATATTCTTTCCTATATAGGAAACGAAGAAATGCTTTTTGCACTTTCTCAATCATCAGAGAGTAATTTGCTTCATGCGGATTCCACACAATCGCATTATACTCTAGCTTACTTCTCACAAGCGAATTGAAAAGCAAGCGAGAAGACAAAGGATTGGAGAATAATCTTGCATATCTCAAAACAAATCCAAGTCGACGAAAGGAAACGTCAGCGACTTTTTTGATATGGTTGTGAAAGGTGAGCTGAGGATCAAAAGTGATACCCAAATCGACAATAGATTCCACACGCTTCAACAAGACGGATCTAATGGAATATATGTAGCTACGTAAAAAAATAAAAATAAAATGATTACATATTGTCATTGAAGTATTATGTATAGAATAGTCATTCCCAACAAAAGTATCGCTTAAAAGCGAGCCATCGAAGAGAGAGACGGAAAGTCAGAAGAGAGACAAAAGAGTGAGGAAAAAAAAATCGTGGAAGTGATCGTTCCTGGACAAAACAGCTGACATCTCCGAGCACACGGATTTTTTGTGGCAACATTTTTAGGGGCTGAGAGCAATTCTATGCATACTACTTCAATGCATATTGTACATAAATCAAATTCAGATATTTGTCACATAGCGGGTAGGATGATTTTTGCCAACTTGATGGAGGAACCGTTTCAACAATGAAATTAGATAAATTGGCAAACTCTGATAAGACACGATCGACATGGAATCACAAATATCCAAGTCTGACCAGCAGTATTAAAGATTACCGCGGCATCAAACCCAGTAACCTCTCGCAAATGCTTAACATAAACGAAACCACCTAGCCATACTGCTGGCTACATAATCTCTCACACACACTCAATCTTTTATGAACCAGATGTCAAACAATAAAATTTATGAACGACGACCGGTAATTTTGCTGCTATCATACATATGTACATATATATGCAACCGTAAAAGAGCAAAAGCAAACGCGTAAACACAACAACGCTCACGTTAAAAGTGCTTTGCACAATATGTAATTTAAACAGTGTAATAATTTAATGAGAACGTTTCGCGTTTACACTCACTAACTAACGAGCGACATTTTTTTTCCCACCAGCAATTTAGTTAAGGGCGAATTTACACCGGCGTACACTCCGCAAAAGGGAAGTAGGGGAGGGGGGGGGGGGGGTGGGTTTCGCAAGAAGGAGAGGGCATTCATCGTGTCGAAACGTGCCACGTGCAGAAATGTGCGAATTAAGCAGAGAAGAGAGTAATTTCTGGACCGTTTCACGATCGATCTGCGAAATGTGTGTAAATATATACGTACATATGTACATAAGATTCGATATCGCCGTCGGGAAAAATTCGCCATAAATTCAATTTTTGGCAGATTCAGATTGAAATTTGATCGAAAAAGATTCGTCAATTATGATTTTTGATTGAAAATCACGCGTAAAGTGGCGATCTTATGGAAAATCTGGTGTATCGGATGATTTTATATACCCAAATATAATGATATTTTTTTATGTACATATATGTATATATTCTGTAGGATTGTGACCAGTTTTAAACCTCGTGTCCTGGTGTCCCGAACAAATCTCTCGGGATGCCCAAATGTCCCGGTTTACTACTTTTTAAATTCCCACAAAAGTTTTTAACTCAGAATCAACATAAACTATAAACCAAAAGTCGATGTCTGGACCAGACAGTCTGGTAAACACTGCAGCAATATTCAACAATGAACTATTTGTCTCTGTCTTATACTTTCTAGAGAACTGTATGTAGAAAGGAGATAAAAAATCAGGCATCAATCAATTTATCTTGAATCAATAATTTTCTCACACTCAGAATGATTCATCACTAGAGGCCGGATAGCCAAGGGGCCGCTCATTGTTCCATTGTTGTAAATCCTTTGTAAAAAAGGTTGGGCAAACCTTTAACAATGCATTTACAACATTTGAACAATACGTGGCCCCTTGGCTATCCGGCCTCTATTCATCACTAAAGCCCGGACCCAGAGGGTGCCGCGTATTGTTCAAATGTTGTAAATGCATTGTTAAAGGTTTGCCGAACCTTTTTTACAAAGGATTTACAACAATGGAACAATGAGCGGCACCTTGGCTATCCTAACTCTATTCATCACACGCAGACGCGCAATAGACACAGTCAGAACAGAAAGACTAAAAGATTTCTGTGATTTTACTAATATTGAATATAAAAATATACTCTCACATTCAAAAACTTTACCTGCAATATTACGCACTCAAATTACCTGCAATAGACCGCACTCTAAAGCTATTTGAGGTTTCAAAGCTTTTTTTTAGCTGAAGAAAAAGCACCAAAAATCCTATTAGATGTTTTCACTAATCAATCGTCTCAGTGAAATCTATCTTTAGTTTCTTCATTGTAATTGTAGCACTTTTCATATACATACATATACTAAAAATAGAAGGGAAAAAAATCAATTGTAGATATTCTAAATATTATCACTTCGATTGAAAATCAAAGATCTGATTTATTTTGGGGGGGGGGAGGGGGTGTCCCGGTTTGACTTGCATGAAATCTGACAACCCTAATTATGTGAACTCAAGTAAATAGGTCGCAATCGGATGGAAATCTACACGCAAGTATTTTGACGATGCTCGCCATCATTTAGTCGACCTATTATTGTCAACCTTTTTTTTCGCTCTCTTTAACCATTTTGAACCATTTTTTGTGGGAAAAAGTAGTCCGCCGATCTCTTACTATGAGCTCACTTATTGATGTGCGCGCGCAGAATACGGGAGGAAAAGCATGTTCCTCTTGTTCCTGTTGTATCCTGCTCGCGCAAATTATTTGAGTATGTACCGTTTACCATGCACCATTTTTTTTTTGATCTTTCGACTTAAGATCTTTCGATTTTCGATCTTTGCCTTCCGATATTTGTGTTTTCTGTAATTTAACATTCTGTCTCGTCACGTAGACCCGAGAGGAAGATATAAGATATGAAAACTAAGATATTGCGATAATTCATTGATTTTGAAGACAAAAATACATTTCTTAGTTCAATCCTTGTTCCAACGGTTACTCATTGATTTTGAAGACAAAAACATACTAAATATTATTAGTATTAAATCTTAAATATAATGAAGCTCTAAAGATATTTATCAAAATAATTTAACAAAACGTAAAGGAGGTTTGTAATAAACGAGCCTTTGGATCACGAACGTTTGGGTTGGAACGTCAGCACTCAAAGGATTAATGTACACAGTAGGTTGGAGCGGAAAATGCAAATTTTGGATCTTGTGAAAACCTTCGATGAAGAATTTTTTTTTCATTTAACGTAATCAAAGGTACATTTAATGAAAAAAAATCATCAATTTTAAACAATTTCCTGTGCCTGCACAATAAAGTGGTTGGGCGAAATGCTTGAAAGCATCGTCACAAGAAACGAATAACTAACTACATACAACACGATCAAGGAAAGTAGTCCCACCTTAATACACCGAGAATAGCGAAAACATCACGCCAGAAGGAATTCTGCGAAATTGAGCTCGCGTAACGCTAATTGTATCTGCGGTAATTGAATCGGTTTCGATCAATTGAGCAATTGACCTGCTCGAAATGTCGCGTCGTATACATATTTATACATACATACATACATACATATCCTGTCGGATCAAACGAGTAACGTAAAGACAGACAGGTAACCGATTGGATTGACGAGGGTGTAATTATAATTGGAACAGGAATATGTGCGTTTATCGAATACACCGTGTCTGTTCGCTTTTCCATCCCCTCTAATGCTCGAAAGCGGATTTGAGAGTTATTCCCGCGGCGAACGTTTTTCAATTCGGTAAAAAAAAGCCTATCCCTTGAATCCCAACAGGGTTTTTTTCCACGCCGAGTATGATTTAGCGCATTTTTACGTATGCGCATTACAAAATCAGTCAGGCCAGCGGTAATCAACCTTTTCGTCGGAGGATCGACGTTGAAATTAGATAAACCTTTCGATAGATTGTATGCCTAATACGAAATAAATTTCTAGATATGAAATTTCAGTTCAATAAACCAAAAGATTTCTGAAATAAACATAAAAAACCTCGATTCTCTATAGAGGAAAAGTACTACTTCCGGTCCAGGTAAAAATATAAAAAAGTCAGGTTAAAAATTACGGTACATCCATTCAGAGGATAATTGAAGGATTTGTGCGTTTGCAATGTCTAAAGATTGACGCGTTTGCAATGTCTAAAGATTGACGCGTTTGCAATGTCCAGGTCAAAATGAGATAAAGATCAATTCAGAAAGTAGTCAACATATGATAAGAAAAGAGCATAAGATAAGGCACGTTCGAAAGTTAGAAATTTGTAAACAATTTTTCATCATTCCCAGACCTCTTATTTAAAACCTTCTAAAAATTATGCACATTAGCAGAGATCGGCGCGGAAATGCGCCAGCACAGAAAAAAATGGGATCATTTTGTCAATTTCTATTGTTTACCTTTTTTTGCTCTCTAGAGAACTAACTGCTGAGCCTGAATGTGATATTTTCCACCTCAGTGAGTGTATGTAGCTTATCGGCGATTATTTTAACTTATATGTCTGGTAGCCTGCGCTTATCATTATTTTCAAAATTGAATGTGATGTACATATTAGTGAAATTTTGATATTCTCTCTTTCATTTGGGCTTCGCAAGGGATGTTTTGTATTTGCAGCTGGTTCTTTATATATGTCACAGTGAAATTATATTTCAAGTAAAAATATATATGTTCACTGACGTTTCAGTGAAATCATAACCAGTTATATTTTCAGGGTTGGTTTTATTAATTTAATTTTAGATTGTTAGGGTTGGTATTGTTGAAGGGTTAGGATAGGTTAGGTTAAGTAAGGTTTGGCCTTATTCATTTAAGATTGGGTTGTTAGAGTTAAACGTTGTAAATTCATTGTTTGATACATTTTCACTGCTTGAATTGGTGAAAATATATTTTCACTTGAAATATGCTTTCACTGTAACATACATATATACGTATTTTATTTCTTTATTATTAATATATATTTTGTTCCTTCTCTGTTATATTTTTGACCATTGTGGGGCATTGTAGGAATTCCTGTAATGTCACAATGGTCCAAACTTTAAATAAATAAATAAATAACTCGCGTTCGTAGATGAGCGCCTTGCGTGTCCGTGTTCGCCTGAGCCACTTGAAGCTTGAACGGACCGAAATTTAAATTTTTACATATGTATAAATTTGCATATTTTCGTATTTTGTAACATATGCACATATATGAAACTTTCACCAAAATGTGTACGCCCCAATTCAGTCCTACACATGTATTTTGACATTGACCCTTTTGGAACTAAGCCAAGTGAAACCTTCAGCAAACAATGATCAAGGTCCACACGAATGGTTCACTTGAGATGAAAATGAAATGAAATATTTTCCTACGACTAGGAAGCAACGAGTGAATACGCATTTTCAATAAAACAGGATAAACACACGCCAACAATTGAATAAAGGCAAAACAGTATCATATTCCTGCTCAGCAGCCCAAAAAGTGGTAAGGAATTGTATTCCATTAACTAGATGATATTTTTGCAGAAATTTCAATATATAACCAGCAGACTGGACTAGTGGGTAGCATATAATGCTTATAACAGAGTGGTCACGGGTTCAAATCCCACTGGTTTCTGTTGACCAGTCTTGGATTTGAGACTCCAGGTCGATCGTTTCCTATCAGAGTTTGCCAATTTATATGATTTTCATTGAAACGGTTCCAACAAATCGGCAACCTTACCCATTTTCACGCAAAATTTCAAGTTTTCAACAATCTTGAATTTCGCTGAATTGTATAAAATACTGCAAATTTACAAAATTGATCATAAATGTCTCCGTGGATGTTAATTTTATTTACTGAATTTCGCTGAATTGTTTAAAAATGCTGCAAATTTACAAATTTGACCGTGGATGCTAATTGATATGTATTTACGGTGCTAATTTAGTATGCGGTCTACCTTCACATATCTACTTTAGTATGCGATCTACCTTCACGTTTTTACTTTAATATGCGGTCTCACTGTCTCAGTTCCCGCGTGTGACACTGAGACTGAATAATACCGACCCTAACAACCTAATCTTAAATGAATAGGGCCAACCTTAACTTAACCTAACCTATCCTGACCCTTAAATAAATAGGTGTTGGCTGTCAAGATATCTTTTTTTTTTAGTTTTATTTCATCAATATTTTCACAAAAAAAAACTTATCTTAGCAGCCAAAACCTATTTATTTAAGGGTCATGATAGGTTAGGTTAAGTTAAGGTTGGCTCTATTCATTTAAGATTTGGCTAAGAGATATGTATCTGCTGACGATATTTTGATAGAAATGCTTCAACAACATTATGGGGCGGCAGGAAAAAACAAAAATTGTAATAAACATTTCGTTGCTACGATACAAATAAAAAAATAGTCGACTGCGATTCAAAGGTAGATCGCATACTAAAGTAGCACCGTATTTACTTTGTATTATACTACATAGTATCAAATGTACAATGTTTCTGGCCAGGAAGGCGCATTGGGGTTACCCGTTAGGCCTTCCTGGTATAAATTAAAAATAAATAAACAAATAAATAAAATCTACTTTGAGTTTTGGTGCAAATTTTTGGTGGCAAAAACAACCGGAACACAAAACTAAACATTGGTGAAAATAGCGTGAATCGCAATAAGAACTTAAAGCAATTCAAAACAGCGATAGGAAATTTCAACGATAGGAAATTTCCATATGCAGATTAAACCCATATATACTAACCTGAAAAAACTGCATGCCATATATAATATTCCGTTTGTTACAGACATTACTAACAAACTAACCAGTAGATTCTATGACAGAATCACGAATAACCATACAAACACACTTGTGAAGAGTCTCGGTGATTACAACAAAATGTCTATACCCTTCAGGTATAAACACAGATTACCTAAACACAATCTGCTTTAGGTCATCGACTTTAGAGTCTTTAATTAATATTATGTATTAGATGTATTATGAACATTTATAAGGATTGTAAATAGGTTTTTGAGCTCTTTTTCCTATTATGCTGAAGACTAACATTAGAATAATATAATACTGTGATTACTAACCAAATTAAATTAAATTGTAAAATAGAAAATGATCAGAAGATCAGTAGCTATTAAAATAGATATAAGATGTATTGTGAACATAATTTCGTAATAATAAAAAGCATTTAAAATAAAAATAAAAAAATATGCAGATTAAAAGCGCGCAATTTGGCAAAAGCATTTCAATATCGTCTGCATTTGAAAAGGTAGTCGACCCTATTTAATTTTATAAAATTGATTTTACTCCCAACAAAAGCCGCCTAGCGAATCTAAAAGTCGAAGTTAGTTCTTCGATCAATCAAATCCTAATGAAAATCGCTCGAATGGAATAAAAGAAAGTCGAAAGTAACGATCATCTATTCATATCTACGTACATATAATATGTAGGTAGACTGAAAAAAATAAAATAAAATACCTATTGAACTCCGGCAAGAAACGAAATCACCAGTCTGCTCTATCTCCATCTTCTTGTGCACGACAACATTGCAATATCTGGAACGAAAACACAAAATAATCAATTAATTTAGTTCAAAGAGGAGCCACAAGGTGCAAAAAACGAGGTCGTACGTGGAGTAAAGTGTGCTTTTTTACGACATGGCGACACTCTTTGTAACGGAAATGGGGGATGCTTTCGAGATAATAAACACTGGAGAGCGAATGCTTGAAGCTGGGTATAAATATTTTCACTGGATCATATGTGTTCTGGAAACCAGCTTTCAATGATCATCGCTATACTATAATAAATGAATATTTAATTTAAAGAAAAATCATTTGTTTTATACTGAAATATACATATATTTAAATTCCTTTTCTCGATTCAATTTGATTTTTGAGATTAATTAAATCGTTCAGTGTTATGATTGTAAACGGTTTGTAAACAGATTTAAACCAAAAGATGAGGAGTTGGATGTTGGAAGATAAACATAAACATTATGTATATTTATGGAATTTTAAAGATGGTTCGACCACTGATGGAGACGAAATATTTATTTAAATTTCTTGAAGCACTTGTGTATTGAGGTAATGACGTCATCAGTTCACTTTTCGATGATGCAATTCAACATCGTCTTGATTAGGTAGAGGATGATGTATTTATTAATAACATTTGTACAATGCTCAGGTACGTGCGAGCAGAATGCAATGTTGCAGTCACGTAATATCGAAATGTCATCAGTTTCATGTGATTTGACCCTATAAATGAGTTTTATCAAAGTAAAGACCCATTCCATTGTGGTTTTTGGATCAGAACTACGGAAGTGTGATGTGCGTAAAAAAATTGATCATACATTTACATATGATAAGCTCGCTTAATAATTTATTTAAGTTTAAGTTTGGACCACTGTGGTATTACAGGAGACCATAATGCGCCAAAATGGTCGAAAAAAATACAGAGAGGTGAGAAAAATAAAAATATATACACGGACAAAATTAATAGCGGAATAGCGAAATTATATCATATATATAATTTCGCTATTCCGTCTGTGTGTCTGAGATAACGCTCGCCATACTATAATAGTCGTTTCGATTCGACATACATGTGTACGTAAGCTAGACCGCTTCCAACATGTCTGTGTGTGTCTCGAATAGGCTCCTAAGCCACTGAACCGATTACGATGGAACTTTCAGGATTTGTTGTATGCATGTCCGGGAAGATTACTGTGGTAAAAAAAAACTCTTAATAATAATATTCGTAATTACAATTTTACTGACGTGAAAGTAAAGCTATCCCGCCTTCATCGCATCACGCCGCGAGTGTGACAATAATCGCGCCACGCCTACCTAGCACTCGAATGTACTGAACATTCAGGGCTGTACCACAAACACACAGCGGATGGCCCACGCCAGCAAATATATCTATACCTATATATATAAAATTGAATGTCTGTGGAACGGGAACGATAACGGGAGCGGAAATTGCACGCGTTATTGTGGCATTGCATCGTTCAGGTGCCGGGTTCAGATTAAAAAATAAATTATATATTTAGTGTTCGATGCGAATGTTTCCGCTAGGAGAATAGAATGAAATAATTTAGAAAGAATATACCGCCATCTATTGAAAATTTATTTTTCTATTGGTGTTTTATATTGTTTATATTTTATTTTATTTTTTATTTTATTTTATTAATTGAAAAATCAACAGACAGGATGTACATAGATATGTATAAAAAAACAAATAGTAAATAAATAATATATGTAACATCCGAGTCCAATAATAGATTTTTACAAAAATGAAAAAGATAAATATAAGGAAAACAAATTAAAAAGTAAATAATAAAGACATGACAAAATATGCAGAACATTGCATAATTAAACTATAGTATTAAAATATTTGGAAAAGGTTATAAAATAGAATATAAGAAGAAATTGAAATTTACAAATATAAAACAAATGAAAAAGGTAAATACAAAATAAACAAATGAAAAGGAAAAGAATGAAAGCTATAATATGATTAAATAGCACATTACATAACTAAACTAAAGTTTAAAAATATTGGAAATATTGGAAAAATAGAAAAGGAGAAGAAATGAATCAATCGGTCAAGATTCTCTTGATGTTAGACCTGAATTGATGTAGGGAAATACCAAATAGATCAACCTCATTCAGCTCTCCGTTAAACATACGATAAACGCGATGCAGATAAAAATATTTTTGGGAATTAGTATTGAAAGGATCAAGTGAAAAGAGTGCAACGCGTCTAGAGTACCGAACTGGGATTCTGAAATTAACCTTATTCAGTAAATCAGAACAATCAAGGAAACCATTTATGAGCTTAAAGAAGAATATAGCATCAGTATGTCGTCGCCTGACAGAAAGATTGTTAAAAGAAAGGATTTTTAAAATGTCGGAAACAGTAGAATGGGTATAGGTAGGAAAATGGTAGCGTAAGGATTTAATAAATTTAAGTTGAACTTTCTCAATACAATTAATATGGGATAAATAAAAAGGTGACCAGATAATTGAGGCAAATTCAAGGTGAGACCTTACAAAGGAAAAATAAAGTAATTTTAGTACATAAGGATCATTAAAGGGTTTTGTTGAGCGGAGTAGGAATCCAAGAGATTTAAATGCTTTGTTGGTAATAAAATAAATATGTTCGGAGAAATCTAGTTTATTATTGAGTATTACACCAAGATCCTTAATAGAAGATGACGTGTTAAGGATTGAATGATTTAATTGATATTGATTGGTAATAATTGACTTATTTCTAGTGAAATTTAAAATAGAGCATTTTTCTAGATTAATAAACAGATCATTATTTAAACAATATATAGAGAATCTATCTAGATCTTCTTGTATCTTATGACAATCGTCTATGGTGTATATTGGTTTGTAAATTTTTAAATCATCAGCGTAAAGAAGTATAAAGGAATGTTTGAAGATGTATGAGATATCATTAATATAGAGTAAAAAGAATAAGGGACCTAAATGCGACCCTTGTATGTAGGGAGTTAGGTAGTTTTTACCATTTATATGTAACGCATGGCATACATATGACCAATTTTTTTACTATTAAAAAATAGTACATTTTGACGAATTTATCTCAAATGTACTATTTTTTAATAGTAAATGACCATTGTTAGTACATATGTATACTGAAAAGATTGAGAGCCTCTGTTTGGCAATAAACATATATTCAACGTTCTCAAAATCAGGAATGTTACCAGTAATGGCACATTAACATCAGACACTTAAGAACCCAAGAGTACCATTTGTAACTCGACAGCGATAATAATTGTCATACATAGTTTTACGTGATGATAACTGTAGGGAAGGCTGGGAATTTATCGAACTTGTCATCGGATTCGGAAAATTCATCGGGAAAACCAATGAAATGAGTTCCCGAGGGTGAGTAGGTGGGTATTACATATTACTACTTCTGGGAAACACTTCTAGGGGAGGGAAAGAGGGGGGACGAAGCTGTCGGATGGTGAGGATTCGATTTCAGCCGGAAAAGCCGGCTTTCGATCTCTCGGGAAACTCGAAAGATGGACGAAAATTCCTCTGAGGTTTGAGAACGTAAAAAAACCGTGTACAACACTTTCCTTAGACGATAACATAAACCTTAATGTGTATAAATGTTTACATATTTTAAAGGAAAGTCTTGCTAATTGGATTAATACTCCAACAATGAAGTGTCCCACTTAAGTCTATTCATATTAAGGTCTATTCATATTTGCACAGCATATACCGGCAACTGCACGTAAATAGCATTACGAAAAGTATTATTCGGTACATTTTATGAATAAGGACACATTCATATGTAGCGTAGACAAACCAGCAGTAGCCGACAAAATCTATTCATATTGTTGCATAGGGATGGATGCAGGATTAAAAAAATAGGCCAAAGTCGGTTCACAGAATTTATTCAACGATTCAGGAGGTCCACACGTAGTCACCGTTCTCTCCTGGATAATCGATGTTCCGTGTGTACCTCCTTATATATGACAAGTTGCCCAGCAAAGCATCCCCGATCCCTTGGCGTATTTATTGTCTAGGCACGTAGGTCTACCCGCACTCGCCCCGTTCTGTGAGAACCCCAGCGTATCCTTTGTTCGGGCACTTAATGAGTCCCGTTAGCCTAATACGGGGTCCCTATTGTTCATTCACGAATGCACTTGGACAGTGGATACTCTCTCCCATGTTCCCACGTTACAATATTATACAGCAGTACATGTCTCCGTAACGTATAAAGCAAAACCGGTTTTATTTGGCCACTGGAAATATTCACGCCATTCATTCAGTCATAGTAGCGAGTGCAGGCGTACTAACGAAAGTGCGCATACGCATATTTTATTTTTTTATTTTTACATAGATATATACCAGGAAGGCTTGACAGGAAGACCCCAATGCGCCTTCCTGGACAATTAATTACAAACAATGCAGCATTTTGTTATTACTTAAATCACTGTATTTCCAGAAGCTGAAGAATAACAAACAACAATAAATTAATTAATTCATTACAGAATTAATCCGTTGAGACATCTATGGATTTAGAATTTGTACATATTTTATATATTATACATATTATACACAATAAATACAGAAGATTTGTGGAAACAGGAAAAATGATTTTTTGCCAATTTTGAGAAACCGTTTCAGCAATGATCACATAAAATTGGCAAACTCTGATAAGAACCGATCGATTTGGAGTCACAAATACCCCCAAATCTAACCGGTAGTATGGCGTATCGAACCTACTGATCACTTGGTGGTAAACATACACGCTACCATTAAGCCATACTGCTGGCTATGGCTTAATGGTAGTTAATATGTTTATTATTACAAACGGCATATTGTGACAATATTGCCTCGACGATACGACGCATATCTGATATATGAAAGTCGATTTTGCCTTGGACTTGGCCGATCGTGCACTGCTGTATAGTATGAATGGAAGTAGTCTTTTCCGTGCACTGCTGTGCCGTGCTGGATAGTATGAATAAACCTTTAAGCGTAACATTCTTGAAAATCAAATTTATGTAAATTGGACCATCGATAAATAGCGGCAGCTACTTAATAGGGCCAAATCTTCCGAATAAATCTAAAAGGTCGATATAAATATTCGATTATAATGTAACATGAATTCACCGCACCGTAACGAGCGTCATGTTACAATACATGGCAAATACTAGTCCACTATTACACAGTGTAACTATCGCGAAATTCAGCAGCATCG
This sequence comes from Arctopsyche grandis, assembly GCF_051622035.1. Lineage (NCBI taxonomy): Eukaryota > Metazoa > Arthropoda > Insecta > Trichoptera > Hydropsychidae > Arctopsyche > Arctopsyche grandis. The sequence goes on from NC_135366.1 coordinate 27,853,725, forward strand.
ATGATTATCGATTGCATGATTTATTGATGTATACCAGTGCACGTAATCGGCAACGCTATCGCAAACAGGTGCATTTTTCAATACGAGCCATTACCTCACGTCGCGACGTTAAGTGAAATACACCTGTAATTGTCGTTAGTATTTCAAGATAACCCATAAACGTAACGATATTTTCACGTGCGAACACGGATTCGCTCTTTTCACACCGTTAAATTGAATATTTAATTTTGCACTCACGCAAATACCCGCGAATTCGTGTATGTTACAGCGTAACGATACCGACCTTTTGAAAGTGTAAATTATGTAGGGAATTGGGAGTATTATTTTTAACTTTTGGGTTGGATTATGAACGTTGTTTGGGGAAAAGGCTTTTTGAAGCGTTAACTTCTTTACAGGCGATTACGTTACGAAAAGCACACACTCTCAGATCTTGCATCGAATCGTTCTCCACACCCATTCGACTCTGTTTATCACAACTTTTTCATTATTAACCCTTTGAATGCTGAACAACGCCGATCGGCGTTTTGCCACGAGTCCATGGGCCTGAAAAACGCCGAAAGGCGTTGTATTTTTAGCATCTACAAAGTAAACAAGAATACTATCCGCTAAAACTTTCCAGGTAGCATTGAAAAAAAAATGCATTGAACATGGTTCATGTAATCCATGTCATTCGTTTGTCAACGTTTATAAACATTGGTTTACACCGGAATATCTGAATATATAACCATAGCAGAATTTCCCGATGGAAATCCCCAACTGCTGAGTATTTTAGATTTTGCTTGGCATTTAGATTGTGAGCATTACATTTAAACAACAATAAAGAGGATGGAACTTGTTTTTGAAAAATACAATCATTAATAGACTTATTTTGTTTATTTTATATTGTTGCAATATATATTGGAGAGTCTAAACACGCCTTTAAAAGACTCGAAATCATCGGCGGTAGTAATCTAGGGTTTGTTTGGATTAGCTATAATTTTTATACCTGTTTTCTATTGGATTTTTAAATAATTCTAGTTGGAAATGTTGGCCAAATTTTCGGTGTGGCGGGCTTTCAACAGAAAAGACGTCAGCAATCAAAGTGTGAAGTGCAAACTTATTTGGTGATTTTTATTCATATGGGTTGTGATGCTTTTCGAACAGTCTGTAGTATGTTTGTATGTTATGTACATATTAGTAGAATGTATTCAAGAGTGTAAAATGTGAGACAAAATTCGACATAAAAATACACGTTGCACCCTTCAGTTGTTCTATGGTATGTACCACTTGTATAACACAGGATGTAGTGCAAGATGGGGATGAGGGTGCGCTTCCCTCTTATTTATTCAAATCCTGGATTTGAAAAAAAGCAGTGAAAAAAAAAACAGTCCTGTTCGTTAAACAGTCTGCCACACATTTCCACATCGGGAATGTCTCTTGGAAAAATAAAAAAAAAAACATGTGCAGAATGCTTGCACTCGGAAAGGTAATGCTATTTACAGAACAAACGACCGGATCCGAGCACTAGTAATGCTGAATTCGACGTGTATAACAGTGATGTGGTTCTTAAAGTTCCAAAATCTAAAAGATAATGAATCAAATAAACCGTTTCCCCACCGATGACCGCTATAGACGCCATGCGTAAAATTATTTACTAGCGCGAATGGCTTAATTCACTATAAAAAAATACTTCGAATAAATACTACGAAAAAAGTTTCAATTTACATATTTGGACACTTGAATAAATATTATTACAATATATACATAAATACATATGTACATATATAAAACCGGAAACTCGATTTACGTATTCGTTAAGTACCGCAAAAATTAGTGCGGGTAAAGGGTTTAAGCAATTGCTGAAATTCACTGCTTAAGCAATTGTTTATTAGTAGAGAGGTCTTGGGTTCAAATCTCGGCCAGAATCAAAAAATTAATCGGATTTTTTCGATGAGTACGAGTACGTCTATCTATCACTGCATGTATATGAAGTACATATGTATACATAACCACCAGCATAGATTAGTGGTTAGCACGCAATGCTTTCAAAGCAAGTGGTCACGGGTTCAATCCCCGCCCTGGGCTTCTGGCCAGACCTTGGAAATGTTTCCATGTCAATGGTTTCCTAATTAGAGTTTATTTGATTAAATGAAAGAATTGAGATTTTCAGCATCTCGAGTTCACTGATTTACAAAGATGAAAATTGCTTTGTAAAAAAAATACTCTGAATTGTTTATCAATAATGGATCATTGGGTTTTACCTGTTAGGTCTTCATGGTGCATCATCATCATTATATACAGTCATTCACCATCCACTACTGGATGAAGGCCTCTAAAAAACGCTTCCACTCGTTTCTGTTAAGCGCAACTCTCATCCCTCACCCTTTCCTAATTTCATCTACACATCTTCCATGCGGTCGTTTACCCTTTTGCATTCTCTCGGGTACCATTTTACCACTTCTTTCGACCATTCTCCTAGCCTCGTGGCCCGCCCATCGCCATTTCAATATCTTCATTCTATCTACTATATCCACTACTATGTGAATGTGTGTGCGTGCTTATGCACGCATAAACATACATACATGTATGTTTACTTGAGGTGTGCGTGCATTTGCACGGCACATTTCAGGTATTATTTCCTAACGCATGCGCGCTTTATGTGTTCATGCGTTGTTGTTTATTTTGTACTTGGTTATGTACAGTGTGGTTTTTTTTAGAACAGTGATGTGCAGTTGTTCTTGTGCGACATTCATGAACAACCGTCTCGTTCTCCGACGAAAGGGTCTCTTAGACTGTATTCGTTGGGGGGGTGGTGGCCTCATGTTGAGGGCTTCAGGGGTCAAATTCCTTGACCTTTAGTATCCACAACTCTTGTCATACTCCTCACCCACGTATTCCGTTTCCAGTCCTTCCTCGTCATGCCAAGCATACAACGTTCCATACTTTTTTGATTGCATGGGTGTAGCAACCTATCATGCGTCATCACTTGCAAAACACGATGGTACAAATATATACGATGGTCTTCATAAATATGGTATAATAAAAGATATGTGTAAAGGCCAAATGGCTTCAAATACAAACACATATGATCGAATGCAACACGTATACTTAACCTTTTAGCCTGTACATGTCCGAATAGACGACATTCGTGTAACGTATGTCCGTTTTGTTGCCTTTTAGTATAAAATCTGCTTTACAACGACTCGGGGGATAAGGCAGTTATACAAAGGCCAATGTGAATGTACGAGTTTTGCGTGAATCTTATGAGAAAATAGGTTTTTATTTCGTTTACGTGTTTGTTCGTTGTATATTTTGTTTGATATATATAATATAATAACCTTGCATTGGTGTATCGCACCCAATTATCACATCCTTGTTCATTATTCATGCCTTTTGATATGTAAATTAGGCTCGTGTATGTATTAAACTGTCGCTTTGAGTTCTGCGTATAAACGTTATAAGTGATATATTATTCAATTTGGGTATTAGTAGTTTTGCGTGTTGAATATGCACATGCATGTTTTGTTGTTTTTGAATTTGGATATATGATGATATCTGTGATTATTTGAACGGATACAAAATTGATTTTGGTTTGATTATTTTATATATTTTAATTAATTAACAGGTTATTAAATATGACTTGGGCGTATACATATGTCGGTCTATATATTATATAATATATGTATTTATGAACATGAATTTAAATAAAATATTCACAACTAATAACTATATGTAATACATATATACATAATTATTATTGACTAATAGATTTGCTCTAAATTGATTAAACGACTATATATGAAAAATAAATAATTTGCAATTCTATTTCAGTGTACAGAATACAAATGTAAGTCAATAAAATTTCTTAGAAAGTTAACGAGACCAAAAAATCTTGAATTATTCATCGAAACAAATTCTATATATTACTAAATACTAAACTACATAAAATCAACAAAAATATACTATTTTTTTTTAGTGCGAAAACTTAGTTCTCGCACGGTAGAGTGAATTGGATTTATGTAAACGTGCAACGAAACGTTGCAGCTTCTACTCCTTGTTTTTTTATTTGCAAAAGGCAACTGTTTCATTCCAAATATACACATCAATATGAAATATTTATTTGTCTGAACCACTATATGTATATGTACATATGTATTTATTTTGACAAACAGACGTGTTTATTAGATATTTGTACCACTGGTAATGAATTACACCAGGCTTTTACAAATCGTGTTTCGCGAAAAATATCTATATGCTATAAAAAATTTAATCCAAAACTCAAAATTGCACATTTTGACAAAAAGGAACTAAAATCTCAAATTTAGATAAATTTGTATTGTGTTTAGGGATATTCGGAAAATCGTTTAGCCTGCGGCGCATGTTTTGCTAAGCATATTGAAAACCTGCAGCATAGATTAGTGATTGGCGTATTATGCTTTCAACTGAGAAGTCACGAGTTTAATCCATGGCCCAGAGCTGCTAGCCATACCTTGGATATGTAGATCGTTTCCCATCACAACTGGAAAAAGCACGCTTCCGGTCCTACCTCTAGTCATAACTTTGCGCCGTTCATTGTTCATTGTTCACCGTGCATCGTTAATTTTTATGATGAACCATTTTTTATGCATTCTAGCTTCGTAGTTTGTCCTGTTTCCTGGAAAATAGACCCAAATCGCCCTGTTTCCTGGAAAAAGCACGCTTCCGGTCCTACCTCTAGTCATAATAAGTGAATATTTAATTTTCAAACATTATTAATTACACGTCCAATATTTAATAATTTAGTATGGAGAAAAAATACATAAACAGATTGACGCAACACAAAGTCAGAAATAAATACATTTGTTTCACACATATGTACATATCTTGACGTTTATAATTACTGGCAGACATAATACATACATATGTGTATATACATATGTATCTAATCAAATGGTGTATAATCTTTCAGAGTCAATTGATAGTAAAAACGTAATAAACATCGAAAAAAATTAAACTATTATTTGACTTAAGATCTAGTCAAAATTTGAGAGGAACATCGACCCAATAAATAAGTAATACTCAAACAAGCAAAAAAAATCAACTACCTGTTAAAAAAAATCTATTAAAATCAGATTAACATACGATTACGGTCGCAAAAAAAAAACACCTCATCATCAAAACAGCTAATTTAATCTGCACAGAGCGTTGAAACACGGTTATGTTTTTCGACCGAAAATTAATATCGCCATTTAATTAATTTCCAGACCACTCATTCGATACGAAATGTTTTCAACGTGAATTATTAAAATACACGTCTCGATAAAACGGCCGATCGATGCAACCCCTTAGGAGCAGGGCTCGTGCACCTTTTGGGTCAAAGAACCCACCCAGAGCCCAGTTTAGATCCTTATCTGACTCTTCGTGACTTTTTTTTTTCGGCGAGAAAACTCTTATTTATTGCGTCTATTCGATGTGTACAAATTCGGTAGTCGGAATTCGCCGAGATCGCACTTGTGAAAGCGAATATATTGTCGTGGATATTTATCGCGTTATAACATATTAATATATATATATATATATATATATATATATATATATATATATATATATATATATATATATATATATATATATATATATATATATATATATATATATATATATATAGTGTTATAATATAATAACGTGTACTGTGGGTATTATAACGTGTTATCTGATTAGTGTGATTCCTATTTATTAATAAAAAAAAAGTCTCGACGATCCGAATGCGGATTAGCATTATAATGTTTCATATCAATTTTGCAACAACAAGTATGTAAATCATAAATAATGTCCGAAAGCAAAGACAATTTTTACTTTATTGTTTTACAACACAATCTGCTTTAGATCATCGACTTTAGAGAGTCTTTAATTAATATTATGTATTAGATATACATATTATGAGCATTTATAAGAATTGTAAATAGGTTATTGAGCTCTTTTTCCTATTATGCTGTACATTAACATTAGAATAATATAATACTATGATTACTAACCAAATTAAATTAAAATTGTAAAATAGAAAATCATCAGTAGATCAGTAGCTATTAAAATGGATATAATAAGCCAGCAGTTTGGCTTAGTGATAGCGTATATATTTAGCATCACTGAGGTCATAGGTTCGTGTCCTCGCCACTGCTGGTTAGATTTGGGGGTTTTGTGACTCCAAATCGATCGTTTCTCTATCAGAGTTTGCCAATATTATCTGATCATTTCTGAAACGGTTATTGCTGAAAAAATCTAATCCTGTTGTCACAAAAATCTGCCTGTGTATAATTTGTATTAATTATACACAGTAATCTGAAATCCATAGATGTCACTATGATTATTATTTCTGATTAATTGTTATATTCTATATATTCTGATTGTATATGTATGTATTACTGTATTTCTGATTGTTTATGTATTTCATTAACGTACACCCGTCGCATTGGAGCAAATCTGTAATGGCGAGTGTGTATTGATTTGTGACAATAAAATAAATAAATAAATAATATGTATTGTGAACATAATTTAGTAATAATAAAAAGCATTTAAAAATCAAAATCAAATAGCTTTGGTGGTTGCGTTAATGCTAACCGCCGAGAGGTTGCGGGTTCGTGCCCTGAGTTGACCTCGATTGAAATCATTTATTTATTTTACATATATTAGATACTAGTTGTTTTACCCGGCTTCGCTCAGTATTTGTAATATATTCTACCAGCGGAAACCTATAATTGGTCTTTTGAAAAACTCGCAAATTAACGAGACATCTATGAATTGTACATAAATTTTATTGTACATCAATCAAACTTCAAATAGTGGTGACATAGTAGGTAGGAAGGATTTTAGCCAATTTTTTTTCCGGGAACCGTTTCAACAATGAAATCAGAGAAAATTGGCAAACTCTGATAGGAAACGATCAACCTGGAGTCACAAATCCAGGTCTGAACAACAGCATACTCTGAAAAATTCATTTACATTCAGGGATCGAACCCGGCACCTTCTTGACGCTAAGCAGAAGCTTAACGACCGAGCTATGCTGCTGTCAATTTTTGATTTAAGACTGTTGGTTTTCCTTTTATAATAAAATTAACAGCTTAAACATGGCGAATCTAATAGTAAATACTCGTTTGTTTTATTATTAAATTTATTTGAATCGAAAAAAAAAATAATACTCAACCATATCGAATCGTCGTCATAGAAACTTTGATTTGTTTTTCGATTACCGATGAGAAATCTGGCGAAACCTGAGATATAACAATAACTCAAGGTTTGCAATAGAAAATTGGAGAGGGAAAGCAAATTTTACAGGAACCGTTTCAATGAAAATCAGAAAAATTGGTAAATTCTGATAGGAAACGATCGACCTAGACAAACGTCTGGCCAACAACGAGACTAGTGGGAATAGAACCTGACACCTTGTACGAAAGAATACAACACTCACCACTAAACCACGCTGCTGGTTACATACATATATACATACATACAAAGGTTAAAGATCTGTAATGACGAGTGTACATTGATTGATTAAATAAAAATAAAATTTATATCACTATTTATATTTATTATTATTTATTTATTTAATAATAAATAAATAAAATAAATTATACGTCAAACATACAACTGGATAGATTCCGATTTATAATGTATTCAAATCAACTGAAACTTCTAGGTGCGGTCCTGTTGTAGCTGTCAATACAAAATGTGATGTTATTTAATCCAAAACACAACAGTATTACTGTCTATTATATTATGTATTTACCTAAACATATTGCATTTGAGAATTGGCATTGAATCATATCAAATGACCGGGCCGACCTTCAGAGCTGACATGAGATAACTCTTTCATGACAATCAAAATGCGCTAGCTCTCTATCTCCGATTCATTTTAATTGCAATATTTGCAATAACCGAAAGTAATCCGACACAACGAGCAAAAACAAAAGCCCTTTCTTACGGAAACGTCAACGTCATGCGTGTGTTGAATATTTATAAAAGCGGGACACACGTGTCAAGTATGTGAATTGAATATTGATTGAAGAATTGTCATATTTCTTAAGTACATACATATGTAATAGTCTACATATTGAATATGTAGACTATTACGAAAGATCGATAAAAACCATTTAAATATTGTGAATACGTTATTTTCTTAGTGACTCATATATACATATATATGTATGTATATTATTAGTTCTTACAAATCTTGTGATGTTCTTTGAAAGGTGATGGCCCTATGTTGAAGACTTGATTTTCATTATATAAGTTTTGTTATTTACAATTTTATATGATGGTCACAGTGTAGTGCACTGGTAGAGCTATTGTATACCAGTGCACTACACTGTGATGTAATAGAGAGGTCGTTGGTTCAATTCCTGGCCAAATACGCTGCTGGCCAGATCTTGTGTTTATTAAAACACAGATCAACCGACTCCCGTTAAAATATTACGATTTTCTTTAGCTTTGTTTTTGTGACAGATCCAATAAATCAGTATCCTCCCCATCTGTTTCTCGCAAATTCGAGTTATTAGCATCTTATTTGTATTAATTTATTTATACAGGTATACACCCATTTTTACATACCGCCTTTACGTTTCACATGGCTTTCGTGTCAGTGGTCATTTTTATCTCTTATCCGATCGTTTTCATACTTTGCCATATTGCTCATTTTGGTCATCAATACACGTTAATGTATCGTCTGCCATTACGTTGGAGATAAAATATCGTATACAACGCGTTTTAAACACGCGGAAAGTAAATCTTCTCGACGTTTAATAAGCGTTCGTCCCGTATCTTTCAACTTGTTCGCCTTGATATGGCGATATAAGATTTTAATTGTTTAAACGCCTATAATTCACTCTATATTTTATGAAATTTGCTCTATTGGTTCTCGTTATCTCTAATATATAAATATTTATAGTTTTAACTCTCATATGTATATAAAAATTTCAAATTTGGCGTGTAGCTTCTTGTAGGGTAATACACGATATATGTATATTGATTTTTGGCTAAATATGTCAGATTTGACATTTCACGGCTAAAAGTATATCTCTTCACTGGGTTTTATCTGCGAGATAAGTATTCAATAATAAGTTATGTTGTATCTAATTGTTAATATGATTTACAATAAGCTTACATACATTTAGTTTTTTACAATAAGCTTACATACATACATCACATACAATTATTACTTTATCTATGTACGTAGTAACAATCGATGAAGTTTTGTGATCATGCGAAAATTCGAACTCGAGATTTTGACTGATTCGAACTCAGAATCGATCACTGATCACGTTTTCATGATCTAGAAAAAATGTGTGTGTGTGTCTGTGTGGGTGTGTATTTTGGGGATATTTTTAACACCGTTAGTCCTATCGAACTGAAACTTAGTATCGGTTACTGAAATTCTTATCGACACGACGTAAATTTTTTTCAAATTTTTAAGTTGACCGGAAATGGTACCTTGCCTTATAGGTGTACTCTTTTTTTAAGTTTTTGAATTCAATTATCTCCCAAACCAATAACTGAATCGGACTGAATTTTTTTTAAATATAATACAAATAATAATTTTTATAACCTCATATTTTTTAAATATTTCTATCTGAACCGGAAGCAGTACTTTTACTCTAGAGAATCGAAGTTTTTTATGTTTTTTTCAGAAACCTTTTGGTTTATTGAACTGAAATTTCATATCTAGAAGTTTAAGTTTAATACCAAGTTAATTATAAAATTTAGTTAGCATCCGTCAACCGGAAGTAGCAGTTTACTCTTGTTCGATTTTTCTTCCACTATTTTTTTCGACCCCTTAAACATGTGTTCGTCACAAAAAAATTCAAGTATAATTCTTGTTGCAATTTGATGAAAATGAAAAATAATTATTAAATTTTATAAACCGGAAGTGGGATTTTTTTCACTTAGAAAGGTTGAAAATGTTGTGCCCACTACTCTGTCCACACCCCTGAACGTATTAAGCTGAAAATTTATATTTCTATCCTTTATGTACTAACTTAGAGCTGGTAGGGTTTTGGTCAGAATTCGTAAACCGGAAGTAGTATTTTTTTTAAAAACAATATTTCATTATTTTTTCATTATTTTATTTTGACCTTTTAAATTGTTTTAAGCTTCTTGATATTTAATGTGTATAATAATAATAGTGATTTTAAGTAAAAATAAAAAAAAAATTACTTAATTTAATTAACCGGAAGTGGGATTTTTTTCCTCGTAGAAAGGTCAAAAATGTTGTGCCCACTACTCTGTCCGCACCCCTGAACGTATTAAGCTGAAAATTTATATTTCTATCCTTTATGTACTAACTTAGAGCTGGTAGGGTTTTGGTCAGAATTTGTAAACCGGAAGTAGTATTTTTTTTTAAAACAATATTTCATTATTTTATTTTGACCTTTAAAATTATTTTTATTTTCTTGATATTTAATGAGTATAATACTGATAGTGATTTTTAGTAAGAAAAAAAAATTTGAACAAAATCTGATAACCGGAAGTAGATCTTTTGTTTTGTGCAAGTTTCCATACATTTGCGCTCAATTTGTATCGCTATCATAGTCAACAGTTCAATATCGAATTTTGTTTTGTAACCTTCTTATATTCATCAAATACATAGATAAAGTCATGGGTTGGTCACACCCGAATTTTTTTTAGTTATCAGCTGATTTAATTACTAACTAGACATCTATGGTCAACATTGTACATGAGTATTATTCAAGGACTATTACAAACATCGATCATTAAACATTACAATCATTATATAGACATCTATGGAAAACATTTTAAACATCAACAAATTATGAGAGAAAGATATATAATTAACTCAAATAAATTGGCAATTCTGAATAAATGTCACAAACTATGTTGTATTACATGACGCTTGTGACTTGATAGTAAGTAGACCGCGCACGGAGCCATCTGCTTGACTCGACCGGTATATCGTATAAATGAAGTTTCAGACACGAGGAGCCATGGCGATTGACTGTCAAAAGCAATGCAATGTGATGCAATCACTTTTCGGACAATGTTACTCGATCATAATCTGCTAATCGGTCATTTGTCCAAAGGAAGACAATGGCATATCGAGGGCACGGCCGCCACTGGAGCGCAGAACCCAAGGTGAGGCATTGCTGCTGTACAGTTAGTTATCCCATCGCGAAATTATTGGCCTATGAATCACTGACCAGAATCTCTAAAATTGGTCCAGCTTGAAACTCAAACTTCAGGGTCAAGGCGAAAGTTCGGGTATTGGACTGAATAATTATGGTATGCATAGATATAAATAGCTAGTAATTTGGCTCGGTGGTTGCGTTTATGTTTAGCACCGAGAGGTTACCGGGTTCGATCCCGTGCTAATCTTCAATACTGCTGTTCAGACTTGGATATTTATGACTCCAAGTCGTACGTTTCTTAACACAGTTGCCAATTTATCTGATTTTCATTGTTGAAACGATTCTTTAAATTGGCAAAAAATATCCAACCCGCCATGTCGCAAATATCTGAATTTGATTTATGTACAACATGTAAAAAATGAGAGGTTACTCGGTTCGATCGAATATTTAATGCTACTGGTCAGACTTGGATATTTGTGACTTCAAGTCGATCGTTTCTTATCAGAGTTGCCAATTTATCTGATTTTCATCGATGAAACGATTCCCCTCCAAATTGGCTAAAACCATCCTACCCGCTATGTCACAAATATCTGAATTTGATTTATGTACAACATGTAAAAAATGAGAGGTTACTCGGTTCGACCGAATATTTAATGCTGCCGGTCAGACTTGGATATTTGTGACTCCATATCGATCGTTTCTTATCAGAGTTTGCCAATTTATCTGATTTTCATTGTTGAAACGGTTCCTAAAATTGGGAAAAATCATCCTACCCACTGTCACAAATATCTGAATTTTATTTATGTACAAAATGGAAAAAATCATGAACAATTCTAAATCCATAGATGTCTCTGTGGATTAATTAATTAATTGTTAATTTCGTGTTTTTCAACCTCTCGAAATACAGCGATTTATGTAATAGAAATGCCGCAATGTTTGTAAATAATTGTCTAGGAAGGCGCATTGGGGTTTACCTGTTAGGCCTTCGTTAGTTATGTAAAATAAAAATAAAATATAGTTCGTCATCAGATTCAATCTCAATTAAATATCGTCAATTTTAAATCAAAGTTTTACTTCTATCGTGTCTAGTATAAAATACGTGTTCGATTTTATTTTTAAGTTTGAGCATCTCTGCTCCAAAGCTTCTTACATATTATATTAGCCAGTGTGACGTTTTCAGCCATCCTCAAATAGGATTTTGCGATACAGTAATTAAATTATATAATGCGTAATAATATGACTTTCACCGAAATTTCGACGATATAATCATCATCGCTGGTAATTTTTAACGCGTGTACAACATTTCCGACAAACATAATACAATAATGCATACGAGCGCGATTAACAAAATGATATGGTGTAAAATTTTAATGCATAATAACAACGTTACATGTGCACAATTGTTCGAATGTTTCGCGAGAGATTTTATCGACACTTTCGGACGTTTGAGAAGCGATTAGAATTAATAATGACGGAGACATTAGTGCTTTTGATCATTTTTATTACCGCTCAAAATGAATACATAATAGTGATAGCATTCAATATCAAATTCTCTCACATTGAAATAGTCATGTCAGTATATAATAAAAAAATAGTAGATCACTTGCCCCACCCAGACTAATGTTCATTCTTGAAAAAATTCGGATGTGACCAACCCATGACTTAATCTATATATTTGAAGAATATAAGAATAATAAAAAACATAATTTGATAATGAATCATACACACACGTTCAAACATAACGGCTATAATAGGTTTTTGAGCTATTTTTCCTATTATGCTGAACATTAATATTACAATAATATAATACTATGATTACTAACAAAATTAAATTAAAATTGTAAAATAGAAAATGATCAGTAGATCAGTAGCTATTAAAATACATATAATATGTATTGTGAACATAATTTAGTAATAATAAAAAGCATTTAAAAATTAAAACATACCGGCTATGAGAGCATTTTCGATAGAAATTAAGCACAAATGTAAGGAATCTTACACGAGACAAAATTACTACTTCCGGTTGTCGGATTTTTTTCAATTTTTTTTTATTACCTAAAATTACTATAAATATTATACACATTAAATATGAAGAAGATAAAAATAATTGAAAAGGTCAAAATAAAATAATGAAATATTGTTTTAAAAAAATTTACTACTTCCGGTTTACGAATTCTGGCCAATACCTTATCAATTCTAAGTTAGTACATACAAAAATAAATTTTCAGCTTGATACGTTCAGGAGTGTGGAAAAAGTCGTGGTCACAAAACATTTTTGACTATTCTAAGAGGAAAAAATCCCACTTCCGGTTTATTAAATTTAATGTTTTTTTTTTTGTATTTTCATCACATTGATACAAGGATTATACTTGAATTTTCTCATGAAGGGCACACATGTTTAAAGGGTCGAAAAAAATAGTGGAAGGTAAATCGTACAAATAGTAAAGAAAAAGGTCAGTAATTAACTCCGTTCTTTAATCATAACTAGATCGGTTGCACTATTGTTAATTTTTTAGAAAAACCATGCGTTTTTGCTCTCTAGCTTTGAAGACTGATGGAACAATCTATTTGCAATTTCAACGATCTCTAGCCTAAGTCTTCTAATAACTATAGGATGGATGGTCATTTGGTCATTGCTAAATATCAATACGCGTTCCAACAGTGATGAATGCATGAGCAAAATAAATAGGTTTTCTACGAAGTTGAGAATAGCCATAACGTCCCAAAAGCATATTGCCCTGACTCCACTGTCTACTCATAACATACTCACTAGCATGTAGTCAAAAAACCAATTAGTCAAAACCTTTCATACATGAAATTGCAATAATAGTAAAAACTTACACGAAAATGCTAGCAGCTATTCAAAATGATGATAATTTTTGACTTTGGCTTGTTTATCGATTTTATGAATTCAATGCTTGTACCTTTGACTATCCTCACCACATTGAATCCGTCGTTCTGTCACACTTTGAAATATAGCCCTTTCAAAGCGTCTACTTCACACTCCTTTAGAAAACTTTTTTCCGTCTTTTTCTTCGTTTTTTTTTGAAACCGCCTTCGAATGAGTCTGTATCTAACTACTGACAATTTTCTTGAGAGCTTCCATACATAAAGATAACTTTCGCACATGCTAGCTTACTATCTACGCAAAAGTAAAAATAAAAAGGTGGAGCTATTAAATGCTCTCCTTTGATCTATCCATGTACACTTTTCCATTGGGACGAATCGTGTGTAAAAAATGCCTTATATTCTTGAAAAAAAAAATGGGTACCATTAATCGGCCCGGCAAATATTTCCAGACAAATTCGGTATTTGTCTGGACATAATATGCAAATGACCATCTCAAACATTTCGCCCTGCAAATAAAAAGAGTGCCCCTCTCTAAAATAGCTCGCACGACCCAATCGGGGTCCACCCGGAAAATCAAACGTCAAATCGGTTTCCAGTAACAAAAATAAATACCGACCCTAACAACCTAATCTTAAGTGAATAAAACCAACCCTAACTTAACCTAACCTAACCTTAAATAAATTAGTGTTGGCTGCAAAGAATATTACGATGTGTGGACCACGAGGACAGTGGGAATGGACAGGAGCGGGGCGACGCACCATCATCCAACTGTCAAAAATTATAATTTCACTGATGGGGGCCAGTGAAAATGTAATTGGATACTATTTCACTGAACTATACCCAATGAAAATGTAACTGGTTATGATTTCATTGAAACGTCAAATTTTATTTTTGTTACTGGCAACCCATTGACGTTTGATTTGCCGGGCGGACACCGATTGGGTCGTGCGAGCTATTTTAGAGATGTTAATTCGACATTAAATGTCGTTTTGACATATGTCGTGTAATTTATTTTACAGCCGTGCCAAAAATATTATCCCAAAAAAAATCATTTGGTCATTTTAACATTGAAATTGACTATTGGAAATATTACAACGACAAAAATCGGGTTTATGTGTGTATAAGAATGTGCGGCCTTGCATCCTTCTCGTGCATATGTATGTAAGGCTGTATAATATTATAGAAAAAAGAGATGTTGTAGAGAGTGGCCCAATGTTGAGGATCAGCTAAATTGGCAATTAAAACGGTTTAATTATAAAAAATAGCACGTATTAGGCACTTCCCAGTCGAAACTTGACTCATATCATATTGAAAAATCAGCAAACTCTTAATGGTATGACGTGGTATGTATGTAAGAGCGCACGCATGCTTACGTGCAGGTGTTGGACACGTTGTCACCAGTACGTGCAGCTGCTGCTGATGATGAGATGTATAATATGGTCGTCTAACTGTAAATTATCGGCCATGTGCTTACCTTTCAATTAGACACACAATAGACGGTCGAGACCGTGAAGTACCAGTCGTCACATACGTCGATTACAATTCGCGACTACATTAGAGTGTGTGTGTGTGTTGGGTACATCATCATTAGTCAGTGTGCATTTTCACCGCGTCATTGGACAGAATGAGCAAAACGGTCCTATTCGTGGATAAAAGTGAAGCGAAGTGAGAGTTTTGCTCTTCTGGGTATTAGTTGTGGGTATGAAGTTTAGTGGAAAATAAGTGGGTTGTATGGAATCGAGCGGGGAAAGTGTGGAATGATGGATGACTAGTGTTTTGTTGGAACATGTACATGTGTATGCAGATCAAATTGGTTGGATGTGGACAGAACCGTACCAAGGCATTGGCAAAGGGGCATTTGCCAAGGGCGCAATAATCTGAAGGGCGCTCGGAGCGAGAAGCAAAACTTTCTTACGGCGAAAATTTCGCGCACGTCCAATTGGATGTTCGCACAAAAATGATTAAGGTTTTGAAAATTGTTAAATACATGAGATTTTCAAACCAATTAAATACGATCGGAATAGTTTAGGAAGGTACGTTTTGCGAATGTACATATTTAGTGAAACTAATAAAAACCTTTTAAAAAAGGCATAAAAATTATTTGATATTTGCCAAGGGCGTAAAAATCATTGATACGGCTCTGGATGTGGATGTTGATTGTGGTAGTACGTTTGGTGAAGATCAATCTGTGTCTGCTTATTTATTTTTACATATATACCAAGAAGGCCTTACAGGTAACCCCAATGCGCTTACCTGGCCAATTACAAACATTGCAACATTTTTTTATTATTAAAGTCGCTGAATTACGAGACACTAAAAAACTCGCAAATTTTTATGAATTGTACATACATTTTATTGTACATTAATCAATCTCAAATAGTGGTGACATAGTAGGTGGAAAGGATACTCAGCCAATTTTACCGGGAACCGTTTCAACAATGAAATCAGAGAAAATTGGCAAACTCTGATAGGAAACGATCGACCTGGAGTCACAAATATCCAGGTCTGACCAGCAGCACTACTGATATACTCGGAAAAATTCTTTTCAATCGAGACAGGCTCATGGGATCGAACCCGGCGCCTCTCGACGCTAAGCAGAAGCTTAACGACCGAGCAATGCTGCTTATGAAGGGTTTAGTTTACCGTTATCTGTTTCGGCAGCTTCTTGCAAGTTGAAAGCGCACTGTTGCATCTATACTCAAGTCCAATTTATGCAGACAATAATGTTGCGATTTTGACTTTACAACTGGTATATGCAGAAACTCGGTAGTTCACACACCAAAGTTGATTGGCGTACGAAAGCATCTCGAACCGACACGAACTGCGAAACAAAGCACTAGTGCCCACAACGGTGAATTGAGCTAACCTAAATTTTTAAAACCAATTTTAGCGGAATGCTCAAGGCTGTGCGAATAGTACTCATACACGAAAATTTCGACGACAATCCCCAAAGTCCAAAGATTTGACCTTAGAGCCGAAAGGTGGACAACGTAACGGTATCAGCCACGCCCACGCACGGTCTGTAAACGATATCACATTCATCATCATTTGCCAGCATTGACACGTTGACCTCTCGCAAGTTGCCTGACACACAACCACAACGTCCAATTTGATTATATTCGATCGATCTGTCACATCGAGAGAGAGATAGAGGGAGGGAGGGTTGGAGTAATTGAATCGTCATCGATGGGGTACGTATTGTTATGGTGTATCTCAAAGTGTGGACCTTTTCATTTCAACGCCAGATTAAACCCTCGTCAGCGTAGGCGATGACTTTATAAATCAAAACAAACCATTATCAAAATTGATAGTCATTCTACTCAAGTGGCGTAACACTCCTACCTATCTACATATGTATATTCGAGCAAATGTATGTGGAGCATTGGCCTCACGTATTGTAGGATTGTACACAGTTTGATTCGTTTTACGAATTAGATAAGATTTATGTTCTAATACATATGTAGCTGAACCCGACATGCGTTGCAATGCCAGAATAAGGCATACAATTCCCGTTTCAAGTGATGGTTGGAGCTCTACTAACGTCTCTTCAACGCCGTGTCGTCATAAATCAACTGGTAACGTGGTTACCAACGAACATATTTCTTTGACTACACAATGGCGCTTCAAACTTTCGCGTCGGTAAAATCGTAATTACGAATATTATTATTAAGAGGTTTTTTTTTTCACAGTAAGCTTCCCGGTCATGCATACAACAAATACTGAAAAGATTTTATTGTATTCTATTTACATGTTTCAAAAACCTTTAATAATAGTACTGTTGATATAATAATTAAATATAAAACGAAGTCTCGGATGGTGAATTAAGCATACATATATTAACTAAAAAAGATAATATTATAATTAGTCACCGGAGCCTGAGGGGGCTGTGTATTGTTCAAAGGTTGTAAATGCATTGTTAAAGGTTTGCCGAACAATGGATAGCACTGTGACTATCCTACCTCTAATTATAATACAGTACCCTGACATATTACTTGGTACTCTTGCCATATTCGTAAACTTTCACATTTTTTTTCTATTTGAGAACACCCTCGTCAACTGAATGCTTTTTTTGTATGCACCCATTAGTCCTTAATTTATTTCATTACTTCTGGTGACCATACAATAAAAATCAGATCCTTTTTTTTCATTATGCAAGAAATGCATCAACTGTATCGTCAAAACAGTGTTCGAGCGTCGGCTGAAGAAAACACATCTACATTGTTTTTACGCGAAATCAATTGTCGATTTTAGTGATTTTATATCACTCAGTGTTGTCTTTGAATATTTCTGGTGAGTTAAATTTATTTTATCAAATATTATTTCTCATTCTGTGTTTATTAAATAAAAAATTGATTTTCAAAAATAAAAATGGGTGGTTCAGATAACTCAGATGATAAAAAAGGGACTTTATTAAGGGACCATTAAGGGACTTTTGGATTCTGGGAAGCTATCCAAATGAGAAATTTCCCAAATAATTGGAGTATTCGTCAATTCTGTGAGGCGAATAGCGAAGGAAGTTGCATTTATGGCAACATCTCGAATCAAGAAGGGTCAAAAAATGTGGCCGCAAAAGAATAACAACCCCCAGAATTTATCTTCAAATTGTAGCTGAAGTTCGGGAGAATAGGAAAACAACCACTAACAAAATTAAAAAAAAAAATTGTGACCGTAGAGTCGATATATCTGGACATATCGACAATGCATATTTGCGCGATACAGGGTATATATTCCCGTTGTTATTTTACATATAAAAGAATTTAAAATTAACACCAATCAAAAAAAAAATTGTAACTGAAAGAAAATCCTTATTAATATAAATAATTAAAAAATTCTCATAATCTGTACTTTACGTGAATACATTGAGATTAAACTTGTTTGTATAAATTTTATTTATGTATCTGTGATAGGATAGTGTGTTAATTAGTCACGATACGTTTAATTTAGTTTTGGAATAATTATTGTTTAAAAAACTAGCGATTTTGTACGCTATTTTAATAATTCCGTGAGCGTAATGTCGCGTGAGTGATTTTCCCCGTGAGTGATTTATCTTTGATTGTAATGTCCGTGAGTGATTTGTCGCGTGAGCGATTTACATATGTGTGAGTGTAATGGCCGTGAATTTTTTTTTCAGCAAGTTTCTTCTTCATTTCTTCAAATATAGAAATCATTGTTATCGATCACTGTCAAACCTATGTCAATACAAAGATTTTAGGTCTGGGTGCCATAGCATGGATTATGCATACCAGCCGGTTTCGCAAAACTATCTAAAAAAAAATACATGTCGCGTGCTTCTCTGTGTGTCTGCGCAATAAGCCAGAAATCAGATTGTTTTCAAACTTATGGGAAATCGTCTTGGAATACACTAAAATCAAGACAGATGCAATGAGAAAGTAGTGTAAGAACTATTAAATTCTCCAAACTCTCACAAACTATAGTCGAAGGTACAAAGAAGAAATGCAGAATTTTCTGATTAATGAATCTAGAACGATGGTTCGGCAAATTTAAGAAATCTTTTTTAAAATATGGAGGAATATAAATGAGAGATGGCTCTGGTGATCTTGATAAATAAATCGTACATACATATATCTATTGCAAAGGAGATAGCACTTCCAACTTGCAAAATGAAATCCACGCCCATAAAACGACACTTAAATACATATGTCGCATATAAATCGTCCTCTTTAACGAGCAAAGCCAAGTCTTCCCGATTTTCTTTATCTAATTACGAACTGTTTGCATTTATCGCGTCTCGATTGTGCAAGTTATATAAAAGTGCAATTCTTTTAATGATCCATCACAGCATGTAAGCACAGCATCTCCCATACAATTCACACAATTCAAATGCATAGTTATGTAAAAAAAAAAGCGTTGCTATTATATCGTTTTCATCAAGAGCATAAACATCGAGCGCTTGCCCAATTTTTTATTTTCACATAACCATTATTTTTCACTTGTCGGGTCGTTCGTTCATTGTTGGTTCTGGGAGTCGTTCTCGGAATCTTTCACTTTCAGCATTTCGCAGATGAATCACACAGCTGTTAGTTCCGTAAGCGGGAGATTCTGGAAAAGCAACGACTCCAGAGTGAGTCATCGGCTGGAAGTCGTTTTATCCAGAATCGTTTGCATCAGCTGAAAGTACCCAGACTCACTTTCACTGTCGGGATTTTCCGCTTGCGAAAGCCCAGTGTTTATTAGTATTGCGAATGTTTACACGACCTGGTCTTCTGGAATCGGACCTTGACACATATACATAGTGCACGCACACGTCTGATGCTGAGCGATGGATCCGCGGCTTCCTCAGCTCGAAATTCTCGGCATTCTTCTAGTTTCTAATTTTAAACGATGCTTCCAACTCGAATGGAATACAAACGCCTCTGCGACAGTCCGTGTCTGATCCATTTTCGACGTTGAATTCCAAAATAATGATAGAAGACCTCTAAAGATTGGTCTTCGCATAATTGAACCTGAACTATGAAATGTTCCAATTAATTGAAGTTGAAATTTTTTAAGGCAAGTATTCTTTACTTCTAGACTATAAACATATATGTAATTTATAACTGCATATTTATTTCCGGCAAATAATACTAGCCGGCGTTGCCCAGGTAGATGATAGTAAAAAAAAACTCTTTACAGTTTTGATTGTATAATACAATCCGTCTACAGTCTAAGGTAGGGTACCATGAGACAATGTGTATACAAAATATGTATAGTGGTCAATTTTGCTATTACGTATGTATATTACATTACTAGCTGGCGTTCACCTGGTTCTAAACCCCTCTAACAGTCTAATGTAGGATACCATGAAGTAGTTTCCATGAGACAATGTGTATTCAAAATATGTATAGTGGTCAATTATACTATTATATACCTAATTATATACATATTAAGTATTAGCTGGTGGATGAAAGTTGAAAAAACTCTTCAAAGAGTTCTGACATCATCTAAAATCCTTCTACAGTCTAAGGTAGAATACCTACCACGAGACAATGTGTGTACAAAATATGTATAGTGATCAATTTTGCTATTATGTATATGATATATTAAGTAGTAGCCGGCGTTCCCCTGGTGGATGAAAGTTGAAAAAACTCTTCAAAGAGTTCTGACCTCTTCTAAAATCCTTCTACAGTCTAAGGTAGGATACCATAAGACAATGCGTATACAAAATATGTATCGTGGTAAATTTTGCTATTATGTGTATTAAAAACTTTGCAAATACCTCTGACCTTTTCTAAAACCAGTCTACAGTCCAAGGTAGGATACCATGAAGTAGTTTTCAAAATATAGTGGCCAATAAAACTGTTTTATATATTATTATTAGCTGGCGTTGCCCAGGTGGATGAAATTTTTAAAAGTACTCTTTAATGGGCGTTGGACTCTATCAAACCCCATATACGATCCAAGTTAAGGTAGCATGAGATATGTAGGTTATAAAATACTGTGTTAAATTTTACTATTTACGTATATTACTAGCCGGCGATGCGCCAGCGATGAAATTTTAAAAATAAAAATGACCTTTTCTAAAATTTGTGGATTATTATTAACATACATACATACATGTTTGTTTTTGTTAAAAAACAAACATATGTACATACTATATAATATGTACAAACATATTTAAATAGATTGATAGTCGAATTGATCGGCGTTGCTCGGGTAGGTGGAAGTCTTACTAGTTGTTAAAATATATATTAAAAATTTGAACTTCATCAAAATATTTTATGATCTACAGTCTAAATTACATATAAGTACCATCATATTGGTGGTTATAAATTGAAAACTGTAGATTTGCATAGCGTACGAATAAACAAACACTCATTTTTATTACATTCACTAAATAAAAACGTTCGCAAGACATACTTTCCTAAACCCTTCCGATCGCTTTGAAACATTGCCATTTTGCGAGGTTTGGCCTCCGATAGAGATTTAAATTGTTCATGTCGATATTGAAATATAATCGTCATAGACATGTTTAAAATTTGAAAATTGTAGAGAATATGACTTCTAACCTATTACTAAAAACCAGTAGCATTGTTTGTTTGACTTTCCGCCCCACACTCGTTTGATAGATTTTAACGCCTATAACTATCTTTTCCACACTATATCTTATAAATTTGTATGATAGACTAGCTCATTATCTCTCATATATTTTTACTTCACAAATAGATAATATAATTATACAGTAGACGATAAAAATCAAAATTTTCTGGGTAAGATACTCAGACTAAAGTCATTCGCTATCTTTTGATAGACGAGGTGTTAAAATTTATCGTTTATATTTTATAATAACAATCATAATAAACCGCAAGTTCAGTCATAATCTATAAAAATCGTATAATTTGGTCTCAATATACCCGAAGTCAAAAAGGGTAGATAAAAGTCATACTCGGACCACCAAGAGTTACCCGAACAAAAGTCGCCCTGAGATTCCCAAGAGAAATTCCTCATCCTCGACTTTTGTAGAATATAATCGTCTCATGAAAACTCAATCGAGCCATAAAGACCTTCAGGTCACGAGATTTTTCCTCGTCCGGTCATGGCAACGGGGGGTTAACGTGGCATGATATTGCGCAATGCCAGACCATTATCGTGGTCCTAAGCGAGATAGAGCCTTCAGTAATTGAAGTCGACACGTTTGTGAAATTGTCCAGCTATTTAAACTTCACTTTTCGCTCTCATTGTTCCCAAATGTCATTCATATACATACAAACGAGGGGGCAAACACGGTGGGGGAAATTTCACTTTTGTTCGAATGGGTTTCGTTCGTTCGAATGGGGAACTTCGTAAACAAAACAAAGTTTCTATGACGACAATTCAATTGGTTGAATATTATATTTTTTTCGATTCAACTAAATTTAATTTAAAAAAAAATGAATATTTACTATTAGATTCGCCATGTTTACGCTGTGTATAATACAAATACTGAGCGAAGCCGGGTAAAACAACTAGCATATAATATAAGCAACTTGTTGGAAAAAAAACCCTGCGGTACGAGACATCTTTTTCACCACAGGAGGCCAAAACGCGCACGTACCATACAATTCAGTGTGTTTGCACCTTATAAGTTGGCGTTGATATTTAATTGTAGACAAGTGGTTATGAACTAGTTGCTAGCATATAATGCTTTAAACAGAGTGGTCATGGGTTCAAATCACACTGGTTTCTGCTGGTCAGACCTTAGATTTGTGACTTCAGGTCGATCCTTTCTATAAGAATTTTTAAACTTATCTGATTTTCATTGAAATGGTTCCTAAAAATCGGCACCTCCTGTCCTATTTCGCAAAAATTCGACTTATTCAGCATCTCGATGTTTTGCTTATTTATATAAATGCTGGAAATTTCTCCATAGATGTCTCTGTGGATGTTGATTGTATTTTGACTTTGCTTCTGTACAATTTTTGACCATAGATGTCATGTAAAAAAGTATAATAAATATATATTTATTATTGATATTTCTTGATCTGAATAGTAAACTCGTCACATTGGAGCGATCTGTAATGACGAGTGCAAAAATAAATAAAATAAAGTCTCTGGAAATTATATAATACGTGTTATAAGCTAGAGACGCTATGACAGGCATAGACAAAAAATCTTTCTTAAATAAATAAAAAAACAATCTTGTTCATAAAAATATATAAGATAAATCTCTGCCAATGATATTTTCTATAGCAAGAGAAGCTAAGAATGGTCTTTCAAGAGATATCTGCCGACAGATAAGATTTTGAAATCCAATCTGTTGTATTTATGATCGTATTTATATGATTAGGCAATAATCAATAATAGGATTAGCAATATATAATATATAGTCTCAGATACATAATCCTCATCGCATTTTTTGTATGCAATCGGAGAGATATCATTTCATCAAATCCGCTTTTGACCCCGATGATTTTTCACATACAGTTAAAATTTGAGGCTAATGTCCACAATAACGACCTTACACTAATTAATATGCGAGCATGTATAGCCACAATGGCCACCTGTGTTAACAACATGTGGTACAACAATAATGTGAAGGCAAAGTCCAGAAGAATTGCACGGCACGACAAAAAACAGAACATTCCGCATCGAAACGCGTGTACACACAACGTCATTGCACTGTTGATTTTGAAACGAAGAATACCAGCATAAATAAATAATATAAAGCGGGGTATTATAGGCGGAAACTATGGTGTAAATATTTACTAGAGAGCACGGTTAGGGTTAGCCATCGTAAAAAGATTGAGTAGGGTAATGTTAGGTCAAAGACCCTGATCTCGCAAGTTTAGTTCTGTATACCCATGGCGGAGATGAGCTTTGGGTCTCCAGTTAATTATAGATTCTATGAAAGTATATCAATGTGAATACATATACATTTGCGGTGCGAAATTGAAAAGTTTTGTGTAATCCATCGGACGGAGAACGAATTCGCTCAAAGTCGAAACTCAAATTCGACGAAGCCATTGGCGAAAAGTTTTGAGTACTAAGAACAAAGTTCTAAAATAGGTAATACTTACATATATAGAGCGAGGAACTCTGTGTTTGATCTACAAGTACTCGTGGGAAATACTGAAATGTGAAATAAACGAATGTGTTTAGACCTATGTATAATACAGAATTCTAGTTGGTTTAGTCTTCGATAATTTCAATAGATTTGGGAGTTCATAAATACAATATGTACTAGGTTCATAAATACAAATTAGCTAGATAGCTAAAATAATATAAATAATAGGGTTGTACCCGATGAAATATCATTGCAGGGTGTTGGCATATTAAGTTATTAAATAAAAAAAATTAAAAGAAATGTTTCGGTTCTGTATTTGGTCCGCACATGGTCGAATTTTCTTCAAATAGCTTTTAAATATATTTAATTTAATATTTATATTTAATTGTTTATATGAAAAAAAAGATAAAAACTACCTACCTACCTACATGTTAACAATATACAACACCAATAGAAAAGTTAATTAATTAAATAAATTTTCAATAGATGGCGGTAAATTCTCTGCCAAGCAGAAACATTAATAGCTATCAGTATATATAGAAGTTTTTTTTTATTTTGTTAGTGTATTAGTATATACGTTTTAGCAGTGGTTTAGCTGTGACGTACATATGTATGTTGAATCGAAACGACTATTATAGTGAGGCGAGCGTTATCTCAGATACACAGACAGACACACAGAATAGCGATATTATATATATGATGTAGTTTTCAGATTCTGCATTGTCAAATTCAAAGCATTAAAAATAAGTATGTGACAATGCAACTTGACATAAAGAGGAGAGTAGCTGATATGATGGTAGCTGTTGGACAGATGGATGAAATAAGTGCTCAAATGATACCCGAGAGAATAATAATCTATTGGTGAAGAAAAAAATATAAGAGATAATGAGAGCCTATAATGCAAAGTGAAAATGACAAAGTTATAGGCGTTTAAACAATTAAAATGTGACAAAACGAGTGGAGGTGGAAAGTCAAATAAACAAGGTTACTGGCTATTGGCAATGGGTGAGCTGTCACTTACTCCAAAATTTTTGGATTCTTATCTGGATCTTATTTGGATTTCACCATCGACTAAGCGGACCCAATTAAAATCTCTACCGGAGGCCAAACCTCGCAAAATGGAGAAATTTCAAAGCAATCGTAAGAATGTAGGATGTGTGTTAGACTAATTGGCGAAGTGAAACTAATAAAAACCTAGTAAGTAATCTTTTATTTCTTCTAATCTTCTTAGATGGGTGGTGGAAATTGTAAAATGATATTGTGTGAGATGGATTAAAAATGGAAAGCTCTTCGTCCAGCAGTGGATGTTAAATGATGTATGTATTATACATATAATTTAAACACTAACCTATGTTAATTATGTGTCTACTCCTGGTTTATAGTGATCTTATGGGTGCTTGTAAGGGTGCTTGGTGCATATTTTTACATATTAATGTATTTTTTGTATGCTATGCAAATTCAGTTTTCAACTTAGAACCAGTAAATTTGGTATATACGATGTATCTAAATTAAACCTCCATAAGAAGTTTTTTTTTTGTTTTAATTTAATTAATCAATTTAATATTTAACGCCAGCCAATTTGGCTAGTTTTTTGCTATATACAGATTAATGTTTTTTTTCCTTATGCAAATATCAATTAATAATCACCCTAGGAAGGGTTTTTTCGAGGGCTTTGAAGTCGAAGCATTTTGAGAGTCGTAAAAAGTCAATAAACTCCCGACACCTTTTTTATTATTTTCATTAATTAATAGTATTACAGTATGTGTCAACTATTGTCTCCAATTTTATTGAAATAAATCCAGTAATAAAATAAAATTACATTATAAACAAAATAGTTGAGTTGCACGTATTTTGAACTTACTTCACAGCCCTCGTTTTTTTTCTAACTTTCATTCATGTTCATGTAAATTGTCCGTATAAATAAATAAATATTAATCGAAAACGGACCTTGAGCGAAATCCCCACACTAGAATAGAATTAGGTTAGATTATTTTTGAAGTTTCGAGATTATTATTGATAAGTTTAAGAAGTGAAATTATTTTAAAATCTATGTATTAATATTTTAGTCACATTCAAGTTTTAAAAGATACCATAAATCTCGACCCTAATATTATATTTTGTGCATATTAACTAATAAAATTGGTAACAGATTTGTCAAATATCAGTCCTCTCTCCAATTTGATCTAAGCATGAGAAAAAGACAAATATTGAAACACTTCCTATCATAAATATATTGGATATTGGTGAGTCACTTTTGTCGTAAACTTGCGATCCACACAATTATAATTATTTTCTTTTATATGAATAATAATTTAATATTCACATACAAGTCATGAGTCGATATTTAACAATGCTGGCTCCGAAACGACAGCCCTGAATTTTAGCTATAAACTCATAGACTCATAGACCTGTCAAGTATTTATTTGGTTTTAGTAACAACTTGCATTTCTCAAGTTTTCTTAGAGTTAGCTTTAAAAAGCATAGTACAACTGTAGCCAGGCATACTAAGCTTTCTCGTAAGTAGGGGGAGAAGGTTATCGATCGATTCGCATGGGTAGTTTTCGCAGATTTGGAAAAACCCGAAAGGGTTCGAGTAAACGAATTCATTGCAAATAAAATTGGAACATTTACTCCGTAGCAGACGACTGTTGGTTTCCGCACCTATGCGAGCATTTCTTCCAGGTTTATTTTCGTCTGGAGTGTTCGGGAGACTAACTCATTCCGATTTTTTTGTTACATGGCTGTCCGACGAAGAGTGAGGAGGCGATTTCGTTCCGAATCGACAAACAAACGGTACAAAGGATTTGGCAAAAATCGAGACGATCGCGTTAATTAATCACGTCTGGTTT
Source organism: Arctopsyche grandis (assembly GCF_051622035.1). Taxonomy (NCBI): domain Eukaryota; kingdom Metazoa; phylum Arthropoda; class Insecta; order Trichoptera; family Hydropsychidae; genus Arctopsyche; species Arctopsyche grandis. The sequence goes on from NC_135366.1 coordinate 27,880,997, forward strand.
ATTTTCGCCCGCTCGCACTTTCATAGGGTGAGTGGATTATTATCTGAAAAAATGTAGGAGGACTGACCCTTCAAGGTCGGCTCCTGTGTTGTTGCCGTGACCTTTATTTGGCCGCACTCCAACTTTCGTATGCACCAAAGGAAACGACTGGCATTGTTTATAATGTGAGGATGTGGGATATCCCGCAAAGGGGGAGCATGTTCGAAACGACAGTTCGAAACATTTTCCGAATAGCGTACCCCTCAACAGCCTATTACATCTATTAGAATTATTTTATCATTTAATAAGCTCCCCAAGCATGGAATTCTTACGCATCCATGTTTAAATATTTGCTATTCATACTTAAAACATCTTAAGCACGCGAATTTTTTTTGCGGGGACTAGCGGTAGCGGGCAAAAACACAAGGCTACGCGAATAAATACAATAGATTATAAAAATCGCTCAATATTCAAACACACATAAAAAACTAGAGTAAAAGTACTACTTCCGGTTCAGATAAAAATATTTAAAAAATATAAGGTTATAAAAATTATTATTTCTATTACATGTAAAAAAGATTTAATCCGATTAAGTTAGCGGTTTGGGAGATAATCGAATTCAAAAACTTAAAAAAAGAGGACACCTATAAGGGGAGGTACCATTTCCGGTCAACTTAAAAATTTACGTCGCGTCGATAAGAATTTCAGTAACCGATACTAAGTTTCGGTTCGATAGGACTAACGGTGTTCAAAAAATCCCCAAAATACACGGACACACAGACACACACACACACATTTTTTCTAGATCATGAAAACGTGATCAATAATCGATTCTGAGTTCGAATCAGTCAAAATCTCGAGTTCGAATTTCCGCATGATCACAAAACTTCATCTATTGTTACTACGTACATAGATAAAGTAAAAATCGAAGAAGTGACATCTGTTTCTCCATATACTATTAGAATAAACGTAGTACTACGTATCCCGCCTTCCGCGATGAACCAATATCAAACGTAATACTACGTATCCCGCATTTCTCGTCAAGCCCATATGAAACGTAGTACTACGTAACCCGCCGAATAGCAACAGAAGTTGAAAAACGTAGTACTACGTGACCCGCTTAAGGTGTGTTAATAGACAAGTCTACAGTAGATTTTTTTGTAAATAAACTTTTTTTAAAACACTTTTTTTGAAGCTGTCTATAAAGTTAATTTTTTTTGTGGAAACTTCACGAAAATTTGCAACGCTTAACCATTTAAGCGATAAATGCTTATCGCTTAAATGTTTAAGCATATCGAAATTCGGTGATTTATAAAAAAAAATGTTTGCAAAAATGCAAATTTATCCGTAGATATCTCTATGATGCTCTGATGTATGTGCATGTAAATAAAATAAATATGCACAAGCTCTGCAAAAGCAGTTGGGCGAAAGAAAGGGGGTGTTTGGGGGCTATTAAAATAAAAAAAATATTATATAAAATATTATATGTATGTACATGCAGTGGTGTAGTGCTAAATAAAAAAGAACCAGGTCGGTGTTTAATTTTTACAACCCCCCACCCCCCCCCCGCTTTTTTCCTTTCTAAATAAAAAGTTGTATCCCAATATTGGTAGTTCAAATATTTATAATAAAATCAAATAATAATTAACAAATATTCTTACTTGCTGAAATTATGATGTTTTTTTTTTAATATTATATAAAAACTTCCATAATGCATCCTTTTCAACATGTTTGATTTTGTAAAACCCGTGTTTGTGTGTCAACAGCGACATTTGCCTTTAGCAATGCTAAAACCATGTACATATGTATGTATACATCTGTCAAAAAAATATGCAATTTTAACATGTGAATTTAGAGATGACTATTAATTTAAGCTGAGTTCCCTCATTTTATCTATCCTCAAGTGCGTATAGTCAATAGTTCAAAGAATGTTTTCTTTCGAAGTTTTGAGTGGTTTTAGAAAAAAAAAAGCCAATAAAATTCATTAAACGTCTTTTAAGTTTTGAATGTGCTCAGATTACTATTCAGATTGTGGTCATCGAGTGTTAGAATGAGAGTCTGTTCACAATATTTGGAATACAAAATTTTATTTATATAAATTTTAGCTATCTATCTAGACCATATGTACGTATGGTCAATAGTTGAAAGAATGTTTTCTTTCGAAGTTTTGGGTGGTTTTAGATAAAAGAGCCGATAAATTTCATTAAACGTCTTTCAAGTTTTGAATGTGCTCAGATTACTTTTCGGTTGTGGTCATCGAGTGTTTGAACAAGAGTCTGCTCATAATATTTTATATGAAATTTTAGTCAAAATATTTTTTAATTGTACTCGAAATACAATGTTTAAATCAATCAAAGTGCCAGGGCGGAGACCTGGTCCGACAACACCACTGTGTACAAGCATATTAGATGCACTCAAAATTATATTATAATATATACAATCGTCTCAAGTAAATCCCACACACTCCTATAGTAAATATTTACGAGAAGCACTTTACTCGGAAAGCACTAAAGTCGACTAAGATATTACCGAACGTAAAGTACAGACAAATCACTTTCATGAATTCTGAAGGAGGCGGTCAAAATTGAATCGAAGACTGATCTCGGCAACATCTCCGATTCTAGGCCCGTATCGTGCAATTGAGCGCTACCAGCACTCGGGTCAATGGTTGTTGACCCCCCTCGGCCAATGATTATAAAAGTGTACGTATACAGTGGTCAACGTTTGTGTAATAAATAAAGTGCGTTTGTGTGCATCTCGCACGCGAGATAATTACCATACAAATCGAATCTGGGGCACGCGTTGTTGTGCCAGAGCGAGCACGACGGACTGCTGTATTATTTAAATTCGGAAATTTATTCAATGAAAACTTTTTGAGAGGCGGTGGATGGTGTCGAGTGTCACAATAGTGATTTATTACGTTGACGGTCTCGCGAATCGTCAAAAGGTGCGGATAGGAAATCTAATTAGCGCTCGTCGTGTTGCACGTCTCGTTATTGTGTTATCGTTTTGGTTAAGGCCTTCAAAATCTCAGCAGTTGCCTAACTGTGGTGTCTGACCAGTAGGGTTGCCAATTGTTTCCAAAATAATACTGAGATATGCGGCCAGAAAAAAATTAAATATACATAATTATTACAGCTACTGTTGGATTAAGACCTCTCTTATATTATATACTAGGTATTTTACCCGGCTTCGCTCAGTATTTGTAATATAAACAGCTTAAACATGGCGAATCTATGAATGTATATTCATTTGTTTTTTTATAAAATTTAACTAAATCAACCAAAAATACTTAAATACAAACTTACAAAGTCTCTTTCGAAATTATATATTAGATTACTAGTGTTGTACCCGATGACAAATCATTGCATGGGTGTTGGCATATTAAGTTATTAAAAAAAAATAAAAGAAATGTTCACGTGTTCGATCCCTCGCAGTCAATTTTTTTAAATACCTTTTAAATATATTTTTAATTGTTTAATATGAAAAATATGGTAAAAACTACTTACATACCTACATATAAACAATATAAAACACCAATTGAAAAATTAATTAATTAATATAATACATTTTCAATTTATGGCGGTAAATTCTCTGCCAAGAGGAAACTTCAGTAGCGATCAATGTATGTATATATGTAGATTTATTTCTTTTGTTATTGTATTCGTATATACGTTTTGGCAGCGGTTTAGCTGTGACTCATTATTGTGAGCGTTATCTCAGACACACAGGCATAATAGCGATATTATATATATGATAATATATTTATTTTATTTCAATTAATCGATTGCTCCAAAGCAAATAATCTACATAGTATACTAATGAGAAGTATTAATTATATATACAGGTATACACCCATATATTTAAATTAAACACGACATCTATGGTCAAACATTGAACAAAGTATTATACAAGGAAAATATCAATCCATAGAGACAGCTATGGATATACTTGTAGCATTTATACAAATCAGTGAAATTCGAGAAGCTGGAAAAACTCAAAATTTTGCCCGAAAATGAATTAAAGTTATCAATTTGTTGGAATCGTTTCAATGAAAACCAGATAAATGGGCAAATTCTGAAAGAGAACGATCGACCTGGAGTCAAATGTCCAAGGTCTGGCCAGCGGCAACCAATGGGATTGAACCCGTGACCACTTTGTTCGAAAGCATTATATTCCAACCACTAGTCTGTGCTGCTGGTTTATATGCTTCCATTCGTCTCTGCTTTGAGCAACTCTCATCCATTTCACCCCACATTATTTTCTAATTTCAACCTAAGATGATTATTTAAGATGGCTCCCTTATGCCTTTCGTGCCTTTTCCATTCTCTCAGGTACCATTTGAGCACTTTTAACAAACCTCCTTTCCGTTTCATTTGTTCATCTTTCGTCTATCCGCCAATTGCCATTTAAAACTCTTCACTCTATCAAATTTTAAATCGCTCAAATGCACTCCATCCTAATTTATACATAATTACAATATCCTTTCATATTGCGTACTTGCACTTGTTTAGGAAACGTAGGGGTGGGTTCGGGGTGCATGTCAAAGAAAAAAATTCCTTTCCAGGACTCATGTTTAAGACTCTGTTTGGATGTTAAGTTCATAAGAAGTGGTATCATAGAAAAATAAACAAAAGATATTGTTTGTCCTACAGGACTATGGGACTACACGACTATGGATATAATTTCCATACATATTCACAAAAAAAGATTTTAATTTCGTCCACATACAATGTTGCAGTAATCAAATTTTCAGTATTATCAGGCTTTGATGAGTGAAAATTGGTTGTTGATTCATTATTAAGGTATACATACATATGCATGTACTTATTATTAAGTCTGAACTTTAGGTTATAGATGGTGTGATAATATAATCTTCTCAGTATCAGAAGTTGAAGGATGGACGTTGACCCAAGGTTTTTCTTAAAGACTTTAGATACGTGTATAGAAGAATTGTTTCATACATTTACAGTTTTCACACATAGGTTAAGTTCAGTATTTAATTTTGGTATCCGGTAGCGTTATCGTCTTAGTTTCATCGTCCGGTACTTTCTATTTGTATTTATTTATAAAATTTTATGTATAGATTTTATTTTTCTGTGATGGCCGATAAAAGTGTATGGCCGTTGAAATTACCGGGTTAGAAAGTACCGTTGATGAAATCGAGACGATAAAATTACCGGGAACCGTAAAATTTGGATGAACTCTAAAAGCAATCCCGATAAGTTTATATTCTTAGCTTATCTTGCATTTCTTCAATTTTATATGTATAATAGTTCCTTGAACTACTTTGGGATTCAGATAATATTGGGCAATTTTTATTTATTTTTCGTTATGTGCCTGCACTTAACCTTTTATGCAATTTAAAGATCAAAGTTTTATTAAAAACACTGGAAGAAAGATCAACTCAGATATTATATATAATATATATGTATGTATGTAAAGCGTATTTTATAAAGGCTTATTTAATAAACCACTTTCTATTAAATAAGCCGTTTCAGTATAATATCTTCTATGCTAGATTTAAAATTGAGTTAAACAAAGGGGAAGAAAACCGAAGACTAGTAATCACCGTTGCAAGCGAGGCTGCTTTTATAAAATGTACATAATTAATAGATCAAGACGTGTTGTGAAAACCGACAAGTAAACAGCCACAAAAAAGTTTCAAAGGAATGAATTGTTAAATTATCCTCTGAAACGAGGGAAAGTTTTAATTACTCCTTAAAAACAGCCACACATAAAAACCTGGAAACAATTTTCTTCCTTGTATCTTTCGAAACTTTGATCTAGCATAGAATTCATTACAGTTAATCGTCTCAAAGACTAAAACTCTCATTCGACAAAACCTCATCCTTAATTTGAATGTTTTAGCCCAGGTCAAAATAAGTTATCCTTTTGACCGCATCCTTTCCGGCACATCCACTTAAAACTGCTGGCCGAAGTCTACAATCTTTTTAGGGTGAGGGCCAATTAGGATTATATCAGAATATTTGATAGGAATATCTCAGTGATTCCCAATCTCAACTAAGAGTTATACAGACGTTGAAAGATACAAAATTAGCCAGCAGCATGGCTCGGTAGTTGCGTTGATACTAAGCACCGAGAGTTTGCCGGGTTCAATCCCGTGAGCTAACCGCGATTAAAAAATAATTTATTCCGAGTATAATCTTCAATGCTGCTGGTCAGACTTGGATATTTGTGACTTCAAGTCGATCGTTTCCTATCAGAGTTTGTCAATTTATCTGATTTCATTGTTGAAGCGGTTCAACCTTATTCTAAGCCCGCTTTAAAGGTCAAGGAATTTGACCCTTAAAGCCCTCAACATGAGACCACCAACAAGAGACCCCTTTGTCGGAGTACGAGACGGTTGTTCATGAATATCGCACAAGAACAAGCGCACATCACTGTTCTAATAAAAAACCGAACTGTACATAACCAAGTACAAAATAAACAACAACGCATGAACACATAAAGCGCGCATGCGTTAGGAATTAGGCGAAAATCAACCATCAAATTGGCAAAAACCATCCTATCCACTAAGCTTCGGCGCGACCCTGCGCACCATTGTTCATTTTTATAGTGAACCTTTTTTTTGGTCTCTAGCTTTGTAGTTTGCCCTCTTTCCTGGAAAATAGCCCCAAAACTGCCATTTTTTGTTCCAAAAACACGCTCCACCGCCGAAGACTAGTGATTAATATTTGAATGTGATTTCAAAAATTTATTATCTGTAACATATGTACATGTATCGCTAATTTTATTATGCTTATACATATGTCTGGTCACAGTGACGCGTACGAGTATTCTGTAATGTCACTGTGGCTAATATGTAAATAAATAAAATAAAATATTGCAACCTAGTTTGTTGTAGGTCTCTTTTGCCAAACTTTTCATGGGAGGGCTTCTTACATCTCAATACCTTTCCAATAATTCTTTTTTTTTGATTTTTAAATGCTTTTTATTATTACGAAATTATGCTCACAATACATCTTATATCTATTTTAATAGCTACTGATCTACTGATCATTTTCTATTTTACAATTTAATTTAATTTGGTTAGTAATCACAGTATTATATTATTCTAATGTTAATCTAAAGCATAATAGGAAAAAGAGCTCAAAAACCTATTTACAATCCTTATAAATGTTCATAATACATCTAATACATAATATTAATTAAAGACTCTCTAAAGTCGATGACCTAAAGCAGATTGTGTTTAGGTAATCTGTGTTTATACCTGAAGGGTATAGACATTTTGTTGTAATCACCGAGACTCTTCACAAGTGTGTTAGTATGGTTATTAGTGATTCTGTCATAGAATCTACTGGTTAGTTTGTTAGTAATGTATGTAACAAACGGAATATTATATATGGCATGCAGTTTTTTCAGATTAGTATATATGGGTGTATTATAAATTATTTTTAGGGATTTATTTTGTATTACTTGGAGCTTGGAAAGGTTAGTATTCGAGGCGTTATTCCATACAGGTGAAGCATAGGTTAATAATGGTAATATGAGCGCGCGATATAATTTTATTTTATTTAGCGTTGATAAAGAACTATGGCGATTAAATATTGGATATATTGAGGATATGCGTCGCATCGCCTTGCATTTCGCTGCCTCAATGTGAGGTGCCCATCTCATTCTTTTATCAAACGTTACTCCTAAATATTTCCAATACAATATGTAACGTTAAGAGTATGGAAACCAACCCAACTTTAGGACACCCGAGATCTAGATCTTGGGGTAAAAAGGAGCGCACCCCTTTCATTTGAAGATGGAGTCAGACTACAGCTTTTGCTGAGAAAGGTTTTTTACTTCCATTTCTCCCTTTGCTGTTCGGTCAGTCTTTTTCGGTGACGCTACAGATATATCAACGGGACAAACACTAGTATACAGATAGTGAGCTCAATATGAAAGAACTTTAACCAAATTGATTGAGATTATTTCCTCGTAACAGCAAAGTTCAACTGTATTCAAGCAAAATTTTAGTATAGAGTAGCACTCTTGAACAGAAGCAATGGTCTTTATACGGTGTTAAATCTTAAGTTTGAGAGCACTCGGGAGCTCCTCCCAGGTGGATTCGATTCCACACAATCTTCGGACACAAGTTCTGTCCTTTTGTGTTTCAACAGTCGATGGCTCCAGTGGAGCACAACATTTCTGTGGTAGTGGTGGAAGTGGCCGAAGCCACTTCCTGTAGCGATGAGCTGATTTGTCGGTCCGATGAGTGGCGACCGACAAGTGTGCCAAGAAGAGCACCCACAACAACTGCAAACCACTTGCGAAAGTGAAGTGAGGCATCGTCGCCACTACTACACTGGTCTGGGTCCCACTCGCAACGAAACCGGTAGTTATTTGATCCGTGCGAAGCAAATTTGAAGAAGACAAGTTGAATAATTGTAGAATATCTATAGGTAGATAATCTCAGATAATCGGCAATCTCGATTATCCGGAGTGCTGAGCAACCAGTATTTTTCATATGCCATAGTGCTGCCATGACAGGGACACTGAATTCACACTGTGGATAGCCGTGAGCATATGCTCATATCCAAACACACAATACTCCCCAAAAATAATTTATAATACACCCATATATGTATACTAACTTGAAAAAACTGCATGCCATATATAATATTCCGTTAATTATATACATAATACTAACAAACTAAACAGTAGATTCTATGACAGAATCACTAATAACCATTCTAACACAATTGTGAAGAGTCTCGGTGATTAGTGATTACAACAAAATGTCTATACCCTTCAGGTATAACACACAGATTACCTAAACACAATCTGCTTTAGGTCATCGACTTTAGAGAGTCTTTAATTAATATTATGTATTATATGTATTATGAGCATTTATAAGAATTGTAAATAGGTTTTTGAGCTCTTTTTCCTATTATGCTGTACATTAACATTAGAATAATATATGTAATACTATGATTACTAACAAAATTAAATTAAAATTGTAAAATAGAAAATGATCAGTAGATCAGTAGCTATTAAAATAGATATAAGATGTATTGTGAACATAATTTCGTAATAATAAAAAGCATTTAAATATCAAAAATCAAAACACAATACAATGTATGTCATCATTAGAGGTAGGATAGTCACAGTGCTATCCATTGATCGGCAAACCTTTAACAATGCATTTACAACCTTTGAACAATACACGACCCCCTCAGGCTCCGGTGACTAGTCATCATCATGCCAATTTTTATGATTTCATTGTTGAAAAGGTTCCTCCATTAAATTGGCTACAAAACCTTCCTATCCACCATGTTACCACTATTTGAGTATGACTTATGTACAATAAAAAAAATTTGTACAAGATTCAGGGCGAAATCAGACAGCGGTGAATGGCTACGTCCACACTACCGATATCTACACCCGATATTTAGGATTTTTTCCATAACCAGTTCCTAAATAGCAACCACAGGTTGCAATATGGGAACTGGATATGGAAAATACGAAAATATCGGGTGTAGATATCGGTAGTGTGGACGTAGCCAATGTAGCACGTGGTTTTTTTTAGATAGTTTTAAACATGTAGAAAAAATGTGACGTTCATGGCACGCGTGCTTGGGATAGTCCTTTCAAAACGACACATTCAACCTATGTTGTTGAAATTGTATGATAGTATTTATAACTGTTCCATGAGATGGATTCATCTCATGGAACAGTATTTCGTCATTTTGTTTTCATTTAAACATTTCCATCCATCCAGTTTGTTTGAGGTACTGCAGTGTCTCAGTCCCTATGCACGATCCGCGCCTGGTGAAGACACACACAAGGCGACTATCGAAACATGGCAAATTCGACATAAACTTAATTACAGGTTTTTGAGCGATTGCTACGACAACGTAATCGTTGAACTATGTGTGATGTTATCCAACTTGTTGCATCCGATGATACAATTTTGTGAACGTCGACCGATTTTCGGTCGGTCGATTACGAAATCGTGAAGTGGAAAGGTTCATTTGCGGTGTTTTAATTACTCAATTGCCCATCAATAGTGAGCGGAGCTGGATTTGACAAATGTGACGTCACATCACGTAAATATTCATCAAAATGTACACAATAGTCTCTTTGCACTAAAAGAATATATGTATCTTGTAGCTGCTATTGTGAATCGGCGGTTTCTTGGCAACAATGCTCCATTAGTTCTCCACTGCCTTTTCTTTGTGTGGCGTATTTGATTTCATGCACATATTGCCTCTTTACTTAGAGACATACATAATATGCACGATAGAATGCCCCTTCTTTACACTACAGAGTTGCCAATACGAAATTAATGGCAACATTGTGGTATTGGCCCAACGTGAGCAGAGGATATAATATACATATTTTTTATTTAATCAATAACAGGAAGGCCTAACAGGTAACCCCAATGCACCTTTCTGGCCAGATATATTCTACATTTGATACACGTATTATACAAAGTAAATACATATAAATTAAAATCCACAGAGACATCTATAGTCAAATTTGTAAATTTGCAGCATTTGTAAGCAATTCAGCGAAACTCAGTAAATAAATATCAATTAACCATCCACACAGACATCTATGGTCAAATTTGTAAATTTGCAGCATTTTATACAATTCGGCAAAATTCGAGATTGCTGAAAACTCGAGATTTTGCGAGAAAGGTTGACAGACAAGGTTGCCAATTTGTTGTAACCGTTTCAATGAGAATCAGATAAATTGTCAAAATCTGGTAGGAAACGATCGACCTGGACTGGCCAGCAGAACCCAGTGACCATTTTGTTCAAAGCATTATTTGCTAACCACTAGTTTATTCTTCTGGTCACAATATAATGGATGCAATAAGTCTTGGTTGTAATATTTTGAACTCGGGTTTAATTTGGTCCAAAACCTTATTTTGACCAACCCCGCGGATGACCGCTATAGAAGTCATGCGTAAAATGTCAGAAACGTGAATGCCGTGACTCAATGTGTAAACAAAGTACTTCAGGCATGATCACTATTTGAAACAAAATTTCATGTATTATTAACAACAACGTACATAGATAGGATAAAGTAAAAATACTTCAGGTGTCAATTGATATATTTGATCACTTGAATAAATATTACAATATATCTATAATATGTTTATGGTCGAAGCTTCGATTTACAAATTCGCTAAAATCACATGATTCTTAAAGAGATACAAATAAACTTTTACACCGAGTTATTTAGAATAAATAATTGTGCCAAATAAAAAATGCATATCTGATTTGAGATTGTCTCACATCTTGCCAACAGATTCTAAATTTCCTTCTTCACGATTCCATCGAACTAAATATAATACATACATAGATATGTATGTATATGTCTAGATATACATAATATGATCGGTCACTGTATTAGTGTATCTCAATTAAGACACAGCACGCGCATTGAGACACAAGACACGCATCGGGTCAGCGTATTGTCTCTTGTTATTTGGACGCCGCTTAGCATTTACCTTTAACGGAATGAACATTTTCGACTTTAACCCTTTTAATGCTGACCAACGCCGATCGGCGTTTTGCCAACAAGTCTATGGGCCTGAAAAACGCCAAAAGGCGTTGTTTTTTGAGCACGTACAAAGTAAACAAGAATACTACCCGCTAAGCCTTTCCAGGTAGCATTGAACATGGATCGTGTAATCTGTGTCAATGTTTATAAAGACTGGTTTACACCGGAATTTCTGAATTTATAACCATAGCAGAATTTATCAATGGAAATCCCTAACCACTGAGTATTTTAGATTGTGGCTTGGCATTTAAATTGTGAGCATTACATTTTAACAATGAAGAAGACGGAACTAGTTTTGGAAAAATACATTCATTAATATACTTCTTTTGTTTATTTTATAATATTGCAAGATATATTAGAGAGTCTAAACACGCCTTTACAAAACTCGAAATCCTCGGCGGTAGTGATCTAGGGTTTGTTTGGATTAGCTACAATTTTTATACCTGCTTTATTTTTAAGCGTGGCGGGCTTTCAACAGAAAAGACGTCAGCACTCAAAGGGTTAATGAACTGCACATTTCTGTGTGTGTGCGCCCTAAATGTACCAAGTCAACGAAACCCACCGGGAAGTCCTTAGGGCGAAAACCCACAGCGATGAACAGCACATCGTGCACTTGGCTCCCCGCTGTGGGGGGTCTCCTACATTTCTTCAAATATGGGATACACTGTTATCGATCACTGTCAAGCAAGGATCACTGTCAATAGAAAATACGTCAGCATTCAAAGGGTTAATAAAACAAGCAATCGATGTATGTATTAAATTTCTTTTTGTTTTACTAAAATTTAAAATCCTTTGGTAAAGCGAACTATCCAACACTTCATGTAAGTTTCAGAAGTAAATTTACAAGGACTTACCGTAATCCGATAACCTCTCCAACAAACTACACTCCACTGTGCATACTCCAAACACGTCGAACCGGTCACCGGTTGATGACTTTGACCCGAAAATGTAAATTTCCATACTGCCATAAAATTATATAATCGATCACATCGAAAGTTTGCCGATTGTTTTCGCTTTGGTAATACATATTATAGTGAAAAGTGTGCGAAACGTTGCCCCAGAAGTTGGTCAACTCAAAAAGTCGGTTGAATAACTCAACCATCTCTCTCTCCATTGTTGCTCAACATTCCCGCCTTTAATTCAACGAAACGATTAACCGCTCGGAGAGTCGTCGTTAATTTGTGGAGCATCAATCATTCCCAGATTTGAACTCCCCTTTCAAATCAAACACTTTTGATTATCAACGAATTCCTCATCTCCGACTCGGTTAACTATATCTCCGAAAATGAAGCACTTAAAATCAGTGGTGCTTAACCCTTTGAGTGCTGACGTCTTTTTTGTTGAAAGCCCGCCACGCTGAAAATTTCGCCAACATTTCCAACTAGAATTATTTAGAAATCCAATATAAAGCAGGTATAAAAAGTGTAGCAAATCCAAACAAACCCTAGATAACTACCGCCGAGGATTTCGAGTTTTGTAAAGGTGTGTTTAGACTCTCTAATATATCTTGCAACAGTATAAAATAAACAAAATAAGTATTAATGAATGTATTTCTCCAAAACTAGTTCCGTCTTGTTAAAATGTAATACTCACAATCTAAATGCCAAGCCACAATCTAAAAAACTCAGCAGTCAGGGAATTCCATCGATAAATTTTGCTTTGGTTATAAATTCAGAAATTCCGGTGTAAACGAGTCTTTATAAACATTGACACGGATGACACGACCCATTTTCAATGCTAACCGGAAAGGCTTTGCGGGTAGTATTCTTGTTTATTTTTTATATACTCAAAAAACAACGACTATCGGCGTATTTCAGGTTCATGGACTTGTTGGCAAAACGCCGATCAGCGTTAGTCAGTATTCAAAGGGTTAACAATTGTTCCACGGAAATATTTCAAGGGGTCCATGACCAATTATTGGGAAAAATCAACTAACCAAGGATGAACTCATTGGCATTACTAAAATTAAATTATATCTCAAAAAGTCATATAAAAACTTCCTACATATATTCGCCTTGCGAAGTGAGCTATAGAAGTTTTGATCCCATTTGCAACAACATATTTACACATATTGAGATATTCAACATTTATAGCAATAAAAACAATAGCAAAAATCAATCATATGTTCAACATGACATACGTGTTGTTTTGCCCAATCAAACACAAGGGTTTAATGATTTATTTCAAAATAAAACAACGGCAGTCTTCATAATATTTATCCGAGCTATACGACTCCTCAATGAAATCGTTGCTATTTTCCACATCAGTGAGCGTAGGTTATCGGAGATTTGTCTGGTATTATCTAACCTATATTTGTCTGGTAGCCTGCGCTCATTTGGGCCTCGCAGGGATGTTTTGTATTTGCTAGTATCATATTTCTTTGAAGGTATTAGACTTTATGCAGCAATCAGGCATTCAATTACCACATCTATCAACATACAAACATATAAATACATATATATGAATTATCAATAGCTTTGTGTTCATGAGAAAATTTGATATTTCGACTGATTTATACTAGGTCTGAACTCTGATAACTTTTAATAGTTACTAAAAAATCTAATAAAATGTAAAAAAATCTTTCAAACGCCTTTGATCCTACCATGCCGGAACTTTGTAGTGGTCAATTAAATTTTAATCATTTTATTAGCTTTTTTCATTCAAATTTTTAAACCGACTGAAAGTGATATCTAACTTTATAGGTCTCCTCCCTTTAATTTTCTTTGGATATTTTTTTCTTCCAAACCACTGAATGAATTGAGCTGAAACCTCTGTCCATATGATAGGTAAATTTCAGGTTATCTTTATAATCGTATGTTATGCATTTCAGAATTAAATTCTGAAGTGGTTCATGGCTGCATCTGAGTGATAAAGGAGCTCATTGAACAAAAAAAAGGTTAAGAATCCCCACTTACAACGAACACTCATCTCTAATAAGGCGAATCATTGACTCCTTGAGTGAGAGCACCAGATCCCAGAGACCGATTCAAAATGATTCTGGGTATCAGGACGGGTTCGTGCGAACGCCCCGTTATAATTCAATGCATACTTAAATACCTATGCAATTTCACCACCACGGAAACTTGAGTAATAAATACCATGCTAAGGCGCAATCACACACACATCTCTTTGCTCGATGGCCGTGAAGACAAGTCACTGTTTTCACATTGTACGAAATTGTTGCAAACATACGGACAACCTTCGCGGATCTCCAATTTCAAGAGGAAAGGAGCTCGAACTCAATATTGAGGTGGCCATTACGCAATGATAAGAAGTGCGGTCGCATATTTGATATGTATGTATATAAGTACATACCTATATATCCTATTAGTAAAAAATGACGCTCTTGATGCCCCGAATAAATGATTGCGAATTATCTTTGCATATATCGACTCTGTATAGTCTGTGCCACTTACACGATTTTCTATCGATTATATGTATATTGATTGCAGGTTGTGACTTAAAAGCGATATTGATGGCTAGAACATAACTGGCAATTGTGAAAAGTAAATTATAAGCTGCAGAAAGCAGAAGAAAGAAGAAGCCTTAATTTAAGCCCGATGGAAGAAAATATGTAATTGTGACCAGACTGCATACATAAAATGGTTTCCATAACGTAACTTCCTTATAAATAAGGAGGAGCTGTCAAAAACATGATTTTGGATTCTAATGGAGTCCTTGAGGGAGTTCCTTGCTAGACTTAAGTTCCTACATATTAAAGAAACCACTAGCTTTGTATATTGAGGGATCTTAGCTGAACCGGGTGGGGTGAGTCTTGTGGATGTCTAGAGAAAGTCTATCAAAAAGGATCAACTCTATAACCTAGATAGATAACAGTAGTTAGGAAAGGTGGTTGAGCTAAATATGCGAAAACGTAGGTTGTGGAAGCAGATCCCAAAAAAGCAAAAAAAAAAGGTTTTCTTAAAAAAAATCGGCTTAATCGGACATTAGCCCCAATATGAGATACTAAGGGCGAAAACACACTGAGTGGCATGGTCACGTCACGTCCCTGGCTTGTAAACTGTGGGTGTTCCGTGACCGTAATCAGTGGGTGTTCTACAAACCGAATTCGGGTGTAGTTGCACGTGCAGAATGCATATATTTGGGAGGTTACACGTGTATGCATATCCATATGCAACCGACAAGTTACTCCTACATTTCTTAAAATATAGGATTCACCGTTATCAATCACCGAAAACACTCCAGGGGGTGATTTTTGGGACCAAGTATACTAGGGGTGCAGCGTTTTTTTTTGCATGTTTAAATGTACCTAAAAAAACACGTGCCACGTACTACTCAGTGTGTTTTCGCCCTTAGGAGGATGCAAGTGGAAACCTAGTAAAATTTTAACTTTGACGACTTAATGAATACTTTTAGCACAAAACCTTATTGATAGTAGGCAACATTGACAAAATACACAGAGTAGGTAAGGTATTGATTCAAATCACTAATCATAAGTTGTGTCTAACCAAAAGTAAAAACTAAAGCGTAGTTAAGAACTATTTCGATACACTCGATATCCACTTACATTGGAAAAGAGCTGACAGTGACTTTACATCATGGAACGAAACATGCAGCACTGTGAAGAATACAGGTTTCAAGGTCACAAAATGTTGAACGAGATAATCTGAATGTCAACACCAATTCAATAAGGCACAGATGACTTAGTTCCATGTTTTACTTTTCATATTTTTCCATGTAAGATCAATACCTGGTGCCTAGTTTTGGAAAAATGATCTCGGGTTCATTTCGTAGTCTGGAGCTCCTGGCCAGCCCTTAGATATGTGACTCCAGGTCTATCGTTTACTATTAGAGTTTGCCAATTTATCTGAATTCATTGAAACGGTTCCAACAAATTGGCAATCTGCCCTATTTCTAACAAATTTCGAATTTGTCGATATAAAAAAATGTAAAAAAAATATTTATCGATGTTTATAATTGGCCAGGAAGGCGCATTTCAGTTTATCTGCTACGCCTTCCTGGTATATGTATATATATATATTTTAAACATATGTATGTATATATAAAAAAAAAATAAGAAGATATCATACATATATTTCTTAAGAAAACATTTGTTATATACATAGTCTCATTTAACGAACGGTGTTTTTTGGATTATCTTTATCTCCTTCGCTTTATCGTTAAAAAGCGATAATTATTCTGCTACGAATCCAAACAAAAACTGTGAATCATAATTTTTGTGACACTGACACCGGCGCCGGTGTCAATTGAAAAGGTCAAAATTGATAAATAAGGATGCTTAATCAGCGATGAGTGGAAGTCATTAAGAATACCACAAATTTCCGTTGAGAAATAAACGAAAGTCTTTAAGCCATTAATCGATCGATTGAATCCAATCATAAAATTAACGTCGACCTAAACGCAAAACGAAACGTAATTAAACTTAGCGATAAACACCCATAAAACAAATGGCACAGACTACTTACAAACGCAACTAAAACTCTTTACGACCGGCAAATAATGCCTCTCACGCAAAATCCGAGTACATTTCATATTACGACATTGAAGAGGAATTGTGCGCAAAAATTAAGATAACCATTAAAATCGAGTCTGTCTCCTGACCGGTCTAAGCACTCGTTTATTTACTAGTGATATATCTAAGTATTTATTTTACGTAATGGGTTAACTATTTATAACGCTGGAAGTGCCGTTAATGAACAGTTGCAAAACAGATAGTTCGCCGCGGAGAAGAGCGCAAATATAAATCGGTAACGAATTTAGAAAGCGTGAAATCACTGAAATTGCACGAGACATCTTTTGGATAACGCGGCAGCATCAACATCTCCGAAAACCGTGGAGATAATGTCTAAATATATACACGTTTTATAAATAAAACTCCATTATACATATGTAGAACTACACATATGTGCGAAACAGACAGTATAGTAGTTCTATTACAATTATTTTATTTATAGTTTTGGACCATTGTGGCATTACAGGGAGAACCTGAAGGTGAAATCACAGAGAGAAGCACGTGACACGTGGTTTTTTTTTTAATACTTTTAAACATGCGCAAAAAATGCAGCATCTCTAGCACATATTTATGGCACACAGTTCCAAAAATGACCACCTGGAGTGTTTTCGGTGTTATCTTGTCCTTGTATTTATATAAGCTTGACAGTGATTGATAACGGCTAATCCCATATTTGGAGAAATTGGGAACGCTCCTTCTTGCCAAGACCACGTGCCGTGCCGTTCATCGCTGTGTTTTCGCTCTAAGGCAATGGAATAATAAGAAACAAGAAAAAAATACGAAATAAAAATAGAAACCGTTTTGCATCCATAGCCAGCCGTAAATACAAAACATTGGGAGAGTGAAGATAAAAATTCCACTCATACATCACATCCAATTATGAAAATAATGATGAGCGCAGGCTACCAGACAAATTGGTTAAAACATATTTAATAACTAATGCCCGGACCCTGAGGGGGCTGTTTATTGTTCAAATGTTGTAAATGCATTGTGAAAGGTTTGCCGAACCTTTTTTACAAAGGATTTACAACAATTGAACAATAAACGGCACGCTTCCGGTCCTACCTCTATTAATAACCTACGCTCATTGTGCAATCCAGGAAATGATGTCTACCTAGTTGATAGATGTCATAATAATTACATATAATCCTAATCCATGCCTTATTCGTAAACATAAATCTTGAAATAACTAGAACGCGGATAGAGACCGTGCTTTTTCCAGGAATCGGCTCTATTTACAAATCTAGAGTACCAAAAAAAAAGGTTCGGCGAACCTTTAACAATGCATTTACAACAATTGAACAATGAACGACGCGCTCTAATAACAGTTAAAATAAGACATGTGCAGACAAATCGACAAACGATTGTATAGCAATTTGTGCCGTAGCTATTTCTCAGCATCCAGCAACATCAGCCAAGTGAATCTTGAGCAAGCGTTGATCAAGATCAAATCTCCAACCAAGTGGTTTTTTGTAAAAAATGAAATCTTGGCCAAAAGGATTCTACGACTTGAATAAGGAAAAGTTATGATTGATCCCTACAGCATTTTTTATTCAACACTTATAAAAGTAGGTTTGCCCGCAGACCAATCGACCGATGAGTGTCTAGCGATTTGTCTGTCGTCACTGTTTCTCAAAAGCTGTCAGTTTATTTACCAATAGATTAGCCACAGCATATTTCACTGGTTAAGAGATTGTTTACCATTAGAAAGGTTGTGGGTTCTAATCTCGGTCTGAATCGAAAAATTTATTCCATTTACTTGATTATAACGAGTACCTATGTATATGCTGCTGGCAAGATCTGGATGGTTATTAAAATCCAGATCGACCTTTTCCTGTTAAGATTTTGCTAATTCAATCCAACAAGTTGTGACGATTCTCTCTATCGCAAGTTTGGCTAGTTACAATTTGTTGATTTTTGTAAGCATATGTATTAGGAGTAGTAAAAAGTAATAATTAATACCTGTATATGTATGTACTTACATCGTATATTTTTTTGGATATACATATGTACATACATACATGGGATGAAGATGTTGGCTTAGTCATATATGAAGTACAAACTGTGTTAGTAATTGTGAAGTACAAACTGTTAGTAATTTAAAAAAAATCAGCAGTGTTGGTTTTAATACTGAACAATTAACTGCAATGAAATTCATGGGGTTAACATATGTTTATCGCGGTTTTTAGATGACGTCACAAAACCGATTACAGTTTCCTTGAGAAATCGCAAAAATACCCGACCAATAACATTTGTGGTTTAGTACAAAGTAAACGTGGAGCAAACTTTAAAATATTTTCAAGACATTAATCAGAAATCCTAATTAGACTAAAGAAGACTTAATTAATTGATTGCTTTGAAATTTTGACATAATTTTAATATGTTTTATTAAAATGATGTAAATTTAATATGAAAATTCATCTATTTTTTCGCTTTTAACGATTTACCAAATTTTCTTAAGTGGTAAAGTTAAATTTTTAAGTTGACTTTTATTAAGGTTTTTCTTCGGAGAGATTTTAATTTTTTTATTTCAATCGAACATGTACGGTAGCCTTTAGAGATCGCTTCAAAGCGACGAGTGTACTAATACAGATACAATACGATCAATACAATCATTACACACATCATCCACAGTGACATTACATGGAATTCATACACACATCATCCACAGTGACTTTACATGGAGAAATTTTTGCAGCATTTTATTATACAAATCTGCGAACCTCAAGACGCTGAATAGCTTGAGATTTGAAAGGAGATGCCAATTATACAGTAATCATTTCAATGAAAATCATAAAAATTTGCAAATTCTGATAGGAAACGATCGACATGGAGTGGAAAACCAAGGTTCGGTCAGCAGTTACTAGTGGGAATCGAACCACGACTACTCTGCTCGAAAACATAATATGCCAAACACTAGTCCACGATGCTGGTTAAAGTTAAGATTTAAAAATGTTTCGCGTTATCATCTGCAAGGAAAATGAGAAACGACGAATAATTAGATGGTTTATAAGAATAAGAATAAGGAGTTTAAAATAGATATATAGAGTAGCATATACGGAATTAAATGGTGTATAAATATTATAAACACTCAAAAATAATATAAATAGCTGTAAGTTAGTTATTTTTTGCGACTAGCAATTTGCTGCCAATTGATAAGGTTTCCGATCGCAGTTTATACTACTGTCTTTCAAAGGACCAAAATATAATTAATAAATGGATCGAACGTTTTAGCTATGTATGAATGTTTTGACTATATGATAGCAAAATTGTCGAGAATAAGAAGAAGTCGATAGATTTCTCTCGCAGAGTTGGTCGTAGCTTCGCAGGGTACGGAAAGTTTCGTAGTAAGCAATTTGTCGGTCATTAAATTGCTTTCTGCATTGTTAAAGGTAACTATGAAAGTGCATAACTAGCTATGCAAAGATGATTTCGCTTTATCATTGATAATACAAACATGTACATTTACATTACAATTAATTTTTATATTGAGTAATTTTTAAATAGCGCAGAAAATATTCACTTTTGATAAATAATATCTGCTTTTCACTACAGTTATCAATTTTTCTCGCTTACTTTCTGCTTATCGGTAAATCCTCGCCTTTTACGAGTGACAGAAAGGAAAGTGACGCGCGCATATTGCAAAATTCGACGGTGTAAAAAAAAATAAATAAAAATGCAAATTCACACCGATAATTGAGCCGTTGATTAGCATATGTTATCACAGGAAAATTTAAATGCGATTTTATGCAATATAAAAATTTTCATTACATAAAAAGTAAACAGCAAATGTGTATAGTATTTTTAAATAAAATTTGTAGCGACCTTAAGATAACAGTAATCGATTTAGTTACTTATGAAATTCATTTCTAATAAGTAGTGAATCGAAAATTTAATATTTTAACAATGGATGCAGGCCGTTGACGGAATCAGCACACCATAGAAATGCAATCACGAATGTTTGTCTGTTTTCCCGCCGTGAAAATCTACAGTTTTCAATTTAGAACAAAACTAATTCCGAATATATAAACTGACGACCTCAATTTTTTTTAAATTAAAATTAAAAAGTTATTTTTCCAATTTTAACTATTCCGAGCGATGCCGCGTAATTTGACTACTTATACACACTAGAGCAAATATATCTCACGCATCATTGAAATGCCCAGCTCAATAATTACTGTATTTTATTTTGAAATTTCTATTGAATTATTCATTATTATTAATAAAAAATCACACTGTTTTAGTGACAGTGTTGGGTAAAAAAAAATCAACGATGCACGAAAAATATTTGAGAATCGTTTGCCTACAAAAGCGTAATGCGTGAAGTTAATGGGCGATTCTCGTTAACCGAAATATTTGCAATGGTTTTTAATTGGGCAACGCCGTTGCCATTTTTCACCGCAAAAGTGTTGAGAAGCTCTGGTTTTTAAATATTGTATATGTACAACCGATATATATTATGTAATTCGTCTGCTTCCATTTTTGTATTGGTAAAAAAGTGAGAAAACAATACCACAGCCACCTTTGAATTGTGTACCTGTATACATATTTTTATTGTGTGTATAAAACTATAATGACTAAATACAGTACGCGTAAAAAATATATTCAATTTAATAATTCAAGGTCTAAAACTGACATTCTGTATAAGTTTTTTCTTTCTCGCGTGTTCCGGCGATTGATAAAAAAAAACAACAATGGATCTGAGGACGTTCGTTGAACTGTAAATTCCATGGAAGATCCTGGGAAATATTCCATTGTATTGTGAAAACTACAATCAGTTTCCTCAAAACCAATCGTGTAATGAACGAGACGAAATTGCCAGTGATTTGTAGTCGTCATATTAAACTTAAAGGTCAAGGTTTAGAAAACGTAAAAGAAAGTCGTAAAAGTATTGCTATATATCCAATTAGAAATACAATAAAATCTCATTGTAACTAACTTCTTAGAACCTATTAAAATATTTCTTTACATTGATTTTATTCGTATAATGAAACTACATAGTAACTGTTGTAATGTGATTCTATTCTACACGGCGAAAATAATTCGTTTCAACGTAATTTGACTGAATAAGCAGATTATTCAAGTTTGCAAAGTTTCAGGAGAGTCAAAATTTAATTAATGAGATTTAATATTGTAGCATCTCTTGTATCACGGTAGATTTATAGAATAAACATGTAATTTGGGGGGAAATTTGATAAATATAATAAACTATATATATATAAAATTGAATATCTTGTGTGTGTGTCTCGAATAAGATCCTAAACCACTGAACCGATTACGATGGAACTTTCAGGATTTGTTGTATGCATGTCTGGGAAGATTACTGTGAAAAAAAAACGGGAAAAAACCTCTTAATACTTAATACTTACTGACGCGAAAGTAAAGATTTCAACGCATCATGCCGCGAGTGTGACAATAATCGCGCCACGCCTACCTCGCACTCGAATTTAATGACCATTGAGGGCTGTATATATATATATATATATATATATATATCTATACCTATGTATATATAAAATTGAATGTATGTGGAACGGGAACGAGAACGGAAACGCATGCCGGGTTCAGCTAGTATGTAGATAAAAATATAGTAGTTGAAAAGATTCTAAAGAAAATTAAAAATTACTATTTTAGAAACCAGAAGACAATTTCTTTCACAATACCATTTTTCTATATAACAGATACATTATCCTAAATAAGCAAACACTGAATCTTACGCCATGCACGTGCTCGCGGTTTCCAGTTGGGGAGGGCGCTTCTTCAGTCATTGTAAATACAAGAATAATAACTTATTATTTCAACAAGTTTCTCCTACATTTATTCAAATATGGAAATGTCAATACAAGGATAAAAAATCACCAAAAACACTCCAGGGGGTGATTTTCATCTGGGTCCCGTAAGCATAGATCAAAATCTACGTGTTAGTACTTTTTTATATGTGCTAAAATATCTAAAAAAAAAAAATACACATACCTATTTGTGTGTCTGCGCTTTAAATGTATTAAAATTCAAAATTTAGCAAAAAACATCGAGCAAATTAGTAGGCAGGTATAAAATTGTTAACCCTTTTACGCTCAAAATACCGACAAACTGGACTTTCAAGTGCAAATTACAAAGCAAAAGTACCTGGAATTTTCCAGCATAAAATATTCAAGGAAAAGGTCTTTATCTGTATTTCATACTAAATATACTCAGTGAGACTTGCATGATTCGAATTTCGAAGCTGTTTTCAACGATAAGTACACTTTTTTTTTAATAAAGTCCTAATCACCTAACATACTAGTTATTAAAAGTGTCTGAAACCAAAAAAAATATAATAAAATCCTTTTCTACGTCAATGGAAGAGACCTTATGAGAGAATTCTTAGCCGAAAAATCTCTCCACTAAAACATTTTTTAATATGATACACTATTATTCAACAATCTAACTATAAAAAGTCATTTGTTAAATAATACATGAGACATGTGACATGGGACGCAATGCAGCAGCGGCAAAATTGTCCCATTAATATTTCAAAGTTTTATTCCGCTTTATGGACACGGAAAGACGCTATATATCATTTAAATAACAAATTAAAAAAATATGCAAAGTGGTTCTCCCTATAAAAGGTGGACTCATGTGGCAAGCCGGGCATTTCCATTACTGGGGGGGAAAACTTCACTAAACGCAAATGACTTAAAGTCCAAAATTTTATCTAAGCCGAGTGAAAATGTAAACAAGCACACTACGACTGATTATATATACAATGTGGGCAAAAACTGTGAAAAAATTCACTCGAGTGTACATATTTGATCAGCCTAACTGTGTCGAATCACACAGTAGAATGGCAGGCGTTGATCTCTTATTCATTCATCATGATAAACCCAAAAGTAAAGTAAAACCAGTTGCGTTCTGCCGCTTTGGATAGGACCGTTATTTGTGTTTACAAACTGGCGATAGTCGTTACATCTGATTGATCGGGACGTTCGAAATGAAACTTTACTTGCAATTGAGTGCACCCGAGTGTGTTATGTGGGGTTTCAAAAGTTTGATCCAAAGTGTTTGGGAAACGCTCGATGCGAAATTCCGTCACGACTCTTGACCCAAAAGATTTCTGACTCTGGCTCAATGAAGTCCTTCAGGCGTTGTATCATTGGTGTTGAGCACTTTTAGATCAGGAATGATAAATTTCCAATTAACATTCTCAGTCTTGACTTTTAATTTATTGGTAGAAAATTGAAGAGGCATGAAAAAAGTATTCTAAATTTATTTGTGTGTTTATATAATCGACTTTTTGATAACAAAACAATGAAAATAAACAAGGCATACTTGGAGTGGCGTGACCGGGCGGCGAATTGTCATGTAACATAAGGGTATACATTCCCAAAAATCACCCCTTGGAGTGTTTCCAGTGATATGATGACAGTGATAGATAACGGCGAATCCCATATTTGAAGAAATAAAGGAGAAATATATGCACTCTGCACGTGCAACTACACCCGAATTTGGGGAACACCCACTGTCACAGCGTGGAGCTAATGACGTGACGTTCCATACCACTCAGTGTGTTTTCGCCCTAATTCTCGCACGCTGCATGACAACACTGACAAAATTCAATCATACAGTGTACATTGTGGTACACATAAACATCAAGTGAAAATAAATTTAAAAAAACCTTGTAAATAGCATCAATTGCAGGCGAAAAAGTTAATGTACATTGCAATGTGAACTGGGCCTGAGGAGGTTAAATTAAAACAAGAACATCATATGATAAATGTCAAAATATAGGAAGCGTGGGTGAGAAGGGTAGTGGATATAGTGAAGGGGTCTACGTGACGAGACAGAATGTTAAATTACAGAAAACACAAATATCGGAAGGCAAAGATCGAAAATCGAAAGATCTTAAGTCGAAAGATAAAAAAAAAAAGGTGCATGGTAAACGGTACATACTCACTTAATTTGCGCGAGCAGGATACAACAGGAACCGACCGATAGTGAAGATATTGAAATGGCAATGGGCGTGCCACGTGGCTAGAAGAATGGACAAAAGGTAGACAAAAGAAGTGCTAGAATGGTACATAAGACACTGTAAAACGGTAAAAGGAAGATCGCAGGGAAGATGGGTAGATGAAATTAGGAATATGTGTGGGGTGAGATGGATAAGAGTTGCACAAAACAGAGACGAGTAGAAGCGTGTTGCGAGAGGCCTTCATCCAGGAGTGGACGGTGAAAGGCTGTAAATTATATGTAAATAAATCAAGTTAAAATGATATCAGTAGCAATCTACGTAATATTGTAGGTCCTGAAAGAGGCAACGAATGTCTAAGTTAATAAGCCACTGGTTAAGCAATTGATTACAATAGAGAGGTTGTGGATTCAAATCTCAAAAATGTCTCGATGATTACCTATCGCTACAGGTCTGTTACTGAGAGTTGGCGCGTTCTCGTACTTATGCAGACATAATATGGTAACAAACCTATACTTGTAAGATTTGGATGGTTATTAGAAGTTCAGATCGACTGACTCCTGTTATATGTAGTTTTCCAACTTATTTAAATTGTAATTGGCTAGTTTTAATATGTTCGAATAGCCTGGATAACCGTTTCGTTCTCCAACGAAAGGGTCTCTCAGACTGTATTCGTTGGAAGATGGTGGTCTCATGTTGAGGGCTTTATTGGTCGACTTCATTGACTTTTAAAATGGACTTAAAAGTGTATCATGGCACACGTGGAAAATAAAATAGGTTGGTGGAATATTCAAAATGTTTCCAGGCCAACTTTTTGAATCCTGTCACGACTCTTTATCAACAGACATGCTAAAAGATTATGTACAGAAGCGGATACAAGAGAAGTATGAATGATGAGATAGCGACAGACTGACTAGTGCGTATACAGATGGTACGTAATCTACAAACGAGCTACATACAAGTCACCCCACTCATCCAAAGTGTCCCAAATCACATCCAAAGGCTAACATTCACAATCTAATACATAATGTATACACACCATTTCGCGGCGTGGAAACTTTACGACGCTCTGCAAAATTAAACACTCACAATTAAATGCTAATTTGCTTATTAAATCCGCACGGCGCATACATTTCAACCCGTTTTAATTTAATGCTATTTATTTATTCGACGTTTGAAAGTGCACATTTCGTATGCGATTCGCGTACCTCGGGGTCGGCTTTTGCGAAAACGTAAAAAAATGTACTCGGGTTAATGTACCACCGTTGGAACCTGCACCTGTGTATTGTGCCCGGTTTATTTCGCCGAATGCGTAAAACACTTCGTGTCGCAGAATTGTTTTTACTGGCATTTTATCATTTTCTCTCTCCGTTCCCGATCGAGCGAACCACGGATTGAGAAACTAGTTCGCCTCATATGGACACACAGTCAGAACGGTGAAGGTCGCCATTGAGAGAGAATAAAATGAAATCTTCGAAAACCGTTCAATACTCGTGTGACTCGCTTCCAAATGTAGTAAATGCAACTTTTTGGGAAAATTGAGTTATGTTACCCATCAAATGTCTTCTTTCATGAGTTAAAATGCCATATATAAGATGCACTCTTGCACTACGGTAAAGATTGTAAAAAGTTTTGGGTCACATTTTAACTATTTCCTACTGTATTTGTCCGTTATGCTAATCTATAGTTATCAATTTAGTATAACCAAATATGGCATACTAGCCTAAGTAGGGATTGCAATTTAATACCGGTATTTACCGGTAAATGAATTTTTTTTCATGAATTTAGATAACTGTATGTCATTTCACTACTTTTCCTAAAAACGTTAACTTCGATTGAATCGTAAATGATTAAAAATAAATCTCAGGTGAATAATGTTATACATTAAAGGAAATTCGTAATAAATCAATTAAATTTTAACCAATCATATTTATTTATTTAAAGTTTGAACTATTTGAAAGTTTCCATCATAATTGAAACAACCGTCTGATCGCATTTATTACGATTTGGTTAGTCCGTGTTGCCAGTGAATTTATCAATTTGAACTTTCCAAATTCAATACTGAAAATAATCAAATTCCGTGCAACCTAATCCACAATGCGCCATTTGCATCGATTTTCAATATAACATTGTGCAATAATTTGCCGATATATGTATGTATGTACTTAAATCCGCGACAATTTTTTACGGTAAATACCGATATATTTTTAAGTTTACCGGTATTTACCGATGGCGAAATTTTGCCGATTTACCGGTATTGCAATCCCTAATCCCAAGGTACATAATGTAACTCAAACCTCGGATCACTTTTGGGACTTTCACTGTATTTTTGTACAAGTATATTTGACAATTAACTGTGAATGTGTGAGAAATTCGGAGTTTGGTTTGAATTCTAGGACACTTCCCAATTTTAAATTGTAGATTAAAAAAAAAAAACGTTGCACACAATACTAAAACTAACTTTATCATCAATTTTGAGGCAACCAATCGTAACACACCAAAATCGAATAAATTCAAATGCACATGAAATATGTAGTAACTTTTTACTTTCAACGTGTTGAAGCGTAAATTTGGTTACTTGTTGCTTTTGAATGTCCTAAGCCCAGAATTGTGTGCTTAAATTTCTTCATAAACCAACTTGCTTAAACCTAGTTTCTATATAAGTATTTTATATTTGTATAATAATTCTTGTAATGCATTGAAATTTGAATATTGTCTGTTTTTTCTACAGGAAAGAGGCAGTAGTTTCATGAACTGGTTTGAACTTTCAGCAACGCATCGTCAAATCTTCAACGAAAGATTATAAAGACAAAAGTGAAGAAGAATGACTTGTTGACGTTTCGAAATGACAACTCGTCGCGACCAGAAAGACTACTCGAATCCAGTTTGTCCGGTTTCGAACAATGTATCAGAAAAATTTCAATAATATAATTGACAGACCGCTACAGCAAGAAATAAATGCATTTGAATAAACGCATGAATATTAAAAAAAAAACAATAATACGAAGTAAAATTTTCAACATTTGTTTTGACGTTTCACCAAAATTTATACATCAAAAAGCATAAAATAGCGATAAAATTAAAATAAACACTTTCCGTATTATCGACGCTTTAAAACTAACGAAGATAATTAACGCAAGTATGTACATAAGTAACGGTCAACAACAAAAAAGTTAATCACTCATATGCAAACACTTTCCAAAAGATGTCGCTAGTTGCGTACGAACCATCCAAGATGTAAAGTTCAACAACAATACAAATACTAAGAACGAATCCGTCGCCAGTATTGCAAAATGATGTGAATATGTCAAATTAACCGAATAATTTATCTTGAAAGGAAGAGAGCGAAAGCTCTCTCCCATCAAATCCTTTACACATGACTAGTTCTTGAAATAACTGAGTCAGAATTAACATTGAAATTTTTTACAAATTTCAAGAGCATAGGTTCTTCACTGGACAGTGAATAAAAAGACATGACTGAATCTTAAAATATCTCAAGTCATGTCATCTGCAAAGAGAGCTAATTGTCTCAAGTTGGCTTATTCGATTAACTTGACATGCACCATAAATCATCACATCACAGGAGAGCTAATAAGCCTATGTAAATCACTAACTTTTTTTTACGGATTTGGCAAATATTAGGCTTCCTTAACTTGGCCGTAAACAAGAGGAAAAGACAAAGACATTGTCTCATAGGTGCATACATTATAAACGCTGATTAGTTCACAAACAAAGTAAGTTTTGATTCATCCAAACAGGACACTTTTGATAGGTTAATAAGTTCACTCAGATCCAAATCGATCAAGTCGATTCAAAACCGGTCCGCACCTGACAGTAGACAAACCGAAAAGTTTTTAAGTAATTATAGTGTTGCCACGTGCACGACTTAAATTAGGGGGGGGGTGGAAGGGTTTCTACAGGTGGGGCGTAGTCCCCTGTCCTTGTCGATGGGGCGCAGTCTCACCTGGTAATGTCTGTTATGCAGCAGCCGGTGCAGTCATGCAACGGTGCGGAGTGAAGAGCGTCGTCACTACGAGAGTACGTAGTATAAAGTTGTGTAGTTTGGAGTTTGCGATTTGTTGTGTGTTGGTACGCGTGGTTTGGATCGGATGGAAGGTGGGGGGTGGGGTTTGAATGAGGGGTCGGGGGAGGGGTGGAGGTGCAGTCGCGCCACCTGCCGCTTTCCGCACGACACTCGCTTTATACGAACGCGACGCGACTACAGACGTCCGCACAGCTCGACTGCCGGTCGACAACTGAAGTGCTGACTGGTGACTACTGACTACTGACTGCAACGGCAAAGCAACATCATGGCTTGGGATTGGATCTCGTGCGCCCGCTACACGCTACGATTCGGTCCGGTTCGGTTCTGGTTTATTATTTCCAATATGAAGCACACTCTGATTCAAGACAATATTACATACATGTGTTGCCGGTGCTCTTCAAATGTGCGATCTAATGGTGCTTACGGACTAAACCAACGACGATTTTGGGCCAACTTTTTAACCAGCAGTAGCGTACAAAATATCGAAATAAAAATTAAATTTTAAAATTGAAATTAAACATCAAAATCAAGCTAAAGAGCGAGATTGAGCTAAAATTAGATCATCGTTGATGTTTTGAATTACGACGATACCGCATTTAAAACCAGAGAAATATTATAATTTCTCTGATTACGAGCGAAAAAAAATATTGTTAAAGTCGTCACGAGATGTTACTGTATTTCCACTTGGATGATCGATAAAAAAAAACAATTCATAAAAAAACGCGGTGTCGGATGTCGGTGATTTGTCAAAGGGTTTTTTTTCTTTCGTCGAAATAAAATTAATAATCACACATTATCCGATAAATTTTACCTCTGAAATGATTTAATTACTTGATTTATTTCGACGAGAGAAACAATTATTTATTTATTTATTTATATATATTTTAGCTATCAAGCTAATTTAAAAATACATCTTAATTATTATACTTAACTCTAAAATTTATAATTAACTTATATGTACTGTCCCTCACAGAGGTGTCTCTTCGCACCTCGCAGGAATGCATCCATGTTTTTAGCAGACCTGACGCACTCAGGGAGGGCATTATACATGAGCACACCCCTGTGAAAAACACCCCCAGCCGTCTTATTCTTTCTTACTCTACTTACAACTAGTTTGTCCTTATTTCTAGTATAAAAACTATGTTTATCTCTATTCCTTATTATATAATCATCAAAATACTTAGGTAATAAAATTGAAGAATAAAAAAATCCGTTTGATGTGACCGACAACACCCCGGGTAAGCAAAAATCGTTGGATCACCCATACTAATACATGATATATTCTCAGTAGCTGCGCATTACGGGGAAGTAAAAATAATAATTCTTTGATTTTTTTTCGATCTTAGTGCGTATCTTTGTAAGTCAAAACATCTTTGACAAACAAAAGTCGAGGATTACCTGTATGTGATTGTTGATGATCTAATTTTAGGTCAATCTCGAAAATTTATTTAAATTGTGCATGTTCTGTTTTAACTTTCAATATTTAATTTTAATTTTAATATAATGATTATAATTTTATTTTGATACTTGAATTTAATTTTAATATAATAATAATAGTTCTAATTTTGATATTTAATTTCAATTTTTAAATTTAATTTTTATTTCGATATTTTGTACGCTACTGGTTTTAAAAGTTGGCCTGTGGGCCGTTCGTTGGCTTGGTGCGTACGCACCATAAGGCTACGGCTTCAACTTCGTTGTATATGAATGCGTTAACATGTACATTTTATCGGTGGCCCTCACTGCATCGAAAGTGACTTGATCGAAAATCCAAAAATCAAGATTTTTAGCGATTTTTATGACAATATGTGAAATAGTCCGTTTACCATGCATACATATGTAGATCGGCGGTCTCCGTGACGGGCCGGAATGTGAAATGCCGAAAAACGCAAATATCGGAAGGCAAAGATCGAAAATCAAAAGATCAAAAAAAAGGGTGCATGGTAAACGGAACATACTCACTTAATTTGCGCGAGCAGGGTACACCAGGAACAAGAGGAACAGGCTTTAACTCCCGTATTAATGTGCGCGCGCAGAATGTAAGGGCGAAAACACACTGAGTGGTACATGTTTTTTTTTAGATACATGCGAAAAAGCGCAGCACCCCTAGCCCATATACATGGTATACATTCCCAAATATCACCCCTTGGAGTGTTTCCGGTGACATTTTATCCTTGCTTGACAGTGATAGATAACGGTGAATCCCATATTTGAAGAATTAAAGGAAAAATATATGCACTCTGCACGTGCAACTACACCCGAATTTGGGGAACACCCACTGTCACAGCGTGGAGCTAATGACGTGACGTTCCGTACCACTCAGTGTGTTTTCGCCCTAATTCTCGCACGCTGCATGACAACACTGACAAAATTCAATCATACAGTGTACAGTGTGGTACACATAAACACCAAGTGAAAATAAATTTAAAAAAACCTTGTAAATAGCATCAATTGCAGGCGAAAAAGTTAATGTACATTGCAATGTGCACTGGGCCTGAGGAGGTTAAATTAAAACAAGAACATCATATGATAGATGTCAAAATATAGGAAGCGTGGGTGAGAAGGGTAGTGGATATAGTGAAGGGGTCTACGTGACGAGACAGAATGTTAAATTACAGAAAACACAAATATCGGAAGGCAAAGATCGAAAATCGAAATATCTTAAGTCGAAAGATCAAAAAAAAAAAATGGTGCATGGTAAACGGTACATACTCACTTAATTTGCGCGAGCAGGATACAACAGGAACAAGAGGAACATGCTTTCCTCCCGTATTCTGCGCGCGCACATTAATACGGGAGGAAAAACCTGTTCAAATTAAGTGAGTATGTACTGTTTACCATGCACCCTTTTTTTTTGATCTTTCGACTTAAGTTTTTTCGATTTTCAATCTTTGCCTTCCGATATTTGCGTTTTCGGGCGTTTCACATTCGGGCCGTGACGGAGACCGCAATATTACATACATGTGTTGCCGGTGCTCTTCAAATGTGCGATCTAAAGGTCTGACCGCACTATACGACAACCGAACGATCCGATACTTCACAACAGTGTGCGACAATATTAGGTAAACCGCACTTGAACGACAGATTATGTCAATCATTCGTTTGATACCTCGGAGCAAAGTGGACGAAACGGATGGTATTATAGTATCTTTGATATGCGAGGAAGAAGAACAATCGAGAAAACCCAAAAGATTATGGCTATATGCTATTTCATAGTCACCGTATGAAGAAGGAGAATAATTGTCGCAAGGTAACCCCCCACTCAACGACACCTTGGGTCAAAATTGGTCGAAAAGTCAACTTTGACGCAAGGTGTCGTTCTACGTCATGCGACTGTCGCGCAGTGCGATATGTCTCATACAATTTCATACAAACAATATTTGGTCGCGTACTGTTGTGAAGTGAAGGATCGTTCGGTTGTCGTATAGTGCGGTCAGACCTTAAGTCTACATACAACATAGCATGTACATTTTACCGGTGGCCCTCACTGCATCGAAAGTGACTTGATTGAAAGTCGAAAAACATAATTTATGACAATATCAGCTGAACCCGGCGTGCGTTGCAATGCCACAATAACGCATGCAAATTCCGTTTGTCGGAATATCGCAGGCAGCGAACACGTTGGTCGCGACGCGAAAACATTTGAAATTATAGCGTTGCAATGACACTCATTTCCGTTTCTGTTTCCGTTTTTCCCGCAGTAATCTTCCCGGACATGCATACAACAAATTCTGAAAGTTCCATAGTAATCGGTTCAGTGGTTTAGGAGCCTATTCGAGGCACACAGACAGACAGATATTCATTTTTATATATATAGATAGATAGAAGATGTGAAAAAGTCCGTTTACCATGCATACATATGAAGAGCGGGTAGTATTACCATACACACATATATAGTACCGTTTACCATTTATACATACTTTTCGATCTTTCGGCATTTTACGTTTCATGCTAGATAGGTTCGACTATAATACAGAATAGTGCATACAGGGCCGAATTCAGATTTTAATTACTTATTATGGCGTAAACAAAATTATAAAAAAATTATATATAGTCGAAATTAATTTAATATGACGTATTGAGTACTCGCGAACATACTTCTTTCATTTGACGAAGTCTCATCGTGTAGAAAACACTGCTACCTATAAATACATACGTAATCATTTTTATCTGTAATCAAAAAATATCACAAAACTAGGTATGTAATTAAAATTTTCATAAATCTCAATACCGAAACACCTTTAGTGTATTCATATAGGTGTGCATTGGTGTCATGATAAAACTTTCTCGGTTGTTAACGTTAAAATGTTAACAACCGAGATTTTTGAGCTTCTTGGTTCACAGATAAAAAAAAACCAAGAAGCTCATAGACAGAACGTTCACAGGTAAATCTAATAAAAACGATAAGAATAGCTTGCTAACTACCATATTTTCAAATTATATACAACGAAAAACTAACCGTCCCGTATGATTCAATTTTCCCATTAATCAAATTCCACACTTCTCAAGTAGCATGTCGATAAAACCCAAAGTAAGACAGCCTTTCCGTTCTCGGTAAAAAATCGATTGTAGGAGATCACACGGTAAAATGATACGAGCTAACTGAGAATTAATTCGACCTTTTACATCGAGTGCAAAAAATACAGTACTAGCGAAATTTCACGCGTGCTATAAAAACATCACGCACTTATAGTTACCAATTCCATAACGATCTTGCAACGAATCACACCTGTAGAAATTTATACCTTAAAACTTATTGTTTTTTTTTTATATTTATAAAATTCTGTGCCCGTTGCAGCAGACAAATCTCTTTTTGGCTGCGGGTCAGAATCAACCAAAATGTGACTTTTATGAAAATGTTTCGGTTCAAGTGGGTATTTTCATTTTAAAATAGTCATTTAGTGAATAATCAGAAAAATTCTATTGTGATTCCATTCCTCGTACATTTTCAAAATTGTGTATTTTTTTTTAAATCATCATAATAGTTAATTATGTATGTTGATAAATGTCTTAACCATTTTTATTTATCTTTGATTTCACTAAAGCACTTTTAAGAATTTTACCTCGACTTGACCATCGTATTTCAACGTGTGATAGCTTAAGAACAGACCAAATTTTCGCTGTTCTTTGTCTATTGTTCGGCGTGCATTGTTCATTTTAATGATGAAGCTTCTTTTTTGCACTCTAGCTTTGTAGTTTGCTCTATTTCCTGGAAAATAGACCCAAAACGCCCTGTTTTCTGGAAAAAGCACGCTTCCGGTCCTACCTCTAGTGATAGCAAATCTCCATATATCACGATTCAATTTTTATTATTTATTTTATTTTATTTTATTAATTGAAAAATCAACAGACAGGATGTACATAGATATGTATAAAAAAACAAATAGTAAATAAATAATATATGTAACATCCGATAATACAATAATATATGTAACATTTATATTTATTTATTTAATATACTTGGGGGAGGCGGCAAAACCGATAGACCCAAGGGATTTGATCATACATATTTTATCAAATTATACATATTTGCAAATTAAATGAGAAATATAAAATACATTAAAAAAGACAATATTAAAATAAAAAATATATAAAAATAAGAGAGCAAAAAAAAGTAAAAATAAATAAAACAGAAATACGATTTTGGGAAAAAAGAATTACAGAAATCCTTTAGTTTAAAAAAAAATATCAAGCTTATTCTTAAAAATATTAACGATATCAGTAAAGCCCGGACCCAGAAGGTGCCGCGTATTGTTCAAATGTTGTAAATGCATTGTTAAAAGTTTGCCGAACCTTTTTTACAAAGGATTTACAACAATGGAACAATGAGCGGCCCCTTGGCTATTCTACCTCTAGATATCAGTGGTTACCATATTATTGGCTACGTTCACACTACCGATATCTACACCCGATATTCTCGAATTTCCCATATTCCCATATACTTGTGGTTGCTATTTAGGAACTGGTTATGGAAAAATTCGCAAATATCGGGTGTAGATATCGTTAATGTGGACGTAGCCACTGGGAAGACTATTCCAAACTGAAACCATTTTCTTCCAAAAAAGCTTTGAAGCGCCTATTAACGCAGATCGGGATACTAATTTATATATTTTTTTTAATTCTAAAAGCCAGTTGGATCAATTCCTAGTGAAAAAATAAAATGCAATCTGGTTGATATGGTTTGAATTTCCAAAATCAACTTATTTATTGTCTTATTTCAATTCAGTTCAATTGGTACAATTTAAAATGTGTCATTTATATGAAATAAACTTTTCATATTTTAGTTGACAGTTAGTTGAAAAGAAGTTCATTGAACCTGAAGCGCGATTTAAATAAAGTTCGCGCGACGGAGATGCCGAGCGTGTAGGGGCGACTGTGGTCCAGTCCAGTCCAGTCCAGCTGTGCAGTAGATCTGCTCTTACCAGTGTCAGTACTGCTCCAACGTTATCAAGGTCATTAACTCGTCCAAACAAAACCATGAAGAATTCAACATAATCCCATCACTGACCTCTCTTCCTTCTTCCATTCAACCGTTTTATCCTTTACAACAAAAAGACAAACAATTCTTATGACGTTATGACTATGAGTCTTACAGTACTCGATGCACTTTTATTCGCGCCACCTGCTGACTAAAACCACATACCTTGTCCCAGTTTATTATGGTTGGGATTAAACAGCTGTAGTCGTTAATTTATAGCTTCGATAGCAAAGTACGTGCATAATGCCGTTCAATTATACTATTCGATTTCAACTAAACTTATAAATACACCAACTTCTAGTGAGTATTAAAATTGAAAATACTTCAAATTATTGAGTTTTGGCATTAGTCATACTGGGTTATTTGGAAGAC
The DNA here is from genome assembly GCF_051622035.1 of Arctopsyche grandis. NCBI lineage: Eukaryota > Metazoa > Arthropoda > Insecta > Trichoptera > Hydropsychidae > Arctopsyche > Arctopsyche grandis. Next base: position 27,916,836 of record NC_135366.1, read on the forward strand.
GAGAATTTCTCGATGAAACGTCGAGAGTTTAATCAAACTGTGCTCACTATTATCTGTCCAATATACCAATGGATTCCTCGTGATTATGAAAGTTTGTGGCTATTTGCAGGAACTATATCTGCGAATTATTGGCTATTTGCAGGTACTATATCTGCGACATGCGCAAAGCCTTCTGCGCATGCGCGTGAACTTATAATCCGATTATAATTTCTTACATTTAATGTATGCTAGACTTGTTTAATCAATCGTTCATTATACATGAGGCAAATAAATTTCGCACGTTATTATAATTGATTTATATCATTTAGCTAGTTCGCGGCTTGTAGTTGTATGTAGGTATTATACGTTGTATATGATAATAACTTTCTAACAATTAATAATATTAACTAATTTGAATTATATTTTTTACTCCATGTCACTTTACGAGTTCGAACTAAATTTTAAGAGGTTTAAAACAAAATTTTAACAGTAAACACGCTGACAGTGACAGTTCACGCGCATGCGCAGAAGGCTTTGCGTCTGTCGCAGATATAGTACCCGCAAATAGCCACAACCGATTATGAAAAGCTATTGTTAAAACACCATCTTTTCGACTTTCTAATTGAAAATATCATGATTTTATTTTATCTTTAATTTATACCAGGAAGGCATTTACAGGTAACCATTTTCGCCTTCTTTCCCAAAAACATTATACATTTTATATGTATTAAAAAAAGTAAATACATATCATTTAACATCCACAGAGACATTTTATGGTCAAATTTTTAAATTTGCAGCATCTTATACAACTGTGAAACTCGAGATTTTCCCAGAAAATAGGTAAGGTTGTCAATTTATTGGAACCGTTTCCATTGAAATGAAAATCAGATAAATGGGCAAACTCTGACACGAAACGATCGACCTGGAGTCACAAATCCAAGGTCTGGCCAGCATAAACCAGTGGGATGTGAACCCTTGACCACTTTGTTCAAAGCATTACATGCTAGCCACTAGTCTATTCTGCTGGTTGATGATTTATGTAGTTGTTTATAATTTAGCTTAGTAACCAGTACAACTATCAAACTCTAATATCAATTCATTAAAAATTGACTCGAGGTTTTAACCTTTTCGAAAAATTGACTATGGATCAAGTTAAAGTACCGTAAGGTATTTTAATAAATCTAAAGCTTTAGATTTGGATAGCAGACAGATAAACATTTATCTTTATGTGGATTATAATTTATAAGTATTGGACCTCAGTAACTAGCAAATATACAGATCAAAATTAGTGAAAGCATGTGAGGATTTTCCATTGTAATTTTTCGACTTCTGCTGGTCCATATTGAGGATGTATCAAAATCAAGCAAATATAGTTGTTTTCATAAATTTTATTAATCATAAAATATATATACATAATACATAAGCACCTTACATATACATAATACAATCACAAAATCAGGCCACTTAAAGAAAAACATATGGACAGAACATAATAATCACACAAAAAAAAAATAGGAAACCAGTATAATCTCGGGAAATATTCAAATCTCATTCCACTTAATTCCAAGACTATCTTTTACCGTGCTTCGTCTTTTCGGCAAACATCCCATGAACCATTTGTATCAAACTGTTCACAAAACCGGTGATGATATAAATTCCACCGATCATCGAAAACAGTCTGATCGTGAACTGCACTATATTATCTCGTTCTTGGGACACCCGCAGCTTCAACGCGGCCATGTCATACTTGAAGAATATCCCAGGCATTCCGTGGGAACCCTTATGATGGTTGATCGGTCTTGAATGTTCTTTAGCTGAGTACTGATACGTCTTTATTTTCGAAAATGTAGTATCAACTTCGGTGGGTACGACGTCAATAAAATACTGATAGAGCATTGTTGGTACATCTGTGTATTGCTCGTCGCCTTCGAGAGGATACACGATACCGGGAGCCTGATCTCCAAAGCTGAATCGGTTTATGCGGTGACTGAAATTGTACGATTCTTCTCCATACAACATGCTTAAGTGGATGTGGCCTCTAGGTAAGTGGAGACTCTTTCCAACAGTTATATGAAAGTTACCGGCAACTTTGTTCAATATGAGAGAGCCGTGGACGCGACAAGCGTCATGAGCTCTGTTCGGTTCTACCAATCGTGGCGGCATTGAACCTTGGATTGCAGATTGGCCTGATCTCCATAAGAGTTCTGACACGGCGTGGTATTCCTCGCGCAAGTACGAATTGATGTGTCTGACCGAGTCGAAGTGTAACTTTTGCTCGGGACTCAGTTCAAACCACGTATCTTCCTCTTTGAGTTCGCCGAATGCGAATACGTTTTGGTTTGTTGAGTCGAGTATGTCGGCTCCAATCAAAGCACACGGCATGGCTACAGTCATGTCTATGTTGATTTTGAGCTTGGCATCTAGATCAGTGTCTGGTGAGAATTTAAATATTAGATTGCTGTGTATGTAGTAGGATATTTCAGAGTACAGTAACCAGAAGATTAAGATGAGGGCTATGATTGATAAGGTGCCCCCGAGGGGCGAAGTCTCCACACAGACGTCTTGGACTTTGTTGAAGGCGTCCAGTTCTTTGATTCTGTTGAGGACTCGATGTCGTGGGCCACGATAGCGAAGCATGTTGGATTTCACCTCCATCGTACATACATTTATGTAGTTTTGGTATTATTAAAGTTTGACAGTCCTATTGACACGCCGGCAATAGCAGTGTTGCCGCTCGTTTGTTTATATGTTGACCGCGTGAAAAAAGAGCTAGTTAGAAGTCTCAAAAAAAATTAGCTAAAAAAATATCTTAACATTCATGATGGTACGATCAACACTTATAGTCAACAAGTACAAAAAACAAATCGCCCATTGGTTTGGGTATCGCACAAAGATTTTGAAGAAAGCATTTTTAGTATTGTTTCAATAAAGTCCTGAATAAGAAAAAAAGTTGCTAAAAGTAAAAAATTCAATTTTGTAAAAACGGTTCGGTGATTACATTCCAAATGTGAATCGCTACCAGGATAACCGCCGCTACGAAAATTGCTCGCACGGATCTTCTGTCGCACGAAAATTTGTCACACAGGAAAATTGCCGTACAGGAAATATTGCTCAGCAAATGCCTTTGTTACGAGATTTGGGCAGTTTCCTGCACGGCAATTTTCCTGTGCGACAAGAGATCCGCGCGAGCGATTTTCGTAGCAGTGGTTATCCTGGTTGCGATTCACATTTGCGATGTAACCCGTTTACCCCTTGTATTATGTACTAAATATAAATAAATGTCATCTTAAAAACTCAATCAAGTTTCATAGGCCAGGAAACGCTCGTCCTTTAATATAGTAAATAAAAAAATAAATAATAATTAACTGCTACGTATGAAGAGGATGGGAGATTCAGGAATTTTTTTTTAAGTTAACACTCAACTCGTCTGCGGGAAACTCTACTAGACTCTCGGGCTGCTGGGATAGGAAGAATTGATCTCTAACCTGTCCAAGGGAAGCCTCTTGAGAAGAGCTGGGACAGGGAGAATTGATCTCGACCATGTCCGTGGGAAGTCTCGGGAAGGCCTGGTCTCTTCTCGCGCGCCAGGAAATCAACGTCTGGGGAGTGGGGGTCAGCTGCTTAATACCAACCCAAACTATTGGCATTGCTGCCAATCGAAGGAACAATGAGAAAGACGTAGTGTTACATCTTTCGTATTAAAACGGAAAATTAACAATATTGAATGACAGATAAATACAAAAATACGATTGACGTTCATTGATTGGTAATAAACCACAATGCATTAGTTGTGATAGAGATATCTTATGTCTTTCACAACTCATGCCTTAATTTTAGTAGCGTGATGTTTTTTTAATAAAAAAATCAATTTTTGGTATTCAATTTTGACTCTTGGTCGAAAGTATTAACGTTACGACTGAAACAGGAGAAAAAAATATAACTGTCATTCGTTGGCGTTATGGGTGTGCGTCGTTGTCAATATGGGTAAAATTTTCTCAATCATTTTAATCACTTAAACGACCGTTTCCGCATGAAACAATTTACACATTTAATCCACAAGACTGCAATAAAACATTTTTTAAACAGTTTAGTCATAAATTGCTTTTAATAGTGAGTTAATTTTTATGTGCAATTTGACAGCCGAAGAGTCTTGTGAAACATTGGACTGTTCAGGAAAATCAATCAAGAAAATCATCAAAGCGACCGAACAAGAAGCGAAGACTCTTGTCACGTTGATTTTAGACAACAATGAATTGCAAAGGTTGGACTGCGTCGACTCTTATTCTAGGCTCGAAAATGTACGTATACATGCAATACAATATCGATCTGCAATATAATTTTTGATCCAATATCAAAACCACGAAACCAACATGTATCGATTTTTAAAATTCAATTTCAGTTATCTGTAGCGAAGAATAGTTTATTGCGTATGCACGGAGTGGGTCGTCTGACGAGTCTCCGGCAACTGAACTTAAGCCACAATTCCATATTAACAATCGAAGGATTGAAAGAACTCATTTATCTCAAAAAGCTTCAGCTAGCTGGTGAGTGTTTCGTGCTATTTTCCATATAATGGATTTATCAACTAATCTGATTTTGCTTGTAATTTTAAAGTAGATCATTTTGCCTGCTTTTATTATTTTTTGTTTAATATTAATCTTCTATGTATATGTGTGTGTGTGGTTTTCTTTTTCAATTGACTAATATTTCATGCGTCATCTAAAAAATACTTTTACAGGTAACAACATTAAGTCAATAGAGCACCTTAATAACAATATTCATTTGGAGTATTTGGATCTTTCTGATAATCAAATATCTCACATATCAGACATTTCTTGTTTAAAACATTTGAAGGTAACATATAGCATTAATAATTATTCTAATACATAATATATCATATTTGGGTGTTTTATTATGTGTGTGTTTTAATACTTGTTGTGAATGTTTTTAATTTGGATTTATTTTGCGTGTTGATTTCAGCATTTGCATTTGGAAAAGAATCGAATAGGAAATCTGAGACAATGTGAACGCTATTTGCCGTCTTCGCTTCTCGTACTCGGTTTGGCGAACAATTTCCTCACCGATTTGAATACGTTATGTCATCTCGGGCATTTAGGAAACCTCGAAAGTTACAACATCGAAGGCAACCCGTGCGTTACGGTGAACGGACATGAAAAAATGTATCCTTTGTATGATTCTCAATAATATTCAGATTGGTATTTATAATTTTGCGAGTACTGAACATGTCAACTAACATGTGAAGTAATTAAAAAAAGCCAGCAGTATAGCTCGGGGGTTGCTTTAATGCTAATCATGGAGAGGTTGCCGGGTTCGAGTCCTGGGTTCACCTCGACTTAAATGAATTTATTCCGAGTATAGCTGCAGTGTTGCTGGTCAGACTTGAATATTTATGACTCCAAGTCGATTGTTTCCTACCAGAGTTTGCCAATTTATCCGATTGTTGAAATGGTTCCTCATCAAATCGCTAAAATCATCCTATCTACTATTTGTCACCACTATTTGAATATGATTTCAAATTTATAATTACTAGTGTTGTGCCCGATGAAATATAATCGCATGGGTTATGGCATATTAAGCTATTAAATAAACTAATGAAAAAAAAAACTAAAAGGAATGTGTCAGTTCTGTGTTCGATTTGTCGTATTTTTTTTCAAATACCTTTTAAATATATTTAATTTAATATTTATATTTAATTGTTTAATATGAAAAAAAATGGTAAAAAATACCTACCTACCTACATATAAACAATAGAAAAATTAATTAATTAATTAAATAAATTTTCAATAGATGGCGCTAAATGCTCGGAGACTTATTTCCCTAGTGGACACATTGGTAGCAAACAGTATATATAGAAGTTTTTCGTTCATCTGTTATTATGTTCGTATTACATTCGTACGTTTTGTTTGCAGTGTTTTTACATATGTTGAATCGAAACAACTTTTATAGTGCGGCGAGCGTTATCTCACACATAAACACACAGAGAAGCGCTATTATAATATGATCAAATTTATAATTATAAATTTATATATGTATAAGTTAAAAACCATAGGTATCGCTCAAGTGCAGCCTACAATGGCATCATGGTAAAATATAATTAAAAAAAAAGTTCAGAAAAAAAGATAGCGGAAGAAACGTTTCAGTTTGTTATGCAATTTATTTATTTACATTTTAGCCTCAGTGACATGACAGAATACTCTAATGCGTCACCGTGACCAGACATATGTATAAGCATAATACAAATACTATATATAAGAAAATTAACGAGACATCTTTATATGTTATAGATAATAAATTTTTGAAATTATATTCAAATAGTGGTGACATGGTGGGTTAGATGGTTTTTGCCAATTTGATGGAGTAACCGCTTCAACAAAGAAATCAGATAAATTGGCAAACTCTGATAGGAAACGATCGCCTTAGAGTCACAAATATCCAAATCTGACCAGCAGCATTATAGATTATCCTCAGAATAAATTATTTTCCCATGTTGCTGCTGCCAATGAATTTTCTATCTTACTATTTCTAATGGTAATTAGATTATTAGTCACATCACTAATTTTCAATTTAAACGACACATAGATAATATTTGTTTGCGTGCAACAAAAATGCTGGGATTCTTACTAAGAGTTAGCAAACCTTTCCAGAGTACGTTGGTGCTTAAAATTCTTTATGAATATTTAGTACGTAGTATTCTAGAATTTTCTTCTATTATATGGAATCCTACCCATATAACTCATTCATTGAAGATTGAGAGAATCCAAAAACGGTTTCTCAGATATCTTTATTTTAAACAGTATGGTTATTATCCTTGGCTATATCCTAGTGCATTCCTATTAGGGGCGTTAGGTTTCAACTCATTGGAGTCTCGTCGGAATATGTTACTGGGAAGACACTTTTTTAGCTGTTGAATGGGATAATACACAATCCTCAGGTTCTAAAGGAATTTAGGTTTAATGCACCTTGTAAATTCAGGGACTTGAGAAATCGTGATTTATTTGTTCCTCCTGTGGCTCGCACAAATATGTTGTCAACGGCTCCTATATCTAGAGCGATATATCTGCTTAACAGGATTTCTGGTGAAATTGACCTCTTCAATATAAACTATACTAATCTGGTTGAGTGGTTGTTGAGGAATGCCAGTGGTTGATTTTGCCTATTATAAATATTAATGATTGTTATTACTTTATCTATGTTTTTTCTTTTTTTTTATGATTTTATGATTTTTATGATGTTGTGTTAATATTGTTATTATTATAAGTTATTATTACCGTTATCATGTTATTATTACTGAATGACCGGCCACAACGACGCGTTGGAGATCTCTGTAATGTCACTGTGGCTAATATGTTAAATAAATAAATAAATAAATCACGATCGCCCAAAAGACAATTTTTGCTATGAAAATCGCGAATACGGAATATTTGGCACTCGAGTTCTCGTTAGTATGATAGTTATCGTTAGTATGATGGACTTATCGGCTGCCAGATGTTCCGTTATATATAGATTTTAGTGACTTTTGGGCGAGCGCTTTGTGACCAATAATCACCGAACCATTTCTAATATTACATCAGATAAAATAGGCAAATTTCAACAAAAGACGGACAATCTATATAAAGTATGTGGAGATTAGGTGATTGGTGCTCGTCGACCACTGGTTTACCAGCACTGATCACTCGATCGCGCTTTCGTGCCAAAAAGGCCACGGCGTATGAATAAACGGTATACAATAACCAATAAGGTCTCTTAACCCATTGACCAATGATCACTTTGTGTTGAGAGTATCAGCTGTGTATAAATATTCGGGGGATTTGTTCAGTGCGTCATTCGGAGCTGGCTGGTCCACGGATCAAAAACAATAAACTGCCTCTATCACTACTCGCTGCATCTTTCACTCCGATCTCGGAAACCCCTCTACACGTCCACGCAACAAAATGTTACTAAATTGGATAAATAATTTCGTTTTTCACCAGGATTTGAACCTTATAATTTTCGGTTTATAAGCATATATTTGTTGGCATATCGGTGAAATTACATAAAGGGCGTGCTACACAGGTTTGCATAAGTACAAGTTATGGTATACAAATTCTGTCCACTCGTCTGTCAGTTTGATACGAAATATAGTAAACAGATTGAATATTAATTGTTATATGATGGGTAAACGTTACATAGCCTAGCTGCTTAATATTGCGTAGGGGTGGGTAGAGGATCCAAGTAATAGGCCAAAGTCGCTTCACAGCATTTATTGGTGATTAAGGAGATCCACGCACTTCCCGTGCTCTGTCCAGAATGTCTTGATATGGTCTAAGTACCTCCTTATAAGGGACAGGTCGCTCATGGCATCTTCGACGTCCGGTTTGTTTACCTATTGTTATAGTCACGTACTAGGATATGTATTCCCACGACACTCAGTCCCACGCTATCGCTGTCACTTCTGAGAAGGGACCGGCTGCCGTTACTAAGCCAATTTGGTGGTCATTGTTTAGCCTACTTGCACTTAGCCTGGAGATAATCCTCGAAAATCAATCATAACGGTGGCTCCTTTTAGTATACGCTACAATATCATATCACTAACCTAACCTACTAGTTTCATACACATATTTTCATTTATATCGTAACATTTTTCCTTGACATATATCACAGCGACTTTGACTATCGTCCGTTTGTCATCAATTGGCTGATGAACGTAAAGATGCTAGACGGCTACGAAGTCAACGCAATCGAAAGGTTTGCTTCTTCCAATCAATTTAAAATTGAAACAAACATCAAAAGCGACCAATTTTCTTTTCCAATACGACACTTGTTGTTTGTAGTTCACGGCCCATAATCAACTGAATTATTGACGAGTTATCGATTTTCAGTTTAAAAGCCGAATGGTTGTACAGCCAAGGCAGAGGACGTCAATTCAGAGAAGGAGAACATGCACAACTCATCCAATACCTCGCCACGACTTGCCCACTCGGAGCCGCCGCTCCGGAAACCGAGGAGCAGAGAAAACTTCGTTTGATACTGAGCAAGGTAGCAACAAACCAAAACAAACTAATCGCTATACAGCTCGATATTATTATGTAATGTACTTGTTCAGGCTCAGCATCATCAGCAGCAGCTGCGAGAGCAAGGTCCGACCCCTCCTCGGCCTAAGCAGTCTCCGAGGATGCATCGTACGTATTCGCATTTCATCATAATCAACAGTATATATATATGTATGCATTATTATTTATTATTGCAATGTTTCCAGCACGGATAACGGGACGCGTGACCAAGTCTCCCGATCGCGCCATGTCGAGCAGTTACCACTCGGCGCTTCCGAACAAACACCACATTCTGTTAAATCAACAGTCTGGATCGATGTCCGCGAGTTTCTCCGGTGAAATACCAACGAATAGTACTCCGACGAAGACTCAATTGAATCGGAGCATCGCCGATAGTACGTACAGCTCGGCGATGAGTCAGAGCTTCGATTCGTCGTCGTCCAGTTTGGTCTTCAATTCCGACGCTGAAAAGAGTCAGAACACTGCCAAAGTGGTTGAGAATAGTAAAGTTGTTGAAAAGCCTGTTGCTGTTGCCGTTGTTGAGAACAGTCGTAAGTTTTTGAATTTTGTTAATTTGACCTTTTCGATTTACTCGGTTTATAGGCCACTTGTATTTTAAATTTGAAAAATAAGATTATTGAAAACATTCTGTACGAAGAAAATACAACCAGCAGTGTGGACTAGTGGTTAGCAAAATATTCCTTTAAGCGGAGTGGTCACGGTTCGATTCCCACTAGTAGCTGTTGGCCAGACCTTGGTTTGTGACTCCAGGTGGATCGTTTCCTATTAGAGTTTTCCAATTTATCTGATTTTCATTGAAACGGTTCCTGTAAATTGGCATCACCTCTCTTGCAAATCTCAAGTTATTCAGCATCTTGAGGTTCGCCAATTTCTATAATAAAATGCTGCAACAATTTCTCCATATATTTCACTGTGGATGATGTTTGTTTGAATTCGCATTGTATGAAAATGCTTGTATTGTTTCCTATCAGAGTGTGTCAATTAATCTGATTTTCATTGAAATGGTTACTGTAAATTGGCATTTCCTTTCCAATCTCTCTTGCAAATCTCAAGTTATTCAGCGTCTTGAGTTTCGCCAATTTCTATAATAAATTGCTACAAAATTTCCTCCATAGATGTCGCTGTAGATGATGTTTGTTTAAATTCACATTGTATAAAAATGCTTGTATTAATTGTATTGTATCTGTAGTAGTACACTCGTCGCTTTTGAGTGATCTGTAAAGGCGAGTGTACATGTTCGATTGGAGTTTGTACATGTCCTACCAGAGTTTGCTAATTTATCTGATTTTCATTGAAACGGTTCCAACAAATTGGCAACCTTTACACATTTTCGAGTTTTCAGCATTTCGTATTTCTCTGATTTTTATAAAAAATGCTATAAATTTGTCCATAAATGTCTCGCAAGTCGGCTTTGATAAAATAAACCATGCTCAGATCTGAAAAGATGCGATGGGCTTCTCACATAGGGGGCTAAATGCGTGGCGATACGTGTCATGTCTTCAATATACCCAATATTTGAAAAGTGTGATATTTGTATGAATTCACATTGTATAAAAATGCTTGTATGTATGTATTAATTGTACTATTATATTGTATTAGTTAACTTGTTGCTTTGGAGCGATCTGTAAAGGCGAGTGTACATGTTCGATTGAAATAAAACAATATATATATAGGAGCATGCAATACCTCCAAAGCGGTCACTTCTGTATATTGTTGCGTAGGGGTGGGTGGGGGATCCAAATAAAAGCTTCACAGCATTTATTGGGTAATTAAGGAGATCCACACACTGCCAGTGCTCTGTCCAGAATGCCTTCACATGGCCTAAGTACCTGCTTATAAAGGACAGGTCGCTCACTGCATCTTCCTCGACGCGTTTGTTTACCTATTGTTATTGTCACATACTAGATATGCAGTCCCACGGTCTTGGGCTGTCAGTTCTGATAACTCTAGCGGGAAGCGACCGAATTGAGTCCATTCGGGGGTCTCCATTGTTAGCCGACAGCACTTAAGCCTGGAGATAATCCTCGAAAACCAATTATAGCTGCCGCTCCTTTTAGCATATGCTACAATATCATTACCCATACTTACGCCATGTTGTATTATTTCAGCTCAGCTAGATTCTAACAAAGCCTTCAACCAACCGCTGGAAGCCGCGTCGAAAATGGTACCCGTGCCCGATTCCATGATGAGCCCCGACTACCAGGGCCCACTGTTTGCCCCGCAGCTGATCAACTCGGTGAACAAACGCAACGTGAACAGCGGCCTCAGCTACCAGCCCAATTCACGCCATCTGCAATCCAATGAGACTCCTAATTCTCATTGTGAGTCGCCACTATCGGCACGAAGTTCCAAAATGCCCGTGCACACGAAGACTTCCACCACGGTTCATATTGCAAAGCCCACTATGAATCAGAGCGTGAAGAACAACAAAGGTAAATAAGTATAGATTTGATGCATCATACGTTTCATATCAATGTGGGCTTTGTTATTATATTAAATATCTTTTTAGGTTCACCTCAACTTCCGAGGAGTGCTATGTCTAGTCCTAAAATGCGTCATTGTACAGATCAAAGAAAAGGTGTTTAAAATGTGTTTATTTATTTGCTGTAGGAATTTTAAATATAAATTAAAAACAAAAGAATAATATTTTATTCGCCTTCCAGGAAGCTTTTCTTCACGAATCGTACAAAATAATACCGAAGAGGCGAACCCTCAAATGTCGAAGCATATTTACAATCAGGGTTTGCAGAATGCTGTGGATGCTGGAGGATCTGGCCATGCAAAGTCGAATGATATGTCTGCTAAAAAGCACAATGGAAGCAATAAGACTATCCAATCGTTGACGAATCATACCGAAATACAAGTATGTATTCATCTTTATATTGCTTCTCATCTTCATCAGAATCTAAAAGAGTTCCTTGCATTGTGGAACCGTCAATATAAGATGTATAATAGTTTCATCATTGGATATAGATTTGCCTTTATTACACCATTTAAAGAACGTTTTGATTCAAATATTTTTCCCAGGATTCTAGATAAAAATTCCTAGGAATTTCTGTCCCGGGTCAACCCGGGCAGAAACTTTAGTTGCCAATTTGTTATAACCGATTTCAATGAAATCAGATGAATTAGCTAGCAAAGTTTGATAGGAAACGATCGACTTTGAGCCATATATCTAAGGTCTGGCCAGCAGCACCAGGACAGGGAATGAACCTGTGACCACTCAGTTGAAAGCAATTCACGCTAACTAATCAGCTATGTTGCTTGACTGAAATTATTAATCATTTATTGGGTGATTAAGAAAATCCACGCACTGCTAGAGCTCCGTCTAGAATACCTTCATATGGCCTAAGTACCGGCTTATAAAGGGCAGGTCGCTCACTGCATCTTCCTCGACAAGTTTGTTTAACAATTATTATAGTCACGTACTAGATAGATATCTAAGGTCTGGCCAGCAGGACCAGGACAGGGAATGAACCCGTGACCACTCAGTTGAAAGCATTACACGCTAACTAATCAGCTATGTTGCTTGACTGAACTTATTAAGCATTTATTGGGTGATTAAGAAGATCCACGCACTGCCAGTGCTCCGTCTATAATTCCTTCATATGGCCTAAGTACCGGCTTATAAAGGGCAGGTCGCTCACTGCATCTTCCTCGACGCGTTTGTTTACCTATTGTTATAGTCACGTACTAGATAGATATCTAAGGTCTGGCCAGCAGCACCAGGACAGGGAATGAACCCGTGACCACTCAGTTGAAAGCAATTCACGCTAACTAATCAGCTATGTTGCTTGACTGAAATTATTAATCATTTATTGGGTGATTAAGAAGATCCACGCACTGCTAGAGCTCCGTCTAGAATACCTTCATATGGCCTAAGTACCTGCTTATAAAGGGCAGGTCGCTCACTGCATCTTCTTCGACAAGTTTGTTTAACAATTATTATAGTCACGTACTAGATAGATATCTAAGGTCTGGCCAGCAGCACCAGGACAGGGAATGAACCCGTGACCACTAAGTTGAAATCATTACACGCGAACTAATCAGCTATGTTGCTTGACTGAACTTATTAAGCATTTATTGGGTGATAAAGAAGATCCACGCACTGCCAGTGCTCCGTCTAGAATACCTTCATATGGCCTAAGTACCTGCTTATAAAGGGCAGGTCGCTCACTGCATCTTCCTCGACGCGTTTGTTTACCTATGTATTGTTATAGTCACATACTAGATAGATATCTAAGGTCTGGCCAGCAGCACCAGGACAGGGAATGAACCTGTGACCACTCATGAGACGCCATTTTGAATTGTATTCAAGATGGTGTCTTATCTCATTGGGAAATATTACTGAGTGAAAGTTCATATACCACAACAGGCTTGATTAAATGTGCTAAATTAGTTATGAATTATCATTTGATTATTACACATCTGCTCGATTAAAAAAACGCAGTTTGATTTACTGTAATTTTTTTAAACTGAAATTTCGGAAAATGAGGCTATTTTAGCTTTCAATTTCAATACAAGTTTTTGCCCAGTACAAAGTTTGTTAGTTTAATTACTGATGCTATCAGAAGATTGATTTAAATTTAATGTTTTCGATTTTTGGTATATTTGAATTACGATTCTCTGTCTCTGATACAGTGACTTTTGGGAAAACACGGTAACATATTCTCATATTTTATTTTCATTAGAGTGTGTCGCTTTTATTTTTAGGTTACTCCTCCGGATACCCAAGAGGCTAACAGTTCCGATGAAGATAGCGAAATGTGCATAGAGAAATTGCAGTGTATAAGAGATGCCGCCAATCAAAGGTGTGATTTTGAATTTTTGATGACATTCATACATATGTATATGAATTGATTCACGTTATTTATTATTAAATGTAGAAGGAAAAAGCAGTCTATATCCGATAGTGGATCTTCGGAGAATGTAGCATCGACTTTGAACAAATCTAGCAAGGGCAAGTCAGCACACTGCGCCGCTATTACCATTCAAAAGCTATGGAGAGGCTATCGGACGAGGAATCTCAATCAGAAAGCGGGCAGTATAATGCATTCGATTCAGACTATGAGAGCTCGGCAGTATATCGAGTACGGTTTCTTTCGATTCGAGCGAAGTTTTATCGTTGGTGTTTATTTTTATTCGGTTTTTGTCTTATGTTATAGGAAATTGTCGTGCGATATGGAAGCTACGAAGGCAGCTCTAGACAGCGAGAGGAAAATCCAGCAGCTCCAAATGCAAGCTATCAACGCGCTCTGGAAGAAGATATCGGCCATCGAAGCCGACTGTAGAGGGAAAGGTTCTATTGTTTTCGTATTTGTGTTCGTTTGTGATTGTGAAATGTGTCGTTTTTGTTCATTGTGGTTTAAACGTTTATTTCAGGTGATGGAAAGGTCGATAGTTGTAAAAATTTGTTGTCGCTTACAGAGAACTTGGAGAAGTCTGACGATACGGACGATAAGGATTTGGCTGTCAGGGAGTTGACGCAAACGTGTAGTATGTTGCAGTCGCAGGTCTGTGTAATGAAATACATACAACTGTAGATCTATCATTGTATCTATATATGTACTAGGTAATTGCTCGAGATTTGATTGTAATGGCTGTTGTTCGACTTAAGGTGCAGACACACAAGAGTGGTACGCAGCACGTGTTATAGTTTTGCACATTAAAAAAAAAAAATGCTAGCACGCCTAATCTATACTGCTGTGATCCTGGACAAAACTCACCCCCTGTAGTGTTTTATCCTTGTGTTCACATAGGTTTCATAGTCGGGATTTCCATGTTTGAAAAAATGTAAGAGAAACTTGTCGAAATAATAAGATCGTACGATCGAACAATGACATGAAGAAACGTCGATCACAGCTGAAACCACGAGCATGTCCATGCCATTTGATTTAGTGTGTTCTTACTATTATGGATAAGCATCGTTTGATATATACCAAAAATGTATTTATTAGCTTCACTCTACTGTTTAGTCTATACCGTCAAAAATGGTTCAGAGACGAGATATGACTTTTCTTATAGATCTATGCCCAGTGAACCCGAATCTGGTAATAAAAAATGTTGATTGGTTCGAGATTCGGAGATATATGTATGCGATTTTTCTATATCTTCGTGTTGTTCGATCGATATCTCAAAATCTGTCGATTTCCTGTTCAAAATGAATATTGGAATCTATAGTCGGGTATTTTATCTTTCATTTGTAGTACTTTTCAGCTTTCAAATCTCTCTAAGTAGTCGTACAGTTCAAACCAAAAGTCGAAAGTACGTATTTTCATTTCGGATTTTTTCCCACTGTTAATACTATTTTATATTGAGTATTTTCTATTGAAACATGTTTATTGGGATAGTGTTCTGGCCACACTATTTTTTATTTTCGTTTAAAAGGGTTAATAAAGGGATCTATAAGAAAATTCATATTTCGTCTCTGAACCATTTTTCGTGTCGAACAGTGTATTTTAACGACATACAGGGTTTAGCTAGTATTGAAGTAAGCTATTGTTTCGGACATGCCGCTAGAAGAGTTTAATCATTAACGAAATAATTAAAATTTATATTGGAATCTTGTGTCAGATCAAACCGATGACAGCTAGCTATCCAAACGTGGCTTTCTACTGCCCCTTCACAACTCACTTAAACAGTGGTAAAAGTTACTTTTTTCCCCTCATGATATTCTAGATACAATGTTGGAACTGTACTTCTATACTTTTCGCCCTTTGCTTCTCCACTATCCTACTACACACTATCGCTAAAATTGAATGTTTTATTATTTTGACCGATTTTTTAGGTTCAACAATTACAAGGATCCATGCGTGACATTTTACAATTTGTGTCCAATCGGCATATGACGGTGTCAGATCAATGGACCGGTGGGGGCGGCATCGCAACTCAAACTGAAATAACGGCCGTTCACACCCCTCAGGTTTGCTATAATTGTTTTCATTGGTTATTCATAGGAATATTGCGTATTGTTACTATTGGAGTATTTTCACCAGGGCGACAGTGCCGTCGGTTGGCCGTATCAGAAGATGGCTTCCAGACCGTGCTCCTTGTCCCTGACTGTCCAAAACAACAACTTCAAGAACGCGCACTCGAACGGTGATAAAAAGGACGCCTCCAACACCACAGTGACGTCCACGGAAGTGAACCTGCCCGGCGAGGCGGACGTCACATACGACAAGGACGCGTCCAAGTCGAAATTGGACGAGGTGAACGAGGATAGTGTTCGATCGAAGGACGTCTCCGGCGACGACTCTGACTTGGCTACGAATTTGACGAAGGATTGCTTGGGCGTGTCGAGTGGTGATAAAACGTTTGTACTCACCGAGGATGTTGAAGCGTCGAAGAAATTATAGATGTTTCAGCATGTGTGTGTGTGTGTGTGTGTGTACACTATAGCAAATATCAAATGTGATGTTTGATGTTTTCTATATGTATGTATGTACATGTTTGTATTTTATTGGAGCGTGAATTTCTATTGCTATAAGCGTATTGATTTAGTTATTATTGGCGGTTAAATTGAAGCAAATATTATATTATTATTATACATATACATATATATGATAATTCTATAAATTTTGTATTATAAAAAATTCAAATTCTTAGTGTCGTAAGATTTTATTCGTAAGAATTGAATTATATATATATATATATATATATATATATATATATATATATATATATATATATATATATATATATACGTATATTGTATATGGAAAAAAATGCGTGCATGCGTTTGTAAGTTTGTCGAATGCATATGTACTTTTTTCTATTTCAACTACATATTTTATTGTATACATTCCTCAATAGCGTTTAATTAAAAGTAAAACACGATTCATATTTAAAAATTAATACACTAAATTTATATTCATTCATTCAAACAGGGTTATTTTTTATATTATACATACATAAAATACGTTCAAAGTGTTTGCTTTGTTTATACATACATACATACATACATAAATACATATTTTTCATTTTGATATAACGACGACGTGTACGTTTAAGAGGCTTAGCTTTAAATATTGTACTACACAAATTCACAATACTTGCCTTGTTTTTTTTTATCACCGAGAGTAATTCGCGCGTACATATTGATGTGATATTTAAATTTTAATTTGTGTGTGTGTGTGTGTGTTTTGAAGCTTTGAATTTTTGAAGTACATAAATTTACGACCAATGTGGGTTTTATCCTAAATGCACTGCTTTAACGTACGTACGTACATAAAAAAATATTTATTATATGTAAAAGCTTAAAATGTTTACTCGTAACAATGTGACATTTTTATTCCTCTTCTTTTTAAAATACATAAATGTGATATGTATGTGATCTAAGACGATTTGTATTTTTGAGATTATTTTTTTCGTTTTAGTAGTATTATTATTATTGTGTAACATTTTCCTAATGTGGAAATGATCAAATGAATACGTGTGATTTTTTTTTAAATATTTTTGTCGATTTTGATTTATTTTAATTTGTAACACTGTTTGATCTGACTCGCTGGTCTAATTGAACGAGCTTTGAAAGTTCGACCTGATCTGCCGGATGGTAGGATTGCCAAATTAACTGTTATTTGACTGGACTGTGGTGATAGTGGATGTCGTGTTATTCACTTTCCTTATTATGGCTCGTTTAAATTGGGATACTAGGCGCACACGGAGACCCGAGACGCATATGGAGACACAAGGCACGCACGGAGACATAAAGCTCGCACTGGGACACGAGGCACGCATTGAGAGACAAGGAGCGCACTGAGACACCCCGAGGAGTGCACCGAGACATTAAGCACACACCCAGCATCTGAACTAGTACCGTCAATTAGGACATAGGAGGTAGTCCCTTTCTTCATTTTGGAATATTGAAAATGATAGTGCTATCACAAGAACCAAAATATACGAAATCATTGTTCATATCTATGTATTTAAACCGAAAATTGTATTGAAATTTTGAGACTTGTATTGTTTTGGTCAATGGTCATAGTCTCACTCTCTCGTGCCTGCTAAATTTAAACATTATCTGTTTTTATCTGTAGTAGAAGGTTCGCAAAGTCCTTTAGTTTAGCCTCCATGTGTCGTTCTTGCCGATTGTCGTTATTTTTGCCGAAGAACGTTCACCTTTCATCGTAACTATTATAGGATCTGGTTGTCAGGAGACATAGGCAGTATAGCAAAATGAAACTCGTTGAGTGGTTTAAAACATTGCTTACTAGTTGGAGCCGCAACGGTCTAAACAGACTGCTCCGACACATTACATGTTACCAACCTCATCATTCATTCTACTCACGCGTACCAACGTAATCATTCATACATATTTACATTTTTCTAGGCTATAAAACTAGATCTCTCAAAATTATCTGTGGCAATCCTACCAATGTTAGTTATATTTTAAGTCTTTCGCGCTATAATTATTATATTGTAACTATAAAATCCGTCCACTGAGCAATTCAATTTGTTTCACTTTTGCTGCTTTTGTATTACTTTTCAGTTGTACACAAATTTGAAAGAATGTCAAAAAATGAATGTTTAATAAACCACCGAATTAGATAGTATATAAATTGTATGCCTAAACAACAAATTGAATGAAAATGTATTGATAATATTTTTATATATATAAAAAAAAATTGTATTTGTGAAAAATAACTATCGGTCCATATTTGATGTTATTATTTGGCACTAATTGAATTTGTTGTTGGAAAAAAAAAGTAAAATTTTGTATGTTGTATGGCATATTTTGTGTCTCTCAATTGAAAATTGATTTGCATAGCATATAAATAAATAAAAATGAATTTTCTTTGTGTTGAAAGTCGGAAAACATTAACTAGAATGGAAGTTCAATACGGTAAGATTGAAATTTAAATTGATAACTGTGGATTTTGCACAGTTGAAAAACAACAGTTCATCTTAGCATATGTATGTTGATTTGTGACTTTTAATATTGAATTTATTGATAGAAAATGTCAATTTTGTATGGATAAGCATCAGAATCTCGCCAGTGACCTAAAATCAAATATGGATCGAAAGTTACGATATGTATTGTATTAATGTTGAGATGGAATCTGCGCCCCGTTTAGATTTTTGGGAATTTTGTGTTTTCGAATGGTTTGTCGTTGTTGCACCTAGTAGGAAAATTTGGAGCTGTTCCGTTGGTCGTTATTGCATGTACTACATTTTCAGAGGATGCTTGGTGCGTTTGGTGTCTCGCTTATCGGTCATCGTTTGTTGTCGTGAAGTGTCTTTTAGTGCGTTTAGGTTGTCGTTTGTTGTTTGACGGACAAAATCAAAGTCCGGAAGCTTCTATTTTTTGTTTTGGTTGTATCACGTTCGTCCAAGAACCATTCCCCGATCTATGTATATGTCGAGGTATGTCTTTGGACTGTTCTACATTGTATATTCTGAAAGTACATACATTGGATCTATATCATGCAGAGAAATGTTATAATAATAGAAGTGGCTTTAGGCTTCGTATTGTTAAGTGGCAAAGGTCTGTGGACATTTCATAATAATTTGCCCGGCAGTTGTATTTGATGCTTGGTGCTCGACGTACACATGTCCAATTGTTTGTTAATTTTACTCGCAAGATGGGCAAGTGCATCGTTAAAAATTCCACAATGCATTCAAAAACACACAATAAACAACGTGGCATTAATTTTTATAAGTAAATTAATCATTTAAGTAACATATTATTCAATTAACATCGTAGTTTGACAGTTTTTAAAAGTGTCATGGCGACTGAATGCGTTCTACATACAATTTCAGGGGTGGCATCATAGAAATGTAAAAATTATTTTTAAATAAATGTAAAAACATTTCTCTTGGTGTCACCCAATACTCAATTATTTATGTTTAATTAATATAAACATCGTTCATTTTATATTATAAATTTTTTTGTTGAAACTATACATTACACGTTAATTTAAGAGTTCCCAAAGACAGAAAAATACAAAAAAAGTGGATAAAAATAAGCCGCCAATTGAGAAAAGAACGGATTGGCTACCAAAGTTCAACACCGCAATATATCTACTTAAATTGTAAATAAATTTATAACAAAATAAAACTTTTATTTTTGTAGTGAATATGTGATGACCCCGGTTCTATTCCGTGCGTGTTTCTATAGTTGCGCGCATAATTGACACAATAAATGTATTGGTAAAGGCGCTTCTATTATTATAATATTTCTCTGATATCGTGTGCTAATTCATGTATATTTATTAAGCTCTTCAGTTTTGAGTTGTTTCGGGGAGTCAAGTTTCGGGAATATATACATTTATACTTATTAATATTTATATTTCGATTTTTTTAATACATATTTTATGTTTCGATTATGGAATTGATCGAAAGTGTAACTCCAATGTTGACGATCGAATAAATGGCAACTATTATACATATTCTCGTTTGCGAGAGCAGTTAGGGTGAAGTCACATAGGTAGGAACCCGACACATGGTTTTTTTTAGATACTTTTAACGAAAAAAATTTGTACGAAAAAAATTTGGCATGCCTAGTACATATTCATGGCACGCCCAATACACACCGTCCTAAAATCACCCCCTGGAGTGTTTTCGGTAAAATTTTATCCTCGCTTGACAGTGATCGATAACGGTGTATCCCATATTTGAAGAAATGTAGGGGAATCTCTGTAGCGGGGAGCCAAGCACACGACGTGCCGTTCTTCCCTGTGTGATTTCGCCCTTATTTGACTAGTCGTAAATAAATTATAGTAAGTGCAACCTACTTTGCATTTTTGCATAATGTTAGAGAACCGGGTAACTTAATGTTTCGTTTTATGTTTTTAAATGAGATCTCGAATGTTATTAAATTTTAACCATTTATAAAAATCACATACTCTCGTACGAACCAAAGATTTTTTAAATTATTATTTTGTTTTTAAAAATTTTTAGTATAGTTTATTATTATTATGTGTAAAATAGGATAGATATTTCCGTAAGTGCTTATAAGATTTAAAAAAAAATAGAAAAGCTAGATTTTTATTATTTACAATATTCTATAGTTGCTGATGATAGATCGAGAGTGTCGCTTATAAGATTTTAATAGTCGTTGGTATTTTTAATGATTAATATTATATAATATCTAGTATGATATGCATATTTTGGTTTATATGTAGATTATCGAAAAAGAGAGAAAGAGAGTTTATCTCAATTTATTCGAGTAAAATTATGTAGTGTAATAAAATACACTTACAAAATTAGTTTTTTTTTTTTTTGGTAAAAAATTGTTTTTTAAAACTAGTATTTTTTTTTGAAATTTTTTCAGTTGCATTTCAGTATTAATTTTTTTGTAAAAAAATCAGCATTAATACTAAGTATTTTATTATATTATAATTGGGAGGAGCCAAAAAGTTTTATGATTATACAAATGTAGTTTCGGATCTGTAAGTTTTATTGTTGTTTTAAGCACTTATTTAAATTTTTTTAAGAATATTTATAGTCGTAGACATCGTTTCAATCATTCCGTTCATTATGTTGTGTTATATTTATATATTATACATATATTAAAAAAGGCAGGAATTGTTAGTATAAACAGAAAAATCTCTTTTTTAGAGAAAAATTTGTATTAGTGATGCACAAACTTTTAAATCAGAGTGCCAATTAAATTTATATTAACACTAAAAAATGAAAATTCCAATTTTTAATACATTTATAATTGAATATATGTATGTGCCTGTAGTAAAATTTTTTTCATGTACTTAAATTTCTGTGAAATAAATATAAAAATTGACTTTACATTTTTTTTTATAAATTGGAGAATCTCTCAAAATTTTTGCGTTTTTATGGTTGAAATTGATCGTAATTGATGAAGGAAAGTTTGTGTATCTCTGGCACGTTCCACATTCACCATTCTAATTAAATAATAACGTAATTGTTTTTATTTCAACTTGCCCTGTTTTGCTCATCGAGTGTAATTATGTGTTCATTATTGAAAATAAATATTGCTATGTTTTATTCATACATATTTTCCATCACAATTGATATTCCTCATACTTCATATTCCTCATACACATTTTATTATCATATATGTAAGTCATGTTTTTTCATTTATTTATTTTAAATACATAGTTTCACATAAATATATACATATATTCCAGGAAAGCCTAACAGGTAAACCCCAATGCGCCTTCCTGGTCAATTACAAACAATGCAGCATTTTTATTACACAAGTCGCTGAATTACGAGACACTGAAAAACTCGAAATAAACGAAACAGCTATGAATTTTAAACTTGTACATAAATTTTATTGTACAAAAATCATACTCAAATAGTGGTGACATAGTGGGTAGGATGTGTTTTTGATAGATTTGATGGAGGAACCGTTTCAACAATGAAATCAGATAAATTGGCAAACTCTGATAGGAAACGATTGGCTTGGAGTCAGAAATATCCATGTCTGACCAGCAGTATTACAGATAATATGCTCAGAATAAATTCTTTACAATCGAGGTCAATTCATGAGATCGAACCCGGCGCCTCTCGGTGCTAGGCGAAAGTCCAACCACCGAGCGATGCTGCTGGTTATATAAAACATTTTTATTTAAATACGAATAAAAATGTTTGCTTGCATATGCTACGGTTATAAATTCAGAAATTCCGGTGTCAACCAGTCTTTATAAACATTGACACGGATTACACGACCCGTGTTCAATGCATTTTTTTTCAATGCTACCTGTAAAGGATTAGCGGGTAGTATTTTTGTTAATTTTTTATATACTCAAAAGACAACGCCTATTGACGTGTATCAAACGACGATCGGCGTTGGTCAGCATTGAAAGGGTTAACAATTGTTCCACGGAAAGATTTCAGGGGGTCCATTACCAATTACGACAAGTTACCAAGTTCGACATGAAAAATGGTTCAGAGACGAGATATGACTTTTCTTATAGATCTTTCTTATCGAATCTGGTAATAAAAATTGTGCTCGAGATTCGGGGATATATATTTATTTTTATTTTTTATTGTTACAAATAAATATACACTCGTCATTACATATTTGCTCCAATGCGACGGGTGTACGTTAACGAAATACAGAATACATAAACAATCAGAAATACAGTAATACATGTAATCAGAATATGTAGCATATAACAATTAATCAGAAATAATAATCATAGAGACATCTATGGATTATTTTTAGATTTTTTTTGTGTACAATAATAATACATATAATAAATACGAAATTATAGAGATGTCTATAGAGATATCTATAGATTTCAGATAACTGTGCATAATTATTACAAATTATACACAGGCATATTTTTGTATACCAATAATACCAATTTTCAGGAACCGTTTCAGCAATGATCAGATAAAATTGGCAAACTCTGATAGAGAAACGATCGATTTGGAGTCACAAAATCCCCAAATCTAACCAGCAGATGGCGAGGACTCGAACCTTTGACCTCAGTGGTGCTAAATATATACGCTACCACTAAGTCAAACTGCTCATATGTACATATGAGCTTTTTAAATCACGCGATTTTTCTATATCTTGATGTTCTACGGTCGATGTCTCAAAATTTGTCAATTTCCTGTTCAAAATGAATATTGGAATCTATAGTCGGATATTTTATCTTTCATTTGCAGTACTTTTCAGCTTTCTAATTTCTCTAAGTTGTCGTCCAGTTCAAATCAATTGTCAAAAGTACGTATTTTCACTTGGTATTTTTTACCACGGTTAATATTATTTTATATTGAGTATTTTATATTGAAATATGTTTATTTCGATAGTGTTCTGGCCAGACTATTTTTTGTTTTCGTTTAAAAGGGTTAATTGGAAGTGTGCTGAATTTTAAATCGGTAAAATTACGAGCTAAAAGCTCGTACTAGTATTTACTCGTATTTACACGAATCTGAATTGAATTAATAGGGATAATATATTTGATTTTTCTAAGTGGAATTTTATTTAATTCTCATATAAAGACAATTTGCAACAACATATTTACACATATCGAGATATTCAACACTTGTAGCAAAAAAAACAATGGCAAAAATCAATCATATGTTCAACATGACATACGTATTGTTTTGTCCAACCAAACACAACGGTTTATTGATTTATTTCAAAATAAAACAACGGCAGTCTTCATTATATATATATCCGAGCTATCCGACTTCTCAATGAAATCGTTGCTATTTTTCACCTCAGTGAGCGTAGGTTATCGGAGATTTGTCTGGTAGCCTGCGCTCATCATTATTTACATAATTTAATGTGATGTATGAGAGATTGTGGGTTGAGCGAGCTCGGTGCGGACGTGTGTTTGTGTGTTGTCCCGATAAGTATGTAGAATTTTGTGTTAAATTGGAGCTAAAGAGGAGGTGCTGGGATGAGTATTTAGCTCTTCTGGCGCCTCGCAAGTTAGTACATATTCAGAATCATTACCTATGCTTGATTTCATATTTTTTTTTTAAATGGAATTTAAATTTATAATATTTTCATATTTACATAATTACCCACATAATTTCGATCACATTTCTTTTGATAATAATTTATTATTAACGTCAATTGATTTATTAATGATAGTATTGATAATGTTTAACGTTGAATTATTTCATATTTAATATTGAGTGTTGAATGGATTATATTTCAATGTTGAATTATTTCATAATTGATTATTTAATATTGAGTGTGAATTTTATTTAATGTTGATAATTTAATATATTGGATACTTGTACTCAACGTTAACGTCATTGTTTGGTACTAATTTCATAAATATTATGATTGTGAATAAAATGTCAATATATGTAAATATATCATAAATGGAAACACACGTCCGTCCGCACGGAGTAATTACTAAGCTCAGAGCAGAGCTCCATGCAACCGCTCAGGTCCCCAAGTTGCAAATAGGGGAACGACTCTTGTAGTCAACTACCATGGCGACATGGTGGTCCTGGACAAGGAGCGCTGAGATAAGAGTGGTGATGAGTGAATCCGTGGTAAGTTTCACTCTATAAAATGTCACACAACACTATGACGGTCTCAGGTCAGCGGCGAGTAAGTGCCGCCGCTTAACAAAAGCACAACCCGGTTTTGAAAGGTACCGTAACACCTTTCATAGAGAAGGAAACTCCATAAAAAAATTCCCTGGCAGTGGGCAGCAGCTCTGTCAGTACCATCCACGGCGGAAGTATATGCAATATACTAAAACGGCAAAAGATGGAAGATTCAAAGCGACGTGGCAGCCACTCAATCGGTTTGAATTCTGCGGAGCAGAAGGTTTGGGGAAAACTACTGTGCTCTCATATCCCTAGTATAACCACCATGAAGAGAAAACCTAAAACCACGGCCCCGAGTCTCCGGCGTCCCTTCAATGGGACAGGGGTGCTAAGAATCCCCGGACTCAAAGTGGTGAACATACGAAAAATTGGTACATGGAACGTTAGGACCATGTATCAAGCAGGTAAAATTGAAAATCTGCAAATAGAAATGAAAAAAAAACCAAATACAGATGCTCGGCATAAGCGAAGCTAGATGGCCTGGAGCAGGAAAAACGATGCATTGCAATGGATATACGACTTACTACTCGGGATCGCTTGACGGCACTCATAAGAATGGTGTTGCTGTGATTCTGGAAGACGACATCAGTAAAAGTGTGAGAAACTTTATTCCGTTATCTGAACGAGTCATGATGATACAATTAGCAGGAAAACCTATAAATGTTAACATAATACAAGTGTATGCCCCCACTTTTGATAAAGAAGAAAATGAGATTGAAGAATTTTATCAACAAATCAAAGAATTGATGACATATACGAAAAAACATGATGTTAACATTATAATGGGAGATTTCAACGCCAAAGTTGGAGACGAAGAAACAATGGGTATAACTGGTCGCTTCGGACTTGGAGAAAGAAATGAGAGAGGAGACAGACTAGTTCAGTTTTGCCAGGAAGAGCAGTATGTTATTTTGAATACTTTCTTTAAGCTACCTAAAAGAAGATTATACACATGGAAATCCCCAATGGACTGTCCTGATAATATTGTGCGAAACCAAATTGACTTTATTTTGATAAACAGTAGATTTAAAAATAGTATAAAATCGGTGAAAACCTACCCTGGTGCAGACGTGGCATCCGATCATAATCTACTTTGTGGGAAATTGAAGATAAGACTGAAAAAGATTTTAAGAGCATCAAAACCTAAACCAAGATTGGATTTAGAGCTGCTTAAAAATCTTACGATCCACGAACAATTTACAAAAGATCTCAATAAAAATTTTAAACAAAAATGTATTGAAGAAAATAGTAATGTAAACATAAAGTGGGAAGGTATGAAATCAGCAATTACCCAATCTGGGAAAAAGTTTCTTGAAACAAATCAAATAATTAATAAAAAACAACCTTGGATGACGGATGAAATTATACATTTAATGGAAGAACGTAGAAAACACAAACATAATAATCCAACACAATATAAAAATATTCACCGCCAAATTCAAAGGAAAATTAAAGAAATCAAAGAAAAATGGATGGAAAATAAATGTAACGAAATTGAAAAATTACAAGAAAAACACGACGAATTTAACGTACATAAAAAACTAAAAGAAGCAACAGGATCATTCAGAAAAAAAGATTTCATACTCCTTAGGAATAAAGATGGAAAAATCATTTTAAATATGGATGAGAAGAAATCAGAATGGACCGAGTACACAAAATTGCTCTTTAAAGACAATAGAGAAACCGGAGGGCATATTGAAGATCCAGAAACGGGACCATATATATTGAAATCCGAAGTGGAACATGCTATAAAACTAGCAAAGAGTCGGAAAGCTACTGGACCGGATCTGATTCCTGCCGAATTTCTCAAGTTATTGGACGACGATAACATAGAAAATCTAACAAAACTCTATAATAAAATATATTTATCAGGCGAAGTACCTAGCGATTGGTTACAATCCATATTTATCCCGTTGCCCAAAAAGAGTAACGCGAGGACGTGTAGCGACTTCAGAATAATTAGCCTAATGAGTCACACATTGAAGATCCTACTAAAGATAATACAGGGCAGAATTTACTCACGGTGTGAAGAGGCGATTAGCAGAGAGCAGTTTGGGTTCAGACAAGGCTTGGGTACCCGAGAGGCCCTTTTCTGTATGAAAACACTACTCCAAAGATGCAGAGAAGTCCGTAAACCTGTGTACATCTGCTTTATAGACTTTGAAAAGGCCTTTGACCGTGTCCAACACGCTCGCCTGATGGAAACATTAAAAAATATTGGCCTGGATGACAGAGATGTCAGATTGCTACGAAATATTTATTGGAATCAGACTGCAGTAGTACGTGTCGATGATCAATTCACTGATGAGATTCCTATAGAACGGGGCGTCAGGCAAGGATGCATCCTATCACCTACTCTTTTTAACACCTACACCGAATCCATCTTCCACGATGCTCTCCAAGAGGCGGAGGGCATCAAGGTGGGCGGCGAGACGATCACCAATATAAGATATGCTGATGACACGGCACTAGTCGCTGAAAATTTAGCAGACCTGCAAAGATCTCTAGACCGTGTACATCAAGAAAGCAATCGAAGAGGTCTGCGCATACATCTAAAGAAAACAAAATTTATGATAGTAGATAGAATGCAAACAGACACCGGGAATCTAACCTTGGATGGAGAGGTGATAGAAAGAGTAAAAAGATTCAAATACCTGGGTACCTGGCTGAATGAAGAGATGGACCCAGATGAAGATCTAAAAATCCGCATCGAGATGGCTAGAACAGCATTTGTAAAAATGAAGGCGGCCCTTACAAACAAGCATCTCAATCTTCATACGCGGTTGAGATTCGCGAAGAGCTACGTCTGGACAGTATTACTACACGGATGTGAGACGTGGACTCTGAAAACCAAGATGATCAGCCGCATTGAAGCTTTTGAGATGTGGGTCTATAGGCGTATGCTGAAGATTCCGTGGACCAAAAAGATATCAAACGAAGCTGTCCTCGGCATGATGGGGAGAGGCAGGGAACTTGTTTCTGTCATCAAGCGGAGAAAGATGGAGTACCTCGGACACATGATACGGGGTCCAAAATACGAATTTCTCCGTTTGATAACCATGGGGAAAATAGAAGGAAAAAAATGGATTGGCAGGAAAAAGTTATCTTGGCTTCGAAACATGCGCATGTGGACCGATATGAGCGCCGAAGAGCTGTTCCGAGCCGCTGAAGACCGATGCGGATATATTCAAATAATCGACGAGGTGGTCGCCAACGTCCGGATGCGGACAAGGCATTAACAAGAAGAAGAATGAGTGGAATGTTGATCTTCTCTGTTCCATTTGGGCCTCGCAGGGATGTTTTGTATTTGCTAGTATCATATTTTTTTAATGTATTGGACTTTATGCAGCAATCCGGCATTCAATTACCACATCAATCTACATACAAACTTATAAATACATATATGCGAATTATCAATAGTTTCGTGTTGATGAGAAAATTTGAGATTTCGACTGATTATACTAGGTCTGATCCCTGATAACTTTTAATGGTTACTAAAAAATCATTCAAAAACCTTTGATCCTACCATGTCGGAACTTTGTAGTGGTTAATTAAATTTTAATCATTTTATTAACTTTTTTAATTCAAATTTTTAAACCGACTGGAACTTCATAGGTCTCCTCCCTTTAATTTTTTTTGGATATTTTTATCTTCCAAACCACTGAATGAATTGAGCTGAAACCTTTGTCCATATGATAGGTAAATTTCAGGTTATCTTTATAATCATATGTTATGCATTTCAGAACTAAATTCTCAAGTGGTTCATGGCTGCATCCAAGTGATAAAGGAGCTCATTGAACAAAAAAAAGGTTAAGAATCCCCACTTACAACGAACACTCATTTCTAATAAGGTGAATCATTGACTCCTTGAGTGAGAGCACCAGATCACTTTTTTAACCTACATATTTTCAGCCAGCAGTTTGGCTTAGTGGTAGTGTATATATTTAGCACCACCGAGGTCAAAGGTTCGACTCCTCGCCACTGCTGGTTAGATTTGGGGGTTTTGTGACTCCAAATCGATCGTTTCTCTATCAGAGTTTGCCAATTTTATCTGATCATTGCTGAAACGGTTCCTGAAAATTAGATCTAATCCTGTTGTCACAAAATCTGCCTGTATATAATTTGTAATAATTATACACAGTAATCTGAAATCTATAGATATCTCTATAGACATCTCTATAATTTCGTATTTATTATATGTATAAAAATTGTATACAAAAAAAAATCTAAAAATAATCCATAGATGTCTCTATGATTATTATTTCTGATTAATTGTTATATGCTATATATTCTGATTGTATATGTATGTATTACTGTATTTCTGATTTCTGATTGTTTATGTATTCTGTATTTCGTTAACGTACACCCGTCGCATTGGAGCAAATCTGTAATGGCGAGTGTATATTGATTTGTAACAATAAAATAAATAAATAAATATTTGTCTGGTAGCCTGCGCTCATCATTATTTTCATAATTGAATGTGATGTATGAGTGGAATGTTGATCTTCCCTCTTCCATTTGGGCCTATTTTCTATTTGGGCTATTTTCCACCACGTATTTCAGACTTGTTGGCAAAACGACGATCGGCGTTGGTCAGCATTCAAAGGGTTAATGATTTTGATAAAATTACTTTTTATACCCGTTTTGGACCTAAAAAAAGTACATATGTATATACATATATACATAAATAAATATATTTTTTAAATTTATTTATCATGTCAATCCCCACTTACCAAAACTGTCATCATTACCTCATATAATATTACAACTTGTTCCATTTATTGCAGCCAACTTTGATTCTTCGAACAGGGTACACGTATTTGATGAGAATCTCAGATCGGTGATTTGGTCATGGTGTGGGTGGGGGGTGGGGGCAGGTGTTGTGATGCTGCGACGACCCACCTGCCCGTCTAATGAACGAGAACAACAAATATCTAGAATGGGCACATTCCCCGTTTTCCGACAAAAGAACCGAACGATAAAGCCTGGCCGTTACTCAACGTGAACCGTATCGTATCTTACGCCCGGGCTAATAACGAATACAACCACCTAAGGAGAATACACAAAACAACCTACAAGTTCTATTCGGAACTTTACAGATGGTTAATAATGGCTTTTCGTTGTCTTTGCCATCGAGGTCTCTCATTTGATGCGGTTGTTCGTGAAAATTCTGATTTTTAAACGCTTTTTATTATTACTAAATTATGTTCACAATACATCTTATATCTATTTTAATAGCTACTGATCTACTGATCATTTTCTAATCATTTTATTATATTATTCTAATGTTAATTTATTTATTTATTTACAAATTTGCCATAGTGACTGTACAGATTAGCTCCAATTACATTACTATGGCTACAGCCATCCTATTATGCAATTTATGTACAGCATAAAGGTCTGACCGCACTATGCGACAATCGAACGATCCGACACTTCACAACAGTACGCGACCAAATAATTTTTGTATGACACCGTGCGTCAAAGTTGACTTTTCGACCAAAGGTGTCGTTCGTGACGTGACGCAAGAGTCGTTGAGTGGGGGTTTCCTTGCGACAATTATTCTCCTTCATATTGTGACTTTGAAATAGCATGTAGTCATAATCTTTTGGTTTTTCTCGATTGTTCTTCTTCCTCGCATATCAAAGATACTACATATATAATAACTTCCGTTTCGTCGATCTTGCTCCGAGGTACCGAACGAATGATTGACATAATTTACTTTGTGGTGTCGCATCGGTGTCGTTTAAGTGCGGTTTACCTAATATTGTCGCACACTGTTATGAAGTGTCGGATCGTTCGTTTGACGCATAGTGCGGTCAGACCTTAATATGTTCACAATACATCTTATATATATTTTAATAGCTACTGATCTATTGATCATTTTCTATTTTACAATTTCATTTAATTTGGTTTGTAACCATAGTATTATATTATTCTAATGTTAATCTACAGCATAATAGGAAAAAGAGCTCAAAAACCTATTTACAATTCTTATAAATGCTCATAATACATCTAATACATAATATTAATTAAAGACTTTCTAAAGTCGATTACCTAAAGCAGATTTTGTTTAGGTAATCTGTGTTCATACTTGAAGGGTATAGACATTTTGTTCTAATCACCGAGACTCTTCACAAGTGTGTTAGTATGGTTATTAGTGATTCCTGCATAGAATCTACTGGTTAGTCTGTTAGTAATGTCTGTAACTAACGGGATATTATTTATGGCATGCAGTTTTTTCAAGTTAGTATATATGGGTGTGTTATAAATTATTTTTAGGGATTTATTCTGTATTATTTGGAGCTTGGAAAGGTTAGTATTCGAGGCGTTATTCCATACAGGTGAAGCATAGGTTAATAATTTTATTTTATTTTATTTTATTAATTGAAAAATCAACAGACAGGATGTACAGAGATAGGTATAAAAAACACAAAAAGTAAATAAATAATATATGTAACACCCGAGTCCAATAATAGATTTTTACAAAAATGAAAAAGATAAATATAAGGAAAACAAATTAAAAAGTAAAGAATAAAGGCATGACAAAATATGTAGTACATTGCATAATTAAACTATAGTATTAAAATATTTGGAAAAGGTTATAAGATAGAATATAAGAAGAAATTGAAATTTACAAATATAAAAAACAAATGAAAAAGGTAAATACAAAATAAACAAATGAAATGGAAAGGAATGAAAGCTATAATATGATTAAATAGCACATTACATAACTAAACTAAAGTATAAAAATAATGGAAATATTGGAAAAATAGAATAGAAGAAAAAATGAATCAATCGGTCAAGATTCTCTTGATGTTAGACCTGAATTGATGTAGGTAATAATGGTAATATGAGCGCTTAATATAATTTTATTTTATTTTGAGTTGATAAAGAACTATGGCGATTAAATATTGGGCATATTGAGGATATACTTCGCATCGCCTTGAAACTTCTGATGATGAAACTAACTTATCATTCCACCTAAATTCCAATGAAATGGTCGATATTACATATAATACATACAAACATAGACCAACAAGGATTTAAAGCAACAAATGTACCCGCTCGGTTTACAATTGCTTGAATAAACATCGACATTTATTATTTCGAGAAATTCCTTCCCCATGTGATTATTGAGGCTATATATGTATGTACATATAATATGTGCGATGCTCAACACGTGCGGCGTACATGAAAAATATAATTAATTATATTTAATAACACGTCAATTTAGATGTGATTTCGACGCGAGATAGAATTTCTGGACGAACGAATATTTTCGAATAAATTAATGGCTCATACATATGTACGTGCATAATCGATCGTTTCGTTTTAATTACACGCGACACGTGGACGAAAATCATTTTTGATTCTAACGATGGAAAGAGAAGGGTCGCTTTAAATTTGAAATTAATACAAACATCGATAATGCAAATTGTAATAAAAATATTCACACTATAAAGTATGTACTTACATATATAGTTTTGTGAATATTTTATGGGGCGGATTTTTTTTCCTACTTCATATTTTGACCATTTTGTGACGAGGGAGAAAATTCATGCGTTTAATTTATAGTTTAAATGTATTTAATTTATCTACATATATTAGATGATGAGGGGGGGGGGGGAATTCCCGGGATTAGTACGATTTGAAAGGCCTTGAAATCTGGAGAGAATATTATGAGTGTATTGTATTAATAAAAAAATCGATAGATATTTAAAATGGACCGCAAATAACGAATCTACATACATATATACAGAGCCAGCTCGTGGCGTGTGCGAAGTGTTTGGCACACACAGGCGCCGTAAAAGAAAAGGCACTTAAAATATCTCGATAAATTCTGACGTTTTCGCTTTATATAAGAATAACGATCTTATATATCTTTATTTTATTTTATTTTATTTCATAGATGATGAACTGTGCCTGATGCCTTTACAGATCGCTACAAATCGACGAGTGCTCTTATACAGATGCAATACAATCAATATACATATATAAGCATTTTATACAATGCGAATTCATACAAACATCCATAGTGATATATATGTATGTATGTATGGAGAAATTTATACAGCTTTTTATAATCAAATTGGCGAACCTTAAGAATCTTAAGAGGGCCGGACAGCAGCGCCTTGTCCATACAAACGTACTAAACTTCTTCCTTCCTCAATTATGGCACTAGAGAAATTATTTTTGAATATGCTATGGAAATCCACCATTGGGGTGCATCTATCGTTTTATTTTTTTGATTAATTATTTTTTATAGGAGCTAGGAGCCGCCAAACATCTATAAAATCGGCTCTTTTTTTTACACCCACGAAAAGAGTCCAGCGTGCTTATTTAACGGTCGATTTTAAAACAAATACGCTGATAGATGCACAGAAAATATCTTTCTCATACCGATGATGAAATTTTTTTAAAAATTGGTCCAGTTTTGGAGGAGAAAATAGTTGATTAGGAAACTTCTGACTTGTCGATTTCTTTTTATTTCTCCAGATTTGTGTTTTATGTATGTACGTGGCACTTTCATACGAACTTCTAAAATAAAACAATGTGGTATGTAAAGTAATTATTGAATTTATTCAAAATATTTTTTCATTTTGTTTGCGGAGAAAATGAAAATAAAATACTAAAATCTATTTTCTACATATATGTATATTAGTGAAATATTCACATTTTTAAAAATACAGGAAAAGATTATAGTAATTAAACCCTTTCACGGGCAAATTATTTTAAATTGATATATACGATTTTTTTCTTCTTGAATATTGTTCACAGGTACAAACAGAAGGCAAATATATTATTTATTTATTTATTTTTTATTAAAACAATTAGTAATAAAAGTGGGAAGTATATTTTCCAGGGATCTTTCCTTGGTGCAGTTTTGAAAAATGAAAATGCATTTACAGATAACAAATATACTGAACATAAAATAATAAATGAAAATAAAAAATAAAATAAAACACACATTATTAAATAAAATATAGATATATTTAAATAGATATACAGATATATTTAAAGCCCGCTTTAAAGGTCAAGGAGTTTGACCCTTAAAGCCCTCAACATGAGGCCACCACCCCCCCAACGAATACAGTCTAAAAGACCCTTTCGTCGGAGAACGAGACGGTTGTTCAGCAATATCGCACAAGAACAACCGCGCATCACTGCTCTAATAAAAAAACGGTACATAACCAAGTAAAAAATAAACAACAACGCATGAACACATAAAACGTTCATGCGTTAGGAATCATGTAATACCCGAAATGTACTGTGCAATGCACGCACACCTCAAGTAAACACACACACACACATAAAATCCGCAAATACATACACACACCTAAACAGCAAACGCACACTCACACACACACACATTCACAGATTAAAAAAAATTAAAAACTCAAATGCTTCTGCAATCAAGTGGAATAATAGCATCCAGGGCAACACAGCTTCCCAAAGCATTCCGCGAACTTTTCAAAAGCTCTAAACGAAGCTTTATTCATTATTAGATCCCCATGTTGCAGGGGGCCAATGAGAGAACCCCTGACGCTGTCCAACAGAACCCTCCTCTCAGCCTCCATCCCAGGACAGGACCACAAAATGTGATCTGCGTCCTGCTCCGGAAAAGAACACGGACAAAAGGATTCAGACACTAAACCCATAGATGCAAGCTTTCCGTTAAAGTGGCCATGACCAGTCAAAAATAGACTGGCCCAAAAACTGGGCGACAGCCAATCACGCTCAAGGCGCGAAGTGACGCTTGGAAAAAACAAATAAGCGTGTCTACCTTTGGAGGAAAAATCCCATCTAAGTTGCCAAGCTGAAATAGCACAATTTAAAATAACAGACTTCAAACCACGCCAAAATCGAGAGGAAGAGACGGTAGCATCTATCACCACGAAGCACCACGAACCTTTTCCCAAGCAGCTCCTATTTGGACGATCAAGTCATGTGGCAATGTACCCGTGAGAATCTGTAGCGAGTCTGTAGACGCAGTGCGATAGGCCTGTGTAAGAGCGATCAGAGGAAAACGCTGACCACTATTTAATGTACGACATACAGATATCAAACATCTTCAGATATCAAAGATCTTTCTCGGACCGGTAAATTTTTAGGTATCCGCCCATCTATTATTTCAGGCAATAGGCATTGATCATAGAAATTTTCTAAGCGTTGTTCCATTTTTAGCCAGAATGTATCATCTTTTTCAATTCTTTCAAAAATCATACCTGTGGAACTCCACACCACGAAATAACAGTAGTCACGACGCGTTATATGCAACTGGCCCTGTACTTGATAAAAGAAGTTATGATTTCGTTTTAATCTAAAAATGTTGTCGTTCATTGTACAAAAATCAATTTTTTTTTGTCTAATTCCCTCTTCTGGAGTCATATTCATAATATTGTAAGGGCATTTAACTTCTATTAGTCCGTCTTTACCAATTAGTCCATCGGGACTAGCCGCTAAAAATCTTTTGTTTTCATCTATAAACAGTCCACAGGGTGAGACCTCTAATCCTGTTTTTTCTTTAAATTTATTTTTGGCTTCACTTTCACTTTCTTTTCCATAATTAGTGGCAATATTTCCTTTGAATACGGGGTAAAGTAAAGATTTTAAAACTCCCCTGGCCGAAGTTTTTGGCCGCAATTTACATATTTTTCCAAAGTTAGATGCTGTTAGTCTCTTACGTCTTTCAACTGCCCACAACCTATTGTCACTTTGGTCCACTGTGCTCCTCTCAAGTTCATTCTTTTTTGATTGTGATAAGTTCAAGTCTCTAAGAAATTCTTCTTTTTTCTTTTGAAACACTTCATCTGCCATATCTGGTTCTATTTCCAACTGACCGTAATTTTCATCCGGTCCTGTAACTTTTCTTTTCTTGCTTGTCTTCATCATACGTTAATTTACTATTTCTGATCCTTTCTCTGTTCTGCCCCAAAGCCCGTTTTCTTCCTATAGATTGTTTCGTGTACCTGCCAGGACTATGACCTTGGATTTTTTTTGTATTCTTGAATGAGTAGCTATATCGCTATTCCACGAAGTCACAGCTCCAAAACACCTCGCTTGGTATGAGCCTCTTGCGGTAAAATTAACTCTTTTTCCGCCAATAAATTTTGCGATAACATTGTTGAACTGTTCCACACTATTATTTGTTACGTCTAAAATGAGACTATCTGCATTTCCTGCAAGGGATAATAAGTATTGTTGAATATCAGTCCATATTCCACAGGCTTGAAGCTCGTTTACTATATTTAGATGATCTATATATATATATATATATATATATATATATATATATATATATATATATATATATATATATATATATATATATATGTATATATATATATATATATATATATATATATATATATATATATATATATACATATATATATATATACATATACACATACATATGTGAATATTTATGTATGTATGTGTATTCGTGTATACGTGTAAGTATTTGTGTATATATGGATGGTGTACATAAATATATGTTTATATAATTGTCTTTGGCCAGGAAGGCGCATTGGGTTTACCTGTTAGGCCTTCCTGGTATAAAATAAATAAAAATAAATAAATAAATATAATCATTTGGAGAATATTCTGGACTCACATCACTACATTTTGCATAATAAATAATAGTTACTAAGTCACAAGAAAGCATTATTACCTGGTGGTCGAATGTGTTGTAAGATGGATATTTCGTTTAAAATATAGTTTTTGTCTTTTAGTCGACTGGAACATACGATATTTCTTCCCATTTCTTTCATCCATTGTAAGTACTCAGTTCTTAGACTTTCGTACAAACAAACACTTAGCAGTGACTCAGACAGAGCTCTCGCGCTGAACGATATGACACGACTGAACGGAGAAGTCAAAGAAGCGGGACGCGTTTTTTTTCTTTATCTAAGACCATAAATCTGTCTAGAACGGTAATCTATTACATTATTAACAACTTAAATATCAATTATTACAAATAGAAAAAACTGAAGACGAATTTTCCGTGAATTTGGCGTTAGCAGTCTGTTATTATGTTATAAAAATTTATATTACTTGCTAATTCACTTTGTATTGATAATATACTTGGAATTGATAATCGCTGTTGACTAAAGCCTTTAATCGACGTTTACTCAAGTTCCTTTCTGCCGAAGCCGCTAATGCAGGCATTACAGTGATAAATATACATATGTTATGTATCTCTAATTCGATATTGAGATAGGATTCTTGTAAACCCTATCTATCTATATAGTATATTTAAAATATCACTGTGATACATTCTCCTGGAGTCTTTACCCTCGTAAAAAGTTTGCTATTGATGTTTTAAACATTTAAGTTCAGTTGGAAATCGATCACAATCTATTTTCAAGTATTTTTGAGAATGTGTTTTGAAATTTTGTTCAGTCAATAAGCCCTCACCAGTTAAAAATACCATATGTACAAATGGATATTTCAAAAACACATCGAATTAATCTCAAATTTTATGTTTTATTAAAAAAAATAGGCGAGGGACGCCTTCGGCGCCCCTCACATCGAACGCCCTTGGCACTCGCCCATTTTGCCATAGCCTCGCTACGGCACTGATTCAAGGTATCGCCAAATCGTTATGTTGTTAACTTTTTTGGCGGATTCCGCATGTCTGGAGCCAACATAAGATGAAAAGGATCACAGTTTGGGAGTCTGTGGTCCAGATGCGTGAATGATGCAGAGCCAGGAGTCAGAGAGAAGTTTGGTATCGGCGTTCGCGTGTTTCACCTGTCGCCACTGGCCAATAAGAGCTCAGCTGCAACCTGTTTCTCAGATTCGAACCCATAACCCTTCTGTCAGGGCATTCCAACTCGACCACTGTAATAAAAAGAACAATAAAAATGGATGAAATTAAAACGCACCGCCACAAATTATTTTCACACTGATTCATAGGTCGACATGTGTTTCGGGGATGCTAGCAGTAAAAAGAATACGTCACGTGTGTGGCCATTGTATTATTTGGTATTTTATTATTGTCGGACTCATTTTAGTATAGTATTCCTAAAATATAATACATCTACCCTTTTGTGACGTGTTAAATAATTATGAAAGAAAAAGCATGTGACGCAGGAATAAAAAAACAAATTTACCTTAAAAGTTATTTTAAAGAAAGTTAATTTTTTGATAATAGGGTCTTTTTAGTATTATATTGGGTAGATTAGTTATTTGCGGTTGGTTTTTTTAATACATATACTCTTGTTATGATTAAAGAGCGGACCCAGAGTGCGCCGTTCATTGTTCAATTGTTGTAAATGCATTGTTAAAGGTTCGCCGAACCTTTTTTTTGCAATCTAGCTTTGTAAATAGAGCCAAACTGCCCCGATTCCTGGAAAAAGCACGCTCTCTATCCGCGCTCTAGTTATGATTAAGGATAGGCCCTCGATTGTTATTTCCCAGGAAAGAGGGGTTGCCTATTGTCAATTTCTATTGTCAACCTTTCTTTTTTTTGCTCTCTAGCTTTGTAGGACAATAGAATTGACAATAGGCAACCTCTCTTTCCTGGGAAATAGCATTTGAGCACCTATTCTTAGTAATGATTTTCTCCAGTCAGGGAAAAGCATTTTTTCCGGGTATCTACCCTCCCCCACGTCTCGTAAGTCCTAAGGGTAGTTAAATGTAAGTTTTTAAGGTTCATGATTTGGTATCGAATGATTAATTTATGTACTTATGTGCGAAGTTTGCCCGTCATACCACGTTTGGTGTTCAAATATTTTATTCGCCTTAGGTCATCGACTTTAGAGAGTCTTTAATTAATATTATGTATTAGATGTATTATGAGCATTTATAAGGATTGTAAATAGGTTTTTGAGCTCTTTTTCCTATTATGCTGTAGATTAACATTAGAATAATATAATACTATGGTAACAAACCGAATTAAATTAAATTGTAAAATCGAAAATGATCAGTAGATCAGTAGCTATTAAAATACATATAAGATGTATTGTGAACATAATTTCGTAATAATAAAAAGCATTTAAAAATCAAAATCAAATATTTTATTCGGTTTAAAATTTTCGTGAATATTTATATTACAATTGTGGTGTCATCTTATTTCTGTAACAACTGGTTTCGGTTTAATCCAAAAATATGTATCCAATTGTAAATTATTATATATTTTTTCCATATAATTACATAGCATTGGAATATTGCTTGCCACCAGACTTAATGATGCTCGACAAGTTTCTCACGTGATTCGATTTATCACAAATTTATCTATGAACCTAATTAAGGCTATATAGGATTGACTCAAGTTGGAGACAATTTGAAAACATATTCCTTTCAAACTCATTTTAAATTATTTGTGAAAACATAAAGTTTCTGGAAAATTTAAACTTCAAACAAAAGTTTTTCGGAAACTTACTGAATAACGGTATTGTTTGTACACATTTTGTTTAGGATATTTAAGTCATTTTTACCAATGGTAAGTTGCTTCAAACCAATAAACTGTACAGAGCTTCAAACCAGCAGAATAGATTAGTGGTTAGCATTTAATGTTTTGAACAAAGTGGTCACGGGTTCAAATCCCACTGGTTTATGCTAGCCAGACCTTGAGTTTGTGACTCCAGGTCGATCGTTTCCCATCAGAGTTTGCCAATTGGCAGCCTCACCTATTTTCTCACAAAATCTCGAGTTTTCAGCAATATCGAATTTCGCAGATTTGTATAAGATACTGAAAATTTACAAATTTGACCATAAAATGTCTCTATGGATGTTAATTAATATGCTTTCAACGATCTTGAATTTCGATGAATTTTTTAAAATGCTACAAATTTATAAATTCAACCATAGATATCTCTGTGGACATTAATTGATATGTATTTATATACTTTGTATAATACTAATTATACTTTTATCAAATGTACAATGTTTTTAGCCAGTAAGGCGCATTGGGCTTAACTGTTAAAAATCTTGTACACTTATTTTGGTAATTCGCGACTATTTTTATAGGAATTGATATTGTAGAGCTAACCAAAATGAGGTTAAGTCATGGATTATTATTAAACAAAAAGTTTATCGTATTTGACTAGCCTAATGTGTATATATGTAAGTCACCTAGCGGCAGCAGTTTTAATGCGTGCCGGCCGATTATATAAAGCAGAATTCTAATCAGGGACCTGATGTCCGCCATGTGTCTTAATTTGCATGGACCATAAAGTATTTTATTACGTAACGGATTTTCATATGCCTTGTTTTTCTAAGTTGTTTGAGCCAATCGAAATGATAAGAAGTGAAGTTTCGATTTACATACGAAGAGGCGGGAAAGAATACAACAAATACAAGGCATATGAAAATAAATAAAACAGACACTATCCGAAAGATCAAGTTGGGCCACTGCACACGAAAATCGTCGATAAATTATCGACAAGATTAGCATCTCACTTTTGCGGGCCTCGCGTTGATCAACCCTGGCCAGAGGCGATGGTGATTTTTTACACTGGCATCCTTTTTATTTGCGCTCTTACCGTGGCATGATCATGGCGAAACACAAATGATCTTGATTATTCCACCACCGATACAACGTATACATGATTATTTATTCGAAAAAGGGTCCGCGCAAGGTCTTTTATCTGTTTCAAGGTTCAAGATCGGATCTGTTCAATGAAAATATGGACCATGTTCGACTAATTAATGATTGCTCATAAAATTGCGGGAGGGTAAATTCTGTATAATACTAGCTGAATTGCCAGGAGTTGGGTATATATCTGGGAAGATTGCTCAATTGCAATTGGTAGACAATCAATTGTTCAAATGGCACATTGCTTGAAATGAGAGTATATTTGCGTGACACGCCAATATCAGGTTAGACTAATTAATATTTGCTTATAAAGTTGCGGGAGGGTTAGTTCTGTATAATACTAGCTGAATTGCCCGGAGTTGGGTATATATCTGGGAAGATTGCTCAATTGCAATTGGTAGACAATCAATTGTTCGAATGGCACATTGCTTGAAATGAGAGTGCATTTGCGTGACACGCAAAAAACAGGTTAGACTAGTTAATGTTTGATTATGAAGTTGCGGGAGGGTTAATTATGTATAATACTAGCTGAGTTGCCCGGAGTTGGGTATATATCTGGGAAGATTGCTCAATTGCAATTGGTAGACAATCAATTGTTCGAATGGAATATTGCTTGAAATGAAAGTGTATTTGCGTGACACGCAAAATTCGAACCAGGTTCAGACTAATTCATGATTGCTCATAAAATTACGGGAGGGTTAATTATGTATAATACTAGCAGAATTACTCGGAGTTTGGTATACATATGTATGTAGGAATGATTTTTAAACGAGCCGAGCCGTATGTGTGGTTGGTCAAACTGCTAGGGATAAAGTATGTGTGTGGTATGCATGGGAGAGACCGGATGCGTGTTGTTATGGTCACTTGTTGGAGAACAAGCCCGACGACATGTTATAATAAATAGTTCTGACTTAATCTGCGCGTTTCGCTTGGAATCCTTCACATCCGGATCCTATATGTATATCTAGGAAAACTGCTCAATTGCAATTGCTAGAAAATCAATTGTTCAAATGGCATATTGCTTGAAATGAGAGTGCATTTGCGTGACACGCAAAAATCAGGTTAGACTTATTAATATTTGCTTATAAAGTTGCGGGAGGGTTAGTTCTGTATAATACTAGCTGAATTGCCCGGAGTTGGATATATACATATCTGGGAAGATTTCTCAATTGCAATTGTTAGAAAATCAATTGTTCGAATGGCAAATTGCTTGAAATGAAAGTGCATTTGCGTGACACGCAAAATATGGACCAGGTTCTATTAATTAGTGATTGCTCATAAAATTGCGGGAGGGTTAATTATGTAGCTGAATTATCCGAATTACCTGAATTACCCGGTTAATTATGTATAATACTAGCTGAATTATCCGGAATCTTAAATGAATAGGGCCAACCCTGACTTAACCTAACCTAACCTAACGCTTAAATAATACCAACCTTAACAACCTAATCTCAAAAGAATAAAACCAACCCTGAAAATTTAATTGAAATGTCAGTGAAAATATATTTTCACTGTGACATATACATATGTACATACATAATAGGGCGGTATAAAACTGTAGAGTTACATTGCAGACATACAACGAAATAACAAACATTAATCTCTATATACATAGTACATAAAAGCACGTAATGTGCTGGCAAGATTAATGATTATTACATCCAAATCAACCATCTCCTGTCAGAGTTTGCCGGTTTTATTAGACAGTGGTTGAAATTGACATTCAACTTACCCCATTCCCGTTTTCAATTTTACCTGCTTCATAATGGGAAACTATTGAATACTATGAAAGTTTTATTAATAAAATGAAATAAATACAAATATAGATGTTTATTACGCTTGGAATTGGGTAAGCATAAAAAATGTGATATGTATGTACATATATACATACATATTAGAAGGGGTATCTTCTTACGACAAAATACATCAAACCCCGGCGAATGGCTTTTCTTTACTTAAAGAAAATTAATGTTGACTCAACGACGAGTGACACGAGTTGAGTCGAGAAATCGACTTTAAGTGCTGTCATCCAAGAAACAAGAAACGAAATAAGAGATTGATTTCATATGAATGTGATAGCTTATGAGACCTAGTCAATTTTTTGGTTAGAAAGCTACCACTAAAAAGTTTATTAGTATTTTTAATTTTGATTTAATTTTTATATATATTATGTACATATGTTTGTAATTAATAAAATAAAAATTATTTTAAAATATATTTGTATTTATATTAAGTGTCAATAGGTAAAGTTTTATTTATTTTTTACATATATACCAGGAAGGGCTTACAGGTAAAGCCCAATGCGCCTTCCTAGCCAATTACAAACAATGCGGCATTTTGATTAAATAAGTCAATGAATTACGAGACACTGTAAACTCGTAATTAAGGAGACATCTATGAATGGTACATACATTTTATTGTACATTAATCGTACTCAAATAGTGGTGACATAGTAGGTAGGAAGGTTTTTAGCCAATTTAATCGGGAACCGTTTCACCAATGAAATTCTTATAGGAAACGATCGACCTGGAGTCACAAATACCAAGCCTGACCAGCAGATGTACTCAGAATACATTCTTTTCAGTCGAGGTCAATTCACGGGATCGAACCCGGCGACCTATCGGTGTTATTCAAAAACCCAATCACCAAGCCATGCTGCTGGCTCATATGATATTCAATGATTTATTCATAGAATCTCCTGGTTAGTTTGTTAATGATATACATACATATATCTAACGGAATACTATTTTGGGATTGTAAATATTTCTGGCTAGAATAATATAAATGAGTGTGTTATAAATGATTTGTACTGTTACAATTTAATACAAGCGTAGCGTAAGTATAAATGCGGAATATGTTTTTATTCCACTTTTCAAATATTGGCTATATTGAAGACATGCCACGTATCGCTACGCATTTCGCCACCCCTATGTGAGAAGCCCATCGCATCTTTTCAGATTTGAGCTTGGTTTATTTTATCAAAGCCAACTCGCGAGACATTTATGGACAAATTTATGGCATTTTTTAAACGAATCACAGAAATTTCAGAAGCTAAAAACTCGAAAATTGTGTAAAGGTTGCCAATTTGTTGGAACCGTTTCAATGAAAATCAGATAAATTAGTAAACTCTGGTAGAACATGTACAAACTCCAATCGAACATGTAAACTCGCCTTTACAGATCGCTCCAAAGCGACGAGTGTACTACCACAGATACAATACAATTAATACAAGCATTTTTATACAATGTGAATTCAAAAAAATATCATCTACAGCGACATCTATGGAGGAATTTTTGCAGCAATTTATTATAGAAATTTTCGAACCTCAAGACGCTGAATAACTTGAGATTGGAAAGGAAATGCCAATTTACAGTAACCATTTCAATGAAAATCAGATAATTTGACACACTCTGATAGGAAACGGTCGAGCTTGAGTCAAAAACCAAGGTCTGGCCAGCAGCTATCAGTGGGACTCGAACCATGACCATTAGTGGGACTCACATGACGAATTTATACAAACATCATCCACAGTGATATCTATGGAGACATTTTGGCAGTATTTTATTATAGCAATTGGTGAACCTCAAGATTCTGAATAGCTTGAAATTTGCAAGAGAGATTGGAAAGGAGATTCCAATTTTACAGGAACCGTTTCAATGAAAAATTTGCTAACTCTGATCAACAGCTACTAGTGGGAATCGATCCATGACCACTCTGCTCGGAAGCTTAATATTTTAACCACTAGTCCATGCTGCTGGCTATGTTTCCTTACACTAAGAAGTCTGTTTTAGGTTGGTTAATTTATAGTTGTCACTTAGTGAAAATTTGGTAAAAGTCTGGATTCTCGACAGGAAGGGCGTGGCTAACCGTTAGTTGTATCGGAAGGGAGGCTCGATCGACCCGTTCCTTCCTGCAATTGGATACTCTTTGCGATGTCAATAGTATTGCCGTGCCCTGAATTTTCCACATTTTGCGTATGTATTTCACTATCATTTGGATCCACGAAATTATCCTGGTGAACCACTTTTACCGGAATTCGGAATATTTTCGTACGCTTCCCAACCGTCCGAAATTATATACGAACCTGGCAGTATATGTCGGAGTATTTCATTAGGTAAAAGTCGAGTTAATTCATGGCACGGCAATACTATTGGAATCGCAAAGAGTAGCCCTAATGGCCTAATAACTAGAGGTAGGATAGTCACAGTGCTATCCATTGTTCCATTGTTGTAAATCCTTTGTAAAAAGGGTTCGGCAAA
This sequence comes from Arctopsyche grandis, assembly GCF_051622035.1. Taxonomy (NCBI): domain Eukaryota; kingdom Metazoa; phylum Arthropoda; class Insecta; order Trichoptera; family Hydropsychidae; genus Arctopsyche; species Arctopsyche grandis. The sequence continues at coordinate 27,961,697 of NC_135366.1, forward strand.
CCTTTAACAATGCATTTACAACATTTGAACAATACGCGGCACCTTCTGGGTCCGGTGACTACTAATAACACCCCTAATGTCGACCAACGGTTAGCCACGCCCTTCCTGTCGAGAATCCAGACTTTTACCGAAAATTTTACCTTTAGTGTTTTAGCAGCAAGTTTCAGAAGAAGCTTTTCTAAAACCACCTTTTAATATATCAACTGGTATATCATATATATAAAGACGGAAATCTGTGTGTGTGTGTGTGTGTGTATGTGTGTGTGTGTGTGTGTGGGTGTGTGTGGGTGTGTGTGGGTGTGTGTGTGTGTGTGTGTGTGTGTGTGTGTGTGTGTGTGTGTGTGTGTGTGGGTGTATGTGTGTGTGTGTGTCCTAACTCTCGCCGAACATAATGAATGAATCCATAAAAATCGATAAATTAATTTTTCGACGAGACGACTTGTCGCGACTCGAACCGATCACCCCAATAGCCTGAATATAGGTCTAAATTGAGCTAATGGTCACGGACATCACGCCAAATCCAATTCTTCATTTTGCCTTTTTTTTTAAACATTAATTGAAATATTCCTTCTCGCCATATAAAAATACGTTATTTAAATAATTTCATTTAGCGAGGTTTTGAACCATTTTTTTATATATTTATTTTCAATTAAATTAAAATTATATTTTAAATTATTTATATTTTGACGATATTCGAGAAAAAAATTGATTTCATTCACCGCGGGCGCCGGGAATCGAACCTCGGACCCTCCGATCCAAACGCAATGTCCTCACGAGCCCGCGCCGAACGCCATATCCTCGCCCAGAATGCGTATTATAAATACACATCATATGTATATCACGTAATTTGTTATGTGTAATAATAATATTCAACGTTACGAGGTCAATGACCGTTTGTGTATAATCGGAAAATATTACATTTTGTTGACGTTAACTTTAAGAATTGAAAATTATTACAAATAAAGAATTGAAAACTATCTATGAGAGTCTACGAAAATAACGGTTCCGGTTCCGGATTTTTTTTTTTAGTTTTATACGGGTATATAATAATTTTATACCCATGCGATGATATTTCATCGGGCTATTCACTAGTTATATTATATATAACACGTGTATTTGAAACACTGTCAATGTGTTCTCGAATGCGGAACAACACGTCACGTTTGATACTTCTCAATAGCCCCCACCTCCCTTCCTTTTGAACGGGAAAAATAAAGGGAGAATGATGTGGGGGTGGGATTTCATTTTCCCCCATCGGCTCAGACGTCTCTCGTACACGCCAGAAACTTATCATCGCATTATGAACCCTTCCACGAGTTTTCGTTTCGTTCTTTTTCAATTTTTAAACGGGCAAATTGCGCGAAACACGCGCCGTAAAACGCAAACATGCCCACCCCCTCACCCACCCACCCTTCAATACTGTGCAATACCGTGCAAATATTTTTCGAAATATATCCGCGGCAAACATTCTTTCCCAGAAACACACACATACACACACACGTGTTTATTCGCGTACACTTGACAGGGTATTTATCTATAACGTAAACGACTTTTTTCAGTTGACTTAATCCCGCTTTATCTCGTGTTGAAAATTCCGTTGAAGTGAATTTATTATACGCGAATTTTAACCCAAACACAGCTGGGTACTTTCAGCGAACCTGTGGATACACACACGCTTTTAAATAACGATGAGAACATGATCGGTGATCGACACTAGATGCAAATCCGACGTAATATCTACTCACGATCACATTAAATTCTTCATATATCATACATATTTTATTTTTTTATTCATATACTAGTATCGTACCCGATGAAATGTCATAGCATGTGTATTGGCATATTAAGTTATTAAATAAAAAATATCGGTTGTGACCAACCCATGACTTTATCTATGTATTTGAGGAATACAAGTACTAACTACTAAGCTGGATACTAAGATGTGTAAATACAAATAGATATCTACTATCTAAATGATATTTACTATCGTAAAGCCGGGAAGATTATCAATGTTTTACAGTCGGCATTAGTAGTTTTTTTTCCGTTTTAGATAATCGATTACGATAAATTGCGAACTTGTCCAAAAGTATACTATATTTAGTGTTTAATAAGCTTATTGTAAAAAACCAAATGTATGTAAGCTTATTGTAAATCATATTAACAATTAGATACAACATAAATTATTATTGAATACTTATCTCGCAGATAAAACTCCGTGAAGAGATATACTTTAAGCCGTGAAATGTCAGATTTGACACATTTGGCCAAAAATCAATATATATCGTGTATTACCCTACAAGAAGCTTCACGCCAAATTTGAAATTTATATATACATATGAGAGTTAAAACTATGAATATTTATATATTAGAGATAACGAGAACCAATAGAGCAAATTTCATAAAATATAGAGTGAATTATAGGCGTTTAAACAATTAAAATCTTATATCGCCATATCAAGGCGAACAGGTTGGAAGATATGGGACGAACGCTTATTAAACGTCAGGGAGATTTACTTTCCGCGTGTTTAAAACGCGTTGTATACGATATTTTATCTCCAACGTAATGGCAGACGATACATTAATGACCAAAATGAGCAATATGGCCACTATTGTATGAAAACGATCGGATAAGAGATAAAAATGACCACTGACACGAAATCCATGTGAAACGTAAAGGAGGTATGTAATAAAAAATAGTAAAATTTACAGAATACGAATACAGTTTTAGCGAGAACTCGGTTTTAACGAATCACCAAGCTATTTCCATCACCAAAGCTCAGCTACATATATACTGGCTTTACTTTTGACCAAGATTGTTTTATTCCGAGTATATGTAGCATCCAATGTCGTCATTTTTTTTACAGAAATTGATCAGATTGTCAACTTCCTCAACAAGAGTTTTCAGAAGACTTTGACGATAAAGATGTTTCATTGATGATGTCACATTAGGGAGCAAAAATTTTGTAACCACAAGTTCATCGTTTGTTTTCAATATGCTTTCGTTCGGATGAGAAGGAGCATTATCTAATAACTAGAGGTAATACCAGAAGCGTGCCGTTTGTTGTTCAATTGTTGTACATCCTTTGTAAAAAAGGTTCGGCAAACCTTTAACAATGCATTTACAACATTTGAACAATATAAAGCCCCCTTAGGGTCCGGGCTTTACTAATAACAATACTGCTTTCTATGGAAATCCCTAATTTTTTAAAAAATCTCGCACCTCTGGAACCCAGTTATTTTTTAACCAATCCTCAAAAACCTCCCTGTCCATCCATGCCCCGTTCTGACTATAATAATAACACTGTTCGACAAATGACGACTTTTTTTTGGGTTCAGAGACGAGATATGACCTTTCTTATAGAATTATGGCCAGTGAATACGAATCTGGTTCAAATCAAAAGTCAAAAGTACGTATTTTCACTTGGGATTTTTTCCCACTGTTAATACTATTTTATATTGAGTTTTTTCTATTGAAAAAATTCTATTGATAGCTGGCTTACCTCGATAAAATAATCGAATTTTTGTTATTAATCCACAAGAGATACTACTACTTAGTACTAGAGTACTACAAATGGAAGATAAAATACCCGACTATAGATTCAAACATTCATTTTGAACAGGAAACTGACAGATTTTGAGACATCGACCGAACAACACGAAGATATAGAAAAATCGCGCGATTATAAAACACATATATCTCCGAATCTCGAGCCAATCAACATTTTTTACTAACAGATTCCTGTTCACTGGGCATAATTCTATAAGAAAAGTCATATCTCGTCTCTGAACAATTTTTCGTGTCGAACAGTGTAATCGAAGGGAAGAATTTTCATTTCAATTCCATTCAAATATCGAGGTTTCTTTGCTTTCTCTATCATCAACAATTTCATTTCACGAGTTCCTGATGTGTTTCCGCAAAATATGACAGGAATCCTTTCATTTGACGATTTATGTCCAGGAGCGGACTTTTTTCTCATTGAATCCAGCATTTTTGTCGGCAAGCACTCCCAGTACAAGCCTGTTTCATCTGCATTATAGATTTGATCGGATTGAAAATTTTCTTTTTGAATTGAAAACAATTAAACATACTGTATGTTACGAAAATATCTGCTCTGAATACACGCACTTGTTACTTCAAGTTCAACTGAAAGAATTTACGCAATAGTAAAAGTCATTTAAAAAGGGAACGAAAAACATTTCTGTATGACATCATTTGTTTCGCAATCAAACAACGTATTTAGTTTGTATCGCCTGAAAGTGTCTAAGAAAACTATGTAGAGGTTTTCCCCTCGAGTTGGCCTCTTTGACGTTCACCACATTTTCCTTCAAAGGAAAGAAAAGTCACAACACACGTTGACTTTGTTTTTTTGTGTTTTCCCCAACCACCATTTTCCAATGTGTCAATTGTTTTCCACGAAAACCCAGTCGATGCTTTCCACACCCCCGCCGGCTGCACAACAGACAACTTTGAGGCTTTTCGGCGAAATGAGAAAAACCCTCAACACCTACCTTGACACTACCATATAAATATATATGTATATATATATATATATATATATATATATATATATATATATATATATATATATATTTTTTTTTTTTTAAATTGCTTCAACAATTTCCTTTGTTTATTATTTTAATTCACATATTCTATACATCTTATATATATGTAAAACCAAAACGGCGTCGGTAATTCGTTTCTGATTGGCTACTGTCAAAGCTGTTTCTGATTGCCTGAAATGGTCAAAGACGTTTGTGATTGGTCGGTCGTTAAATAATATTAATTTTGTTAGATTCAAATAAATTTAATAAAAAAACATTTTTTCATGTTTTTTTTATTATTTTCATTTATGCACCACTAGTAGTATATAATGTTTCTTATCCCGTGCCACTAATGTACGTCTTGATCTATTATTGAATAAATACATGAATCTTTTATGGACATTAACATCATGAGATTCACTATATGTACATATGTATATGTAGGTATAAACCGTACCCGAAGTACGAGAGTCAGTACTTAATAAGAATAAAGCCAGAAATCAGCAGCATCAATGGTTAGCATCTAATGCTTACAATTGTGTGGTCACGGGTTCTATCCCTGGTGTGTGCCGCTCGCTAGACCTTGAATGGTGGATCGTTTCCTATCAGAGTTTACCAATTTATCTGATTTTATTGAAACGGTTCCAACGAATTGACAACCATTACCCATTTCTCGCAAAATTTCGGGTTTTTCAGCATCTCTAATTTCGTTGATTTGTATAAATGCCGCAAATTTGTCCATAGATGTCTCTGTGGATGTTAATCGTTGTTTGTATTTGTCTTGTATAATTTTATACTTATGTATGTGCAATTTTTGACCATCTAATATATAATTTGGAAAGAGACTTTGTACGTATTATTGGTTGGTTGGTTGGTTGGTTGGTTGGTTATTGGTTGGTAGGGTGGGAACACAAAATTCGATTTATTTTTTTTTCGATTCATAGGCGCCGATTCGATTTTTTTCGATTCAAAGGATTCGAAGTCCCCGCAGGGGGCGCCGCCAGGGGCGCAGCTCCATGGGGCACCGCGAGGGGCACTGCAGGGGGCGACGCCGGATTCTGGTATATACATATAATTTTTATATAGACTTAATGTATTTTTATATATTTTATGTTTTTAATTTTAATTTTTTTTTTAATTTCGCTAGTACCGCGAAGGGAACATAATTGAGAAGTAGAGTCCGTGCAAGCGAACGACGTGGCGGACCATACCATAACAATCCAATACTACAACTACTACCTCCGGTAGCACTGATTCCGATTTCCGAACATTGAACGATTTGAATTTATTGTAACTGAATTGTTGATATTGTAGCATATGCTAAAAGAAGGATTATCTCTAGGCTTAAGTGCTGTCGGCTAACAATGGAGACCCGCGAATGGACTTCGTGGTCGGTAACGGCACCCAGCCACTTCCCGCTAGAGTTTTCAGAACTGACAGCGCGAAAGCGTGGGACTGCATTCCGAGACCGTGGGACTGCATATATAGTACGTGACTATAACAATAGGTAAACAAACGCGTCGAGGAAGATGCAGTTAGTGACCTGCCCTTTATAAGCAGGTACTTGGACCATATCAAGGCATTCTGGACGGAGCACTGGCAGTAGGTGGATCTCCTTAATCACCCAATAAATGCTGTGAAGTGATTTTGGCCTTTTATTTGGATCCTCCACCCACCCCTACTAAATATTTTTAAAATTTGAGTAAAAGGTTTTAGAGGACTAACCTAGTTCTCTAGTCCAATGACGGCCCGCCACTGATCTCAAACCTAAAATTCTTAACTAGTTTGTAAAAAGTGAGATTTCAATAGACTGTGCTTTGTATCCTGCTTAACATGCTAGTAATATGTACTACGTGAAAAGTGTGTGCGATCATATGACTTAAATAAATCATTTCCTTATATACCGAGAATAGCTCAGAATTACCGATTTTGGTTAGTATATGTAATATACATACATACGTATATATAATAATATATCATTGGCAAGTTTCGAAGAAAGATACGAAGATATTTTTCACGTACATTTATACTCTTTGAGCTTCTACTTCAGGTTCTATTCTTCGGCGAGGAAAATCCATAGTCATAAGCAATTTCTTCGCACATTTATCACTAGAATATCTTCCATCTATTTGTCAAGAGAATGAGAAAGAGAGAGAGAGAGAGAGTTCATTCGTAATTTTTCATGGAAAAATCATCCATAAGATAATACCGGATAAAACGTTAATTCCGATACAATTTTTCACACCAGCTTTCTCCGAAGCATTAGATCAATAAAAGGGAGCCAATCAATCAGTTTTATCGCTAAAAATAACAAAGTATGCAATTTACTAGTGTACATAGTACATTTAATCTATGTACGTAGTAACAATAGATGACGTTTTGTGATCATACGAAAATTCGAACTCGAGATTTTTAGAGACTGATTCGAACTCAGAATCGATTATTGTTTACGTTTTCATGATCTAGAAAAAAATTGTTTGTGTCTGTGTGTCTTTGTATTATATTTTGGGGATTTTTTGAACACCCTTAGTATCGAACTGAAACTTAGTATCGGTTTTACTGAAATTCTTATCAACACGACATAATTTTTTTTGAAATTTTTAAGTTCACCGGAAGTGGTACCTCCCCTTATAGGTGTCCTATTTTTTTAAGTTTTTGAATTCAATTATTTCCCAAGCCGCTAACTAAATCGGACATAATTTTTTTTACATGTAATACAAATAATAATCTTTATAACCTTATATTTTTTAAATATTTTTATCAGAACCGGAAGTACTACTTTTACTCTAGAGAATCGAGGTTTTTTATGTTTTTCTCAGAAACCTTTTATTTTATTGAACTGAAATTTCATATCTAGAAGTTTAAGCGTAGTACCAAATTATGTATAAAATTTGGTAAGCATCCGTCAACCGGAAGTGGCAGTTTACTCTTGTTTGATTTTTCTTCCACTATTTTTGACCCCTTAAACATGTGTGTTCTTCACGAAAAAATTCAAGTATAATTCTTGTATCAATCTAATGAAAATAAAAAAAATCACAGCCAATTTACAGGAACCATTTTAATGAAAATCACGAAAATTGGCAAACTTTGAAAGGAAACGATCGACCTGGAGTCACAAACCAAGATCTGGTCAACAGCTACTAGTGGGAATTGAACCGTAACTCTGTTCGAAATCATAATATGCTAACCACTAGGTTGTATTTTCTTCATACAAAATGTTTTCAATATTTTATTTTTCAAATTTAAAATACAAGTGGCCAATTAATATACAATTTTTATAATAATTTTAACAAAGCATCATAGATACATCTATGTATAAATTTAGACAAATTTTTGATAAATTTATATTTTCTATTTTTATATTAATCGCAAAAATTTAGAGATGCTGAAAATTTCGAAATTTGCAGCATTTTTATACAAATTAGCGAAATTCAAGATGCTGAAAACTCGAAAATTGCGAGAAATGGGAAAAGGATACCAATTTTTTGGAATCGTTTCAATGAAAATCAGATAAATTGGCAAACTCTGATAGGAAACGATCGAACTGGAGTCAAAAAGCAAGGTTTGGCCAACAGCTACGAATGGGAATTGAACCGTAACCATTCCGCTCGAAAGCATAATATACTAACCATTAGTCCACGCTGCTGGTTATATTTGATTTTGCTTTTTAAATGCTTTTTATTATTACGAAATTATTTTCACAATACATTGTATATCTATTTTAATAGCTACTGATCTACTGATCATTTTCTATTTTACAATTTTAATTTAATTTTGTTAGTAATCATAGTATTATATTATTCTAATTTTAATGTACAGCATAATAGGAAAAAGAGCTTACAACTTATCGCTGGTTATATGAATGTATACTGCAATTCGTGAAATTGATAATTTCATGAAATCGTCAAAATATGTACACGAACAGTGCAAGTAAGTATTTTTTTTTATTTCCACAATAATTTTCCACACCACAACACACATGGGGTCCGAGAACATTTTTTGAACACGTTTCCTTTCAAGTATCAATACATTCTGGAAAAAGTCGAAACCATCCTCATTTCAGGGATGCCCTTTACACGTCAATAATTAAATAGTTGCGCGGGAAACCCTACCTATATACTGTACATATAATACGTACATGTATTCGTAATGGAATTTCGACGTCAATTCAATACACACGGTGGAATTTCCCGACACATTCCTACGAGGAAAGGATCGGCTTTAAGCTGTAGGTAATAGTATACACATTCGGTCGGTCGTCCCTCAAAATCCTTTAAGACGCTCTTCTAAATTATGTGCTGGCACTGTCAAAATCTATTTATTCCAAATACAAAACCTAAGACACCCCTCCCCTCCTGATTTGAGTAGCTTTGTGCTAAAATCAAATGCGATTTCGCTTAAATGGAGTACCTTGAGTGTCGCTTCTTTATCTTTTCGACAGGCGTTTATTAAATTCGGTAGATCAGTAGATGAGTTATAGTTCAAACCTTGAACTAGGATTATTAAAGTTATGAATGGATAAACTATAACCCTTTTTTATTTCATACATTTAAATATGTATAATATTTTATACATATAAATATGTATAATATTTTATACACATAAATATGTATAATATTTTATACATATTTATTTATTTATTTCAATCGAACATGTACACTCGCCTTTACACATTGCTTTAAAGCGACGAGTGTATTAATACAGATACAATTAATACAAGCATTTTTATTCATTGAGAATTTATACAAACATCATCCACAGTGACATCTATGGAGAAATTTTTGCAATATTTTATTATAGAAATTGGCGAAACTCAAAACGCTGAATAACTTGAGATTTGAAAGAGAGATTAGAAAGGAAATGCCAATTTTACAGGAACTGTTTCAATGAAATAAAGGAAACGATCGATTTGGAGTTACAAATCAAGGTCTGGCAACAGCTACTAGTGGGAATCGAACCGTGACTACCGTGGCATAAAATGCTAACCACAAGTCATGCTACTGATTAGTATATTATGCTGGAATACATATTATATGTATATCAAGAAGCCCTATCAGGTGAGCACTAATTCCTGTCCAGTTAAAAACAGAGTATCACAGAGACATATATGGATAAATTTGACAAAGGTTTTTGCAAAATTTTATATATAAGCAAATTCGAAATGCTAAAAGATTGTAAAGCTAAAAATTTGCAAGAAACAGCACAAGGTTACCAATTTGTTTGAACAGTTTCAATCACATAAGATAAATTTGTAAAAGATCGACCTGGAGAGAATTACATATTTTTTTACAGAATAGAGTGGGTAGCATTTTTATAATAATCAACAAATCTGAGATTCTAGAAACTCGAATTTTCGAAACACGTGAATTCGTTCTCCATTTGGTAGATCCGTTTTAATGATGTAATCAGATAAATTGGCAAACTTTGATACGAAACGATCGATCTGGAGTCCCATATATCCAAGGTCTGGGTAGCAACACCGGGCCAGGGATTGTACCCATGGATCCTCAGCATAAATCATAACTCGCTAATCACTGAGCTATGTTGCTGGTTAGTAATGATTTACATCTACTTGGACAACACCTACTAACCAAATTTGTATACGGCTACAGACTATTTAATTGAAAAGTTCAGAGTATTACGTTCATTGAACGACTGTATAACAGTTTAGTTGCTAAAATTGAACTGAAATTGGTATATTTATTGAGTGACAACGACTGGAACAATGTTAAGCCGGACTCAAGAAGTTCAAAAGGTATCGGATCTATCGCGTTGATGGCTTTTCGGTGTACTTTAACGATTGTCGAAGATTTACGTTACGACGTTGGTAGCTTGTCGTGTGTTGTAAGTCGATAAATCAATTGACAGCTTTTTGGCGGGAATACGTCAAATGGATGTGATGCGTTTTAGATTTCCGTCGTGTAACACGTTTTGGAACAGTGTTTGTTTTATCTCGCGTGTCCTGTTTGTTCGAGGTATAATAAAGTTTTGTGATCGCTTGCATTAAACAGATTTTATCGATCTGTTTTTGTTTTCTTTGACTATAGATTTGTAATGAAGTGTGCTTGAACTTGGGTATAACGAGTGAAGTAGGATATTGCTATAGCCGTTATTCATGAATGTCAATCATGAATAACAGCTATAGTCAGGGTTGTCCAAGCTTAACTTGAGGGCCGTTTCCAAAAAAATGGTATTAATGTATTAATGTTATTATAGCCGCATCAATTATTTTTTCTTTGGGCGAATACCCATTTTTTTTTTTGCTTTTTTCTCTACATATATGTACATGTAGAAATGATTTTTAAACGAGCCGAGCCGTATGTATGGTTGGCCAAACTGCTAGGGATAGAGTGTGTGTGGTATGCATGGGAGAGACCGGATGCGTGTTGTTATGGTCTCTTGTTGGAGAACAAGCCCGAAGACACATGTACAATAAATAGTCTGACACTTAATCTGTGCGTTTCGCTTCGAATCCTTCACATCCAGATCCTATATACATGTACATATGTACATACTTTGATTACCAATGGCTCGCTATATTTATTTATTTCACAAAACTGAAACAATTATAATTTCAAGTTTTACAATATTGACACCAAAAATAAGTTTCTAAAACAACAATGAAAAATAAAATAAAATCAAAGAAGAAAAGCATTGAATAATGGTTGATATGGGATATATACATATGTACATATGTACTATATGTTTACATTACATGTCCCGTGTTCAATGCATTTTTTTTTCAATGCTACCTGGAAAGGATTAGCTGGTAGTATTTTTGTTTATTTTTTATATACTCAAAAGACAACGCCTATTGACGTGTTTCAGACTTGTTGGCAAAACGACGATCAGCATTTAAAGGGTTAACAATTGTTCCACGGAAAGATTTCAGGGGGTCCATGACCAATTACACTGTTCACGAAAAATGGACTTTGGAATGGAAAAATGGTTCACGACACGAAAAATGGTTCAGAGACGAGATATGACTTTTCTAATAGATCAGTGAACCCGAATCTGGTAATAAAAAATGTTGATTGGTTCGAGATTCGGAGATATGTGTTTTTTAAATCGCGCGATTTTTCTATATCTTCGTGTTGTTCGATCGATGTCTCAAAATCTGTTAATTTTCTGTTCAAAATGAATATTGGAATCTATAGTCGGGTATTTGATCTTTCATTTGTAGTACTATTCAGCTTTTAGATCTCTTCAAGTAGTCGTCCAGTTCAAATCAAAAGTCAAAAGTACGTATTTTAACTTGGAATTTTTTCCCACTGTTAATTCTATTTTATATTGAGTATTTTCTATTGAAATATGTTTATTGGGATAGTATTCTGGCCACACTATTTGTTGTTTTTAATATTTTATATTGAGTATTTTATTTTGAAACATGTTTATTGGATAGTGTTCTATATATGTATGTATATGTAAAAATATGTATGTAAAATAAATAAAATAAAAATAAGCCCACTTGCTATCAAATGTCATCGTATCCAAAAATTACGGAAATTCAGAAGTCTTTATTACGACTATTTTTCACCATCGAATTATCAGAATCGATTTAAATTTCCATCGTTAACCAAATCGTGAAAAATGGCAAAGTTTCAAAACGAACGGAAAACTGTAGCAAAATATACTGAATCTTTTTGCGAAGTAAAACTTAGAAGAGTCTTATATAAAGGAGTTAAAGGAATAGTTGGCAAAACAGGGATTTATGTGAAATAATGAAGAATTACGGAGATCTGATTGGACATTGGAATAGGATCTTCTTCTTTTTCGTAGATAACGTAGATGTCTCTTCGATTATTCGTAGATATCCGGATCGGTTTTCAGCGCGATATTGTGGAAAATATCGGGTGGTCACAACAAACGGGTGCCACGATAAAGTAATAATCGATTGTCGTTTATCTTGGGAAACATTTGATAATTAATACAACGAAATAAATTAACAATTCACAAATTATTTAATCAAAATTTAAATTTAAGAATTAACAAATATGTTCTGTATGTAGTATTCGATAGCCTTCAGGTCTGGGTTCTTCGCATTTTATGAACATCAATAATTTAGCAATAAACCACCAGAAATATATGTATTGCCCTGAAATAATAATTTGGTAATTGGTTTTAAAGCTGTTCATTCGTTTTGAACTGCATTTATCATTTACCTGTGACCACTAATCCAATAACTAGATAAGACGTCGGAACCGCGAGTATACGTAAATAATAAGTCATTTTAATAGCAGTATACATCAAATTTGTAATGTAATACCCAATAATCACCATCCAAGGAATCAAATAGAACTGAAAGATCAAAGAAATGGGCGTGAAAAAATATACATGATATATAGAAAATCTTTTTAAAATGTTTAAATAGATTTAAAATTTCAATTTTAATGGTTCACCCCGTTTGAAATATATAGTGTTTCATAAATTAGTGGTACATGCACAAGAGCAGTTATAACGATATAACTGGTGGCCACGGTGTTCATCTTTTCTAGAATAAATAAATTATTATTTCTGCCTGAATATACCCAATATTGAATAAGTCGATAAAAATAAAGTAGAAAAAACTCACCATCTTTATTGTCAAGGGTTATACCAAAATTATTAATTATCAACAAAAATGATAAAAAATATACCTACGGACACATAACAATAAAAATAAGTAATCAGAATAATTTAATATTTTAATTTATAGAATTAATAATTTGATTACCAAACCCAAACAACAAATGATTCGGATTCCATTTTTATATTCAATACAACAACAGAATTTCGGGTAACTTGATGGCCTCAAATGATTGCAAGTACTGAAAAGAAACTGTATTAAACAATTGAACAAGAAGGTTTCATTATTTTATTTTGACATATCAAATTATTTCTATCATCTCGATATTTTTATAATATTTATAATGATGTTAAGAAAAAAAAATCAATAAAATCCAACCACTGGAAGAAGACCTTTTATCTTGTGTAAGTTTCCTACATTCGCGCTCAATTTGTATCGAAAATGCTTTCATAGCCGGTATGTACATATATATGAACGTGTGTGTACATCCATATGTTTCATTATCGAATTTTTTTATATTATATACTTTTTATATTCTTCAAATACAAAGATAAAGTCGTGGGTTAGTGACACCTTCATTTTTACTTTATCTATGTATGTACTGTTATGTTCCAAAGAAATAATTATTTAAATTTTAAACTACTTGGTTAACTAACCAAGTTTTATTTTATTTAATACTAGCTGTATTACCCGGCTTCGCTCAGTATTTATAATATAAACCGCTTAAACATGACTAATCTAATAGTAAACATTTTATTAAATTTATTTGACTACTCGATTGTTTAAAAAAATATTTTTTTTCCTTCTAGGGCTTCGCCCACGACGCTCCCCGAGCCATTGCCTTCTAGGGCTTCGCCCTCCGCACCCTCTGAGCCTTTGCCTTCTAGGGCTTCGCCCTCGGCGCCCCCCTGAGCCTTTGGCCTTTAAAAACTAAGTTGAATCGGCGCCTATGAATCGAAAAAAAATAAATCCAATCATTGGTTCGTTGACGGCTGCGCCCCATAAACCGCTTAAACATGACTAATAATCTAATAGTAAACCTTTTATTAAAAAAAAAAAAAAAAAAAAAAAAAAAAAAAAAAAAAAAAAAAAAAAAAATCGAAATTTTTTTTTTGCTTCTAGGGCTTCGCCCTCGCCCCCCCTATGAGCCTTTTGCCCTCTAGGGGATTGACGTCAACGATGACTAATTAAGATAATGTTTATTAATTACTAGTTGTTTTACCCGGCTTCGCTCAGTATTTGTAATATAAACAGCTTAAAAATGGCGAATCTAATAGTAAATATTCATTTGATTTTTTATTAAATTTATTTTAATCGAAAAAAATATAATATTCAACCAATTGAATTGTCGCCATAGAAATTTTATTTTGTTTTCAAAGTTCCCAAACAAAGATACAAACTCACAAAGTCTTTTTCGAAATTATATATTAGATATAAAAAATATTTCTATTTGTACCATTTTAAACATTCATTCCTGCATGTCCGCCATTACTGATTTTTTTTCGCGTACCACCAACCATCAACCGCGTACCACCAAGTGATACGCGTACCACAGGTTGGGAAACGCTGACGTACATAGATAAAGTAAAAAAAGAGGAAAATACCATAATTTATAATCAGTCTTAGTCTGTTGATGGATGCTTTTTGCACAATAAATGGTTCACTATTGTCAATTTCTTACAAAAACCATGCTTTTCTCTCTCTTGCTTTGACCACTAATGGAGCGGTACATTATTATTTCAGAAGCATTATTTCAACACCGATCTTTGTTTATGACTGCAAATTTTCCCGAAATGATGAAAAATAATTATACAAATACCGAATTAAATTATTTTGCAGTGAAATCCCACGGCGATTATATGTACATTTAATCCCCAACAAGCGACAAAATCGCACATCTAATATATGTATATGTAATTTCGAAAGAGACTTTTTATGGATGTAACTATGTAACTATCGTTGGTTAGTAGAATCCGTGACGTTAAATTTAATAAAAAAAAAAATTTAATAAAAATACTATTCAAATAAATTTAATAAAATGTTTACTATTAGATTAGCCATGTTTATGCGGTTTTTATTACAAATACCGAGCGAAGCCGGGTAACACCGCTAGTCGCATATACATATATAAACAAATATAAAGAAGAAAATAAATATTAAAATAAGTAGCATAAATATTAATAACAGGTCTGATGCACATATGTACATATGTATATATAAGAAAAATCCGATAGAACACAGTGATGATAAAATAGGATTCGTTTATTTATTTTGAAGGTGTACTTTTGAATTTATTCATTTATTGAAACTTGAATAACAATTATAGACATATAAAATATAATTATATGCCATAAATTAATAATACTATCGAAGGATCAAAGCACAAATTCAATAGTACACATTCAGTCAGCACAAGTTCAAAAGATACCAAAAAAAATAATAGATTTTGAAAATATAGTATTTATGTGCCAAAACTCAGTATGAGTAAGGTGTTTTTCTATTGATTGTGATTTTTTGTTGCTTTAAAAAACGTATAAATAATTATCTAGCAAATTTTGAAAGTCAAAAAAATTTTTTTTTCGAGCTCTTATTTATTATGGATCTCTCAAGAAAATATTTAGGTACATGAAATTTGCGATAACAACTGCGATGACACGTGCGATAACAACAGATTGCAACTAGATACGATGGAAGATTCAAATTCTCGAGAAATGAAAAGTGAAATCAGAACCTTACCGTTTAAAATATCTGCCGACGTCAACCATTTTCCAGTCAGCCATCAGCCGATTATGAAGTCGAATAATGAAAATGTGTGGTAAATAAAATTGGATATAAATGATAATTTATAAATCTTACGATAATTATTCTAATCTATAATGGTACATTGGTACTGAACGTGTTATCTATGTATTTAATCAAACTGAACCAGTTATCGTAATAATTATTATCATTTACGATCGTACTAAACGTCTTATTATACTGAACTTGTAATCCGAACGTGTCATGATGTATATGACAATATATGTTCCACTTTCGATAAAGAAGAAAACGAGATTGTATCAACAAATCAAAGAATTGATGACATACAAAAAAGCATGATGTTAACATTACAATGCAATATTTCAACGCCAAAGTTTAACATTGTGTATAACTGGTCGCTTCAAACTAGGAGAAAGATATTAGAGAGGAGACTTGTTCAGCTTTGCCAGGAAGAGCAGTATGTTATCTTGAAAACTTTCTATATGCTACCTAAAAGAAGATTATGAACATGGAAATCTCCAAAGGACTGTCCTGATAATATTGTGCGAAATCAAATTGACTTTTTTGATTAACGGTAGATTTAAAAATAATATAAAATCGGTGAAAGCCTACCCTATCCGATCATAATTTACTTTGAGGGAAATTGAAGATAATATTAAAAATATTTTATCATGAAAACCTAAGCCATGATTGGATTTAGATCTGCTAAAAAATCTTACGATCTATGAACAATTTACAAAAGATCTAAATAAAAAGTTTGATTTTTGATTTTTAAATGATTTTTTTTATTACTAAATTATGTTCACAATACATCTTATATCTATTTTAATAGCTACTGATCTACTGATCATTTTCCATTTTACAATTTTAATTTAATTTTGTTAGTAATCATAGTATTATATTATTATAATGTTAATGTGTACAGCGTAATAGGAAAAAGAGCTCAAAAAACTATTTACAATTAGTATAAATGCTCATAATACATCTTATACATAATATTAATTAAAGACTCTCTAAAGTCGATGACCTAAAGCAGAAATAAAAAGTTTAAACAACAACGTATTGGAGATAATAGTAATGTAAACTTAAAGTGGGAAGATATGAAATCAGCAATGATCAAATCTGGGAAAAAGTTTCTTGCTACGAATAAAATAACCAATAAAAAACAAGCTTGGATGACGGATGAAATCATACATTTAATGGAAGAACGAAGAAAACACGAAAATAATAATTCATCACAATATGTGTATATTCACCACAAAATTTAAAAGAAATGCAAGAAAAATGGATGAAAAATAAATGTGATGAAATTAAAAAGTTACAAGAAAAACATGATGAATTTAACCGTGCATAAAAACAAAAAGAGGCAAAAGGATCATTGATAAAAAAAGATTTCATACTCCTTAGGAATAAAAATGGAAAAATCATTTTGAATATGGATGAGAAGAAATCAGAATGGACTGAGTATACAAAATCGCTCTTTGAAGACAATAGAGAGACCGGATGGCGTATTGAAGATCTAGAAACGGGACTACATACATACTTATATATTGAAATCCTTGTTTTATACATACTTATATATTGAAATCCTTGTTTTATACATACTTATATATTGAAATCCTTGTTTTATACATACTTATATATTGAAAGTGGAACTTGCTATAAAATTAGCAAAGAGTCGAAAAGTTACTGAACCGGATCTGATTCCTGGCGAATTCCTCAAGTTATTGGACGACGAAAATATAGAAGATCTTGCAAAACTCTTCAATGAAATAGACTCATCAGGCGAACTACCTAGCAATTGGTTACAATCCATATTTATCCAATTGCCAAAAAAAAAAATGCGAGAAAGTGTAGCGACTTCAGAATAATTAGCCTAATGAGTTACACATTGAAGATTCTACTAAGGATAATACAGCTTTAGTTGGAAATGATATTTTAAAATTATTTATAAATTAATTGGATTTTTCAGTTGAATTTTTTTATATATGTAAATTTGTACGGCATATCCATTAAGAATTGTTGAATCAGAAACGTTTAAAAAATCAATATTAATATTCATATATATTATCTTGTTCTCAAATTGAGTTCACTCAATTTATCTCAACATCAATTCAAAAGAGAGTGAAAAAAAATTCAACAATCAATACTACAATTTCATTATACGAACCGCACTCGTTATCATCGGGTAATCCGATACAGAAAAACCATCATTAAAATTGCAATCGCTCCATCGCATCGGCATTATTTTTAAAACGATGATGCATCGATGATTCGCCGATACCGAAAACCGAAATAAAAAAAAATTAATAACCGATCAGCGAGGACCGGTTCCCTTCAATTTGCCATTGATTGATGTCCGAAAACAAACTCACACGAAAATTGATGAATTGATGAATACTCATTTTTTCCAATTGACTGGAAATATTGTGAATGACGCGCTTATTATTATATATGTAGCTCGTCACGGGGAAGAAAGCCATGCTTGGAATCGAGCGTCAATTTATAAAGACATCCTTAAAAAAATATATACCAAGCACCACAGAATTGAACTTCCTTATAAATAAAAGGATAAAATATCACTGAAAACATTCCAGGGGGTGATTTTTGGGACTGTGTACCATTTATATGGGCTAGGGGTGCTGCATTTATTTCGCATGTTTAGAAGTATCTAAAAAAACACGTACCACGTATCACTCAGTGTGTTTTCATCCATAAGAAAAGAACTAACACGATAAACATTTAAAAATTATAAAGCAAAAACAAAAGAATAAAAAAAAACAAATACAGAAATGTTATTGAAATTCATCAAAATCAATTGGGTTATTTAAATTTTTACAACGCATGTGTTGATATATTTTTTTCCAGATAGTAGTTATCGAATCGGGTGAAAACCATTTTAGATAAGTTCTGCCAATCTGCTCAGATCGCACACGACGAAAACATTTAGAATACAGGTATTCCTCGACTTACGACGGAGATACGTTCCTGAATCTCGGTCGTAAGTCGAATCCGTCGTAAGTCGAGGAATATATATATTTTTTTTTTCGGTGATTTTACTTACTTTTATTAATACAGTAATTAAAATGAATTCATATTTAAATATAAAAAAAAATAAACATCTACATCATCCGTACTCATTAAATATAAATTATACATCCTCATCACTTATCACATAAGTACAATCATTTTCTTCATCTTCAGTTTGAGATACAGTCGAATGAGTTTTTTTGAAAAATGTGTCTAATTTTGTTTGAACAGTATCCTGTTTTTTCTCTCTATATATTTCTTGGTAGCATGCGAGATTTTCTTGAATCCTGCGGTTCAAATTTGAAAATCTTTCACTGTCTGGGTCCATAATTTCAAACTTTTGTATTCCTTGATTAATTAGATTAAAAGCAGCAGCCATTTCTTTCAATACAATTTTTTTCAGCGGTTCCGCCGATGTGATTGATTCATTTTCATCAATATCCTCTTCTGAAACCATTTGAGTTTCAAAATCCAATAATTCTGCATTGGTTAGAACTTTTGAATCATTTTCAAGAAGTTGGTTGATATCTTCGTTATCTACGTCAAATTGTAGACGTTCACTAAATTGTACGATTAGGTTAGTAATTTATTTTATTTTATTTTTATTTTATTTTATTTATTTGGAAAATTTACAGTTTACAGTTTATTAGATTGATAGTAAAAAAAATATAATTATGTTAAGTAAACCATTAATAATTTTCACATATAGGTAAAAAAAGAAAAGCTCAAACATTTGAAATAAGAAACAAAAATGATAATAGAGTAAGATAGTTAAAGAAAACAAAAAAAGAAAAAAAATAGAAATAACAGTATAATAAAAATATCAGAATAATAAGAATAATAATATGATAAAAATTATGAAATAATATAAAAAATATAATATATAACAAAAAACAAAAAGACAAAATAAATACATCAAAATAAAAATTCATAATCATAATCATAAACTTTCATTAAAATTAATCATCGAAAAACAAATTTGCAATAATTACTCTAGCTTGTATAGCATTAATATTAAATAAGTCAAACATAGAAATTGTTAAGATTAGTGTGTTGACGGTGGAGCTTGCACGCCAGATGAATGAGCTTCTTCCATAATTAGAAAAAGTATTAGGTATGTAAAGGAGCTCATTACATCTAGTCATTCTATTTGGTACACGCAATGATAGTCTGCTCAATAATTGAGGACAGTCAATCGAGCCGTTAAGGATGTTCAAAATTGTTGAGATGTCAGCTATCTCCCTTCTTTTGACAAGAGGAAGTAGATGCTGACACCTACAAGCATCTTCATAGGAAGTATAGGTTAATCCAAAACGGCTACTGACGTACCTCAGGAATCTCTTCTGAATGCGCTCCAATCTGTCTCTTGCACCAGAGTAATCTGGGTTCCAAACTTGGGATGCAAACTCAACAATACTTCTTACGTATGCACAATATAGTATTTTGTATGATTTTATAGAAGTAAAGCATTTGGAGGACCGGATGACGAACCCGAGGGCCTTCGACGCTCGAGCTACAACATTGTCAATATGTTTACTAAAGGATAGATCAGAGTTTAAAAAGACTCCCAAATCCCTAATTTCCGATACCCTTGTGAGTCTATGTCCGTTAATTGAATGAGGAAAGTCAACTGGACATAGTTTTCTGGTGAAGGTTATGCAGGAGCATTTTGCTACATTAATTTCCAACTTATTTATGCTGCAATAAGCCTCTAGTCTGAACAAATCATCTTGTAGGGCCAAAGCATCATTTCGGTTGTCTATTCTCTTGAAAATCTTCATATCATCAGCAAATAATAGTACATTTGAATTCTGAAAACATTTTTCAATATCGAAGATGAAAATATTGAATAATAGAGGTCCCAAGAGGGAGCCTTGTGGAACACCAGAAGGAATATTCATCCATTTCGATATAAATCCATTTAATGAGACAGCCTGTGATCGACGCGTAATGTATGAGGTGAACCATCTATAGAGATCACCATGAATACCGATCTGTAAGAGTTTTTCAAGGAGAATATCGTGATCAATCTTGTCAAATGCCTTACTATAATCTGTATATATAGTATCAACCTGAGACCGATCGTTCATGGCATTAGTAACGAAATCATTAAATAGTAGTAAATTTGTTGTAACTGAGCGTCCTTTCTGAAAACCATGTTGTTGCATACTAAGAGATTGCGAGATAGCTGGAAAAAGTTGGTCGTACACTAATTTTTCTAATATCTTAGCAAATATACATAGCTTTGATATAGGCCTGTAATTGGAAATTTCGTTTTTTTTTCCTTTCTTATGTACAGGAGATATGAATGCTGATTTCCAGATACAAGGTACAAGGCCCTCACTAATAGATCTTTTATAGATAATGGTTAGTGGTAAAGTTAGGCTTTCAGCACATTTTGAGATAAAAATTGGAGAAATTAAATCTGGGCCTGCTGTTTTATGAATATCAGTTGATTTCAAAATATTTAATACTTTTTCACTTCGAATTTCAATTGATCCAATTTCAGAGGAAGATGTGACAGAACAGACGTTGGTTGGTAAGGGATAAGAGGAAGTCGATTGATTAGAGACCGGTTTAAGGAACGTCGAGTAAAAGAAGGAAGAAAACAAATTACAAATGTCCACCCCCGTATCAGCAGTAATGTCACCATGATACAGAATATGAGGTAGGACGTTGTTTTTGTTCCTTGATTTAATGTAGGACCAGAATGCTTTGGGATTCAAGGAAATGTCGTTTTCTACTAAAGTCATATAATTTTTGAAACATTCTTTCTCTAAAGTTTTTGCCCGATTGCGTAATAGTACAAAGGTATGATGGTCATAATAATATCCTCGACATTTTTTTCTTTTTCGTATATGGAAAGAGAAACGGGTTCAAATCGATTG
Source organism: Arctopsyche grandis (assembly GCF_051622035.1). Lineage (NCBI taxonomy): Eukaryota > Metazoa > Arthropoda > Insecta > Trichoptera > Hydropsychidae > Arctopsyche > Arctopsyche grandis. The sequence goes on from NC_135366.1 coordinate 27,983,483, forward strand.
GTGAGTTTTTTCCATATTCCGTACATATGTACATGCTGAAATAACTTCTTTACATCCCTTGTATATATTTCTTATAGCATGAAGCATTTCTTATAATTTTTCCAAAATTCTTGAAAAGTTTTTCTTTCTTCTATTGCTTCAATGCCTTGCGCAAATGTAATTTTTAAATAATGAGCTTTAAGAGACGCAATGGAATTCGCTTTTCAATATTGTCATCGATCCAAATCACTAGTAATTTTTCCATTTGTTGAAAGGGTCCGAGTACCAAGGACCCTTTAACGGCTTTAAGAATTTTTTCTTTATCCTTTAAAATAGTGGAGACCGTTGAATGTGACAATTTCAAATTATTTGCCAAGTTCATCACTTTTTTACCACTATCATATTGTTTTATCACTTCAAGTTTCATTTCTAAGTCTATCACCTTTCTCTTTTTTTAACAAGAGTTTCTTTATCAGTCACTATCCCGTTTCTTGATCACACATTATAAATGTTCTTATAAATAAAAATTTGAGCACTAATCAACACGGAATTGAGAAAATAAACATAAAACAATAACGAACAGTTATGTAACAAACGGTAACGACCGTATGAGCTAGCGACTGGTGACGAATCCCAAAGGAAGAGTCATAACTTAATTTTTAAAACTACTGCGATGTTTCATTTCTTCCGAAAGAGAATTCCCCGTTTTCATAACTCACATCTGCTTGAGATTTATCAATCAATTTTTAAAAAATAATTAATAAAAAACATATTATTTTTTTTCGGTCGTAAGTGCGAACCGTCGTAAGTCGAACCGTCGTAAGTCGAGGACTACCTGTATAACAAATCTATTATTTAGTAGAAAATTATTAAAACAGATTTGACATCAGTGCACTCATACAGCCAGCTCCAGTCAGAATTAAATAATAAGGAATTCAAAGTAACATAATCAACATCACTAGATAAGTGAAACATAAAAGAGGTTTGTAAAAACCATCCGTTTATACATACGTGACTTCGAGATGATCCTTGGGTTTGAATGAATGTCACCATCTTTAGACTCATCACTGTCATCAGACTTCCATCCACATTCACGTATTGTAAACGAAAAGTAAAAAAAAGCCACATCGCTCGTTAATTGACGCCGAAAGATTTCTATGACTTACAAATTGCTAGAAAAATTGACTGTTTTTCTGTTTCCTCTTTTTATTTAAATTTTCCTGATTGCATTTTTGTTTTGATTTGTAATGAACAATCCCTTTGGGTCCTCAATTTCACCATCTTTACAAATATTTTTAAATAAATAAATATCATGTATGTATATAATAGCGCTATTCTGTGTGTCTGTGTATGTATGCGTGTGCGATAACACTCGCCGTACTATAATAGTCGTTTCGATTCGACATACATATGTATATGTTCGTCACTGCTATAACACTGCCAACAAAATGTACAAATACAATAACAAAATAAAAAAACTTCTATATACACTGTTGGCTACCAATGTTTCCTCTAGGGCAATAGTCTGAGCATTTAGCGCCATCTAATGAAAATTTATTTGATTAATTAATTTTTCTATTGGTGTTTTGTATTGTTAATATGTAGGTAGGTAGGTAGTTTTTACCATTTTTTTTTTCATATTGAACAATTAAATATAAATATTTAAAAGCTAGTTGAAAAAATACGAATACAGGACTCGCATGTTTCTTTTAATTTTTTTTTATTCAATAACTTATGCCATAACCCATGCTATGACAATTCATCGGGCACAGCACTATTTTAATTATAATAATACAAGTGAAATATGTATGTGTGTATTGTGTATGTCATCACTAGAGGTAGGACCGGAAGCGCGCCGTCTATTGTTCCATTATTGTAAATGCTTTGTAAAAAAGGTTCGGCAAACCTTTAACAATGCATTTACAACATGTGAACAATGGACAGCGCGCTCTGGGTCCGCTCTTTAGTCATCACCTGAACTTACATATTTATAAACGTTATCCTGTACATATTTTATCTTATCCTAACATATTTATAAATCCTGTATACAGTTAACTTTTTTTAGGTTTAAACTTCTTTAATGAAGTAACGAAATGCGTTGTTTTTACAAGCTTTTTATGAGCATTCCCGTCCGTCAAAAATTTGTCATCTGTTTTTGAACCACTTCCACTCTTTAGATAATTGAAAATTTACCAACATATGGGGGGTTAGCTAGCATTGAAATAAACTAATGTCTCCGACATGAACGAACTCATTTAAAATAACACCGGAATCTTGTGTCAGATCGAAGTAATAACAGTTAGTTATTCACACGCGGCTTTCTACCGCCCCTTTACGACTCGCAGGTTAAAAACTTGATGAATGGTAAAAATAACTGTTTTCACTCTTATTTCTATTGAGCTGCATCCAAATCCAAACACGAAAATCTCGTCAATTTCAACTCGGGAGTTTCACTTCTACCTAGCAATTTTTTTTTGAAAATTTAACCCTATTTTTTTACACCCTCTACGTATCTATCATTATTTATATTTTTAATACAAATTAATTTTATTATTGATACGTACTTAAAAACTTTTGAAATACTAAACCCATAACTATTTCCATATCGCATATCGTTACCCATGTTTATACACGAATACTATTATGTAATACAGATATGTAAATATATATCCTTTGAGGTCAAACGGGAAACAATCGTTGGGAGTTTTGCAGTGCGAAGACCTCTTGATACCTTCTTTGATCTGAGTTTTAGCTGAAGGCAACGTCAATATTGACCCAACGTCGGTATCATAACATCTTTCTGAAAACGGAGCAGTACTGAGACCAAACTGTAATAATTAGAATTCGAAACGGTCCTTTGTCCCTTTGAACGAACGCCTTTTCCGTGTGCATTCGTTTAATAAAAATTTTAATTACACCAGCCAAATTTAGACCTACTATACTATTATATTCCTGAAAAACAATGGGTTCGGTGTCCTGAAACCCGTTCATAGAGTTTTCAGCAGACGTGCTCGTATATTATATATGTGAAAAGTCCACTGTGTGTGTGTGTGTGTGTGTAGAAATTAGAAACGTTATAAACGATTGTACGTGTGTATTGCAAGGGTTGGTTGTTTTCAGCTGAAAATTAGTTAACATTAAGTCGAGTTATTTTGACAGAAGATTAGGGTCAAGAGCTTGACATCTGTCTCACTTTAAACACGCTCCGTTAATGCCGAAATAAAATTAAATTAACGCGAGCAAAACGAAAATCTTCTATTTTCCGCTTGGTCGATGTTATCCTATTGTTGTTTTAGAAATATTACAGTTTTTATTGAGGTTGATTAAAATTTTGAGTTTTTTTTTCTGTTTTTTGGAGGAAAAGTTTTAGAATGATTTAAGCTGCATATAAATTACGCGCAGAGGCAAATACGCATACGTAAGGTGCGCAAAGACGAACACAGACACAATAAGTTCTATCGACCGCTCCATTTACGGAAAATTCAAATTTATTCCCAAATTATAACGTGTTTGTATTTATTTAGTCGATTGGACGTAGCGTGAAACTTATGAGAACTAAGCATGCTCTAGCATTCGTGTATTGTATTTTAACATTGTAAGTACGTAAAATTTATTTTTTATTTTATTTATTTTATTAAATTACATATTTCTTATTTAACTGCATATGTATATAATATTATTAAAATATAATATAATTCAATTCAAGGTCATTAATAATATTACTATAAGTTTTGCTGTCCATAACATGACGTTGAAAATTACTTTTACCTTCTAAAAAATATAAATTTCCATTTATATAAAATATATACGTAATCCATAAATAAATTAATAAATTCACCAACTTACGCATTTTATATTAAAATTTTATTTATGTAAATATTTCAAAACACGAAACACGAGCTCACAAAAACTAACAAAAAATAAAAGTCAAATTTTATCGACGCACGAACAATTTTGTATTTCTTGATCAAAATGCAATGCGAAATTGAAACGAAATGTGATTGGCCATCGCGGGTCGAGTGGCGGGTGAATGCATGTACATTTTACGAAAGTGTGCTAGATCGGTTCAACTATAATACCGATTTTGGACTCAAAAAGTGATTGAAATAGCTGTCACTTTGGGAAGACTCATGTAGGAAGCTTGGTTTAGAGAGGTGACGAAGCAATCGAAATATATCTGAAAATATTATATAATACACTAGTGTTACGTTAATATGTAAACGGGTGGTTATGAAAAGGAATTGAACCGTGCCCGAGGCTATTGTCGCTAGCAGTTTCAGCATGCATAGCTCTTGCGGTCAATTCATAACTTCCTCACTCCACCCCCCCAGGCAGCCACTTCACTCCATTCACATACAAATAAGCAGGTGTATGAATGAGGGAGTGTGCACTGACCAGAAGCCATTCGTTACGCCATTTCCGTAACCATTGCCAAAAAAAGTTTATATTTAAAAATTCATGTATATACATATGTACCTATATGCACAGGTGAGCAAAAATGGGAATCAGAATTTCCCAGAGTTTCACACACGAAAAAGTCATACTCCATTCGCAACGATCGATCGGGTCGTTAACACTTCGGGCAACACTCGACAACGACCGGGACAGAATTGTCGCAGCCGACTTTACAATCGCCGCAAACTGCGAACGGGCACATCGAAGATTCCATCATCTCGCCATCAGAATGCAAATACGATTGTCCTCCGAATTGAATATCGACTCTACGGGAAATCGAATCAAATTAAACCGGGGGAAAAGCCTCTCTAGCGGATGAGCAGGGGGTGGGGGTGGGGCGAAGCGGGGAAAAGCCATTTCTTAGCACTTTTCTTACGGCCGTAAAACCGAATCGAAACGGTTTAGTTCAAACCCCGAGGGACTATCGGAACGTTTTAAATTTCGTTCGTCAACATACACTTCTAAACAATGGGGGGATTATTGTAGATAGTATGTCGCCCGTTGGCGATCAACATTTTCAATGAGCCTAGTAGTAGAAAGGTTGTGGGTTGGAATCCCAGCCGAAAGTACGTCTATCAATACTGGTAAGGTTTGGTTTGTTGTTAAATCCAGATCGACTGTTTTTTTGATCGAGTTTGCCAATTTGTAATTTATTTATATGTACTTACTACTTACATATTTATTTATTTAGCCAGCAACATGGCTCGATGGTTGGGCTTCTGTCCAGCACCAAGAGGCACCGGGTTCGATCCCGAGAGTTGACTTGGATTGATAAGAATTTATTCTGAGTATATCAGTAATGCTGCTGGTTGGACTTGGATATTTGTAATCCCTTTCCTATCAAAGTTTGCCAATTTTTCAGAAAACGGTTTCTCGATTAAATTGGCTGAAAACCTTCCTATCTACTATGTCACCACTATTTGAGTATGATTAATGTACAATAAAATTTTTGTGTAAGTTAAAATTCATAGATTTATCTTTAATTTCGAGTTTTCAGTGTCTCGCAATTCAGCGACTTATGTAATAAAAATGCTGCATTGTTTGTAATTGGTCAGGAAGGCGCATTGGGGTTAACCTGTTAGGCCTTTCTGGTATATATGTATATAATTAAATAAAATATAAAAATAAAGTTTTTGGACCATTGTGGCATTACAGGAAAAACCTAATGCACCACAATGGCCTACACAAGAATTCAAGAGAAAAAAATACATAGAATAAAAAGAAAAGAGCAAAAGCAGAATAATATTATAAAAAAACAAAAGAAAATCTTATGTATAAAACCGAAACGGCGTCTGTAATTCGTTTCTGATTGGCTGTCGTCAAAGTCGTTTATGATTGGTTGGATTGGTCAAAGACGTTTGTGATTGGTTGGTCGTTAAATAGTATTAATTTTTTTCGATTAAAATAAACTTAATAAAAAAACAAAAAAATATTTTTTTCATGGTTCAACGGTATTCTCACTACTAGACTGCATTTTCATTTTAAGTTACTTTTATTATATCCGTGCTAAAATGGAAGAGATCGTCAATAGTGAAACCGAGCGAAGCCGGGCAGCACCACTAGTAATACATACAAATGAGCATAAGGAAAAAATAAAAATAAAATACACAATGAAAAATATTAAACAAAAAAATAAATAGTAGGTTTGAATCTACAGCCAGCATTGATAAATAAGAACCAGCCATAAATATAAAACATTCCACGAGGTCCAAATGGAAGACAGAAGATGAAAATTCCACTTATATAACATATGACATCAATTATGAAAATAATGATGAGCGCAGGTTAACAGACAAATAGTTCAAAATAATCTCCGATAACTATCGCTCCCTGAGGTGGAAAATATCACATTCAGGCACGGCAGCAATGATTTCATTAATATGTAAGTCAGATAGCTCTTGGAATAGGAGCCATCCGACAAAGTTCTGTGCGGGCAGGAGGTACAACCACCATACATAATTAATAGGGGAAAATAATAATATATTTAAGAATGGGCGGGATGTTTGTATGTTTGTGGGTAAGTTTGTATGTGCACGACATATGGAGATATAAAAAAAAAAATTTTTGGAATGAATTAATTAAAAATTTCGATTCCGATTCCGATTCCTATTTAAGTTCTGATTCTCAATTATTATTTCAGTTCTGATTCCCGATTACTTTGGTTCCGGCTTTGCATTAAAATAACCACCCGTTGAAGTATCAACGGGCACAACACTAACTAACATAATTGTTGTGATAAAATCGGATCGCTATTAATATTTTATATTATTCTACATAAAAAAACATACATATATTTCTTTAATGTTAAATGTTTATTATTTGTGTCCGTGTAAAATCTTACCCGTTATATCATATTTTCTTATTCGATTATTTAAAAAAATAAAATTTAGCATATGGGTATTTTTCTAATAGTTTCTGATCTATAAGTTTTTATTTTGGTTTGTCATAATGTATGGAATAATTTTTCAACGACCCGGGATTCCTCTCAGTGGCCCTGGTTACAAGTAACACACATGCTTGCGGTTTGTAATTCATATCAGTATATAACATAGTATAATTTGTTTGGTTATGTATAGTTCATATAATATGTATATAGATTTCGCTACAAAATTCTCGCAACAAATATGCAACTCGTTAGTAACATTTAATAACAATAAATCTATATATATAAAATTGAATGTCTGTCTGTGTGTCTCGTATAGGCTCCTAAACCACTGAACCGATTACGATGGAACTTTCAGGATTTGTTGTATGCATGTCCGGGAAGATTACTGTAAAAAAAAAACGGGAAAAAAGCTCTTAATAATAATATTAGTAATTACGATTTTACTGACATGAAAGTAAAGCTATCCTCCCGCCTTCGCAATAATCGCGCCACGCCTACTTCGCATTACTACGAAAACGGGAACGGGAATTGCACGCGTTATTGTGGCATTGCAACACATGCCGGGTTCAGCTAGTTTACAATAAAATAACTGTTCAAAATACAGGCTTGCAATTAATTGAAGATAATGAGCAATTTGATTGCTGACGGGAAATATACATATTATATACATACATATGTACATATGTATATATATATATATATATATATATATATATATATATATATATATATATATATATATATATATATATATATGTATGTATAACATGAGAGTCGAAACATTTTAGCGTGGATCAACTTTCAGGTGATTTTTTTTGCATCGCGTCATAAAAGGGAATCTCCTGACAAGCTTTTGAAGCCGGACCGCAATTTAATATAAGCCGTATTTTGACTTGTCTGAAAAACAAAAATTAATAAAAAAAAAATTAGGACTCGCCGTCGAAAGGGTTTGTGTGTGCCGCTGACTCCATTTTTTTCCCTCTCTTTCTAGATTAACATCGCCATAAATTAATGGATTGTTCGAATCGGGCTTGAGAGCTTATCGGAACGTTATTAAGCCTTTATGTTCCACTTAACGTCACAGTAATATAACCGTGATCGCTTTATTCGCAACTGGCAATTAAGTTTTTATTTTTGTTTTTCCTTTTTATTTCTAAACTTAAGACTGGAACGTAGTTTACAAATAACTGGCAATGAAAGATTATCAGTTTTATTTAATCATTTCATTAACGTGTATCAAAATTAAGTCACAAATTGGTGAGTTAAAAGTTGCGCAACTGAAAACTTGTTCATGTTTTATATTGCGGTCATTTTACTTGTCAATTGCTGCAACTTTAAAATCGCAATTTGTACAGATATAATGCAATACGTAGATCCGATTATATTATCCAGCTCTGCACGTCAACAGTTCGGCACATCACCGCACGGGAAAGACTACTTATATTCATACTATACAGCACCACCCAGTTTCGGCACGTTCATACTTGTTTTGGATGAGTGCAAGGTAAAATTGATTTACACATGTAAATTATAGATACGGTGAAATATCGTCAAGTTAATATTATCACGATATATCGTTTCCGAAAATATTCACATATGCATAGTGAATATTTCCACAGTGGCCAAAGAAGACCGGCTTTGCGTGATACATTTCGGTAACATGGACTGCTGTATAATATGAATAGATCGTTTCAGCTACTGCTGTAACGATACATACAGAACATGTACTAAATAATATTTTTTGCACGGCTGTTGTAGTTGTGTACTGATATCATCATCATCATTTACAGCCATTCGCCATCCACTGCTGGATGAAGGCCTCTCCAACACGCTTCCACTCGTCTCTGTTTTGCGCAACACTCATCCATCTCATTCCGCACATTTTTCTAATTTCGTTCACCCATCTTCCTTGCGGTCTTCCTTTTACTCTTTTGCCTTCTCTCGGGTACCATTCAAGCACTTCTTTTGTCCACCTTTCGTCCATCCTCCTAGCTACGTGACCCGCCCATTGCCATTTCAATCTCTTCACTCTATCCAATATGTCCACTACCCTTGTCATACTTCTCACCCACGTGTTCCGCTTTCTGTCTTTCCTCGTTATGCCAAGCATACAGCGTTCCATACTTCTTTGAGTGCATTGGATTTTATTTAGCATCTTGGCGTTCAGTGTCCAAGTTTCACATCCATACGTCATCACTGGCAAAACGCATTGATCAAAGATCCTTTTCTTCAGGCAGAGTGGCATTTTTGATTTAAAAACAGCATTCATCCGTCCAAATGCACTCATCCCAATTTCATACGTCTCTTTATCTCTTCATCTTTACTACCAGACATGTCAATTATTTGACCTAAATATAAATAATTATTTACTACTTCTACTGGTTTATCATCTAAGGGGATGCTATCAGGCATGCAATAACTATTGAACATTAGTTTAGTCTTATCTACGTTAATTTTTAATCCTACTTTTCTACTTTCCCTGTCCAGCTGTGTTAGTCTGATAAGTAGGTCAGCTGAATCACGAGCTACTAAAACTATATCGTCTGCGAATCGAAGGTGACTCGAGAAGCGACCATTGATGCTTACTCCGGCTGTATCCCAATCCAAGTTCCTGAAAACTCCCTCAAGCACCGCATTGAATAACTTGGGCGAGATTGTATCTCCTTGTCTTACTCCTTTTCCTATGCTAAATCTATCTGTACCTGAAAATTTTTAACCGAAGCTGTGGCATTCTTATATATTGCAGCTAACAGTCCCACATAGGGTTCCGGCACTCCCTGTGTTTGTAGAGCGTTAAGTACTGCATTATGACTAACTGTATCGAAGGCTTTCTCATAATCGACGAAACCTAGGCACAATGGCCGTTGATATTCGTTGGCGCGCTCGATTAGTTCGCCAACTACTTGGAGGTGGTCCATTGTGCTGAAATTTGCCCTAAACCCTGCCTGCTCTATAGGTTGGTTCTCGTCGAGGATATTCTTCAGCCTTTCTGTAATAACCTTCGTGAAGAGCTTGTAGACCGCTGAAAGTAAACTAATGGGTCGGTAGTTCTTGATAGTGTACTGATATAAACGAATCTAAATGCGCACATTTTATGAATTCATAAACAAACTAAACAGAAGATTCTAATAATAGTAATATGTATGTATATAGATCGTGTCAGCAATTGCTTTTTCGGCTACAAAACATAATCATTACCGAACACTTATGTAAATGTGTCCATATAAATAAATCATATTAAATAATATTTTTCTTAATGATTTAATTTACGTGCAATTCACATTTATGTCTAACGGCAAGTAACAGCAGTAGCCGACAAAATCTATTCATACTATACAGCAGTACGTGTCACCGTAACGTATCAAGCACAACCGATTTTCTTTGACCACTGTTGATATATTCACGCACAACGTGATGTCATAGTGTAGAGTGCTCGCGTACTAACGAGAGTGCGCATGCGCATATGAAAATTGACTCGACGATACGACGCAAGCAATATTGCGCCGTATCGTCGCGCTCTGTAATGTATATGTAAGCTTATTTTGCCTTGCACTCGGCCAAAACTTGTCTGGACGTGCTGGAATCACGAGGTGCTGGTTAGTACGAATAGAAACTGTTGTTTACATAAGCTGTTATGCTGTGCTGCAGGATAGTATTAATATACCTTTATCAGTGTGATGTCAGTTGACAGATTGCGCTTGCGCATTGTTGGTATAACGCCTGACGAACAATCATCAGTGTGATGAAATAAGTATTTTATATGTACATATAATAGATATTATTGACCGATACTAAGCCAGTTAGTTATATACACATAATGTGTGTGTTTGGGGCTGATTTCGCCGGTACAAATCACGCTTAAGCCCTTCGGCTGCGCAAGTCCTAATATTTGCGTCGACGGTTGGCAGATTGAAATATGGTAAACCCCCCCCCCACACCCTACTCTTCCCCTCCCCTTCTCTCATTTTAGGTCGAGCTCTTAATACTGGAATTTGAGGGTAGGTCTTACCTTTGTCATTCGTGGATTACCGCCGGGCAGAGGTCCGCGATGTGTTAAAGGGAGTGGTCGGGGGCGAGGGTGTTATTTTGTTCCCGCTAATCTAGAGCGGTCAAATTAAATATTACCATCATCATGTGTGGCCATTGTGTTCAGTCTCGGCACAAATGGGTGTTAAAAATTAATATAGGTCAAATTTTGATGGTTTTGGGTTATTAAAATTTTGTATGGAGTCCGTTGTTCTGGAATATAGTACTACATATATATAAAAACGGAGCATCGATAAATATGTATGTAATCTGTGACGGAACGTGGTAAATATGTGACGGAACATGGAACAGTAACGGGATTTCGAAAAAACAAATTTTAGGAGCCAGGAGCATATCGATATCGATTTGGATTCTTTTCTGTTCAGATTTCGATTCGATTCAGTTTCCTTCAGCCCGTCCCTTTTTCATTTTCGGTTCCAGATTTCTTTTTCAGTTCGGGTTCCGGATTCCTTTTTTAGTTAGCGACGCTCGATCGTGTCTCGGGGCGGCAGCCTCGATTACTGCTTTAGTTCCGATTACTGTTTCAGTTCCGGATCCCGATTACTGTTTCAGTTCCGGATCCCAATTTCTGTTTAAGTTCAGATTCCCGACTTTTGTTGCAATTCAGGATCCAGAATCCTGTTTAAGTTCCGGTTCCCGGCTTTTGCTTCAATCCCAGATCCGGATTCCTTTCTCAGTTCCGGTTCCCCATTCCTTTTTCAATTCCGTATCCGGATTCTTTTTTCAGTTCCGGATCCGAATTCCTTTTTCAGTTCAGGTTCCCGATCCCTGTTTCAGTTCCGAATCCCGATTCCCGATTTCTATTTTAGTTTCGATTCCGATTAATATATACATATGTATGTATACTATACATATTGTAACTTTATTTTAAATCATGTATTAATTTGTTTCCAAAACCACCCGTCGAAATTTCAACGGGCACAATACTAGTATATATCTATGTGAATATGTGCCAGACCGTAGACACACAGCCAATCAGTGTGAAGTGGTCGAGGAGACGTGGGGAGGCGTGGTAGCAGGGAAGTGGGGGGGGGGGGAGGGTGAAGCGTCATGTGACGTCAGGCCGAGTGACGACAGGCATGTGCGAGGTCAGGCCGAGCGACGGTTGACACATACATACACACACTTCATCATTTAATGAAATCGTTGCTGCCGTCCCCGAATGTGATATTTTCCACCTTGTTAAGCGTAGATTATCGGATGTTATTTTAACATATTTATCTGGTAACCTGCGCTCATCATTACTTTCTTTATTTGAATGTGATGTATGAGTGGAATCTTAATTCTCGCCTCGCCTTGATTTTATTTTTTTTTATTCATATTTTGTTTTATTTATTTTACTTTTTATTTCTCCTTGGTACATTTTTATGTACTATTTTAATTGTATTATTATTTTCCTTTTGTTTCTTTTTTATTATTATTTTATTTTACCATGTTTTCTGCTTTTTAATTTTTCTGTTTTTTACTAATTTTACTTGTATTTATATCTTTGTTCAATGTAGGCCATTGTGGCGCATTAGGTTCTTCCTGTAATGCCACAATGGTCCAAAACTATTAATAAATTTCAAACGGGTGAATTAATACGCGCGCGCGCCCACAAATTACCTTACACTATATTTATATATAACATATAACTTTATTTTAATTCGTGTATCAATTCCTTTCCAAAGCCACCCATTGAAATCAACGGGCATAACAATAGTATCTAAGTAATATTTGATTCAATAATAAATACCAGCCAAGTAACTACAAAATAGTAGACACTTTTAACTATATTACCTAAATAATTAAATATATTTCGAAAGGTCTAAAAAAACAGAGCAAACAGATAAAGATCGACACTTGAAAGATTCTGCTGTGAAGAAACCGGGGGTCGACCGGGTGTGTTAGTCAGAGCGCATACAAATATGTATAAGACTAATTGTCTCACCGGTATCCATTGTCAGTGACTTATATACACATGTACATATACATCACCTACTTTCGAATGGGTATGTCGTACAGTTTTGCCAATTTTCACGAGGCCTAGTCGAAAAAAAATCGTTTTGGCGCGTCGGTCTTTAAAGAGTCGACGAGAATTGAAGTCGCTCAAAAGTAGTTTACGGGCGATGGCGTTTAGAATGGTAATGGTCGGTCGACGGCGTGCCAGGAATTGACCCAGCAGGGGCACGGGGTTGTTTTCACCCCCAAACCCTCCGGTCGACGTTTTAGGGGTGGATCAGTGGCGACTCACCGTCGGTCCGCGTACGCTAATAGGACCAGCCAAATGCGACCGGGATGCCGCTCACGTAATATCCGGGACCAGGGGGGTGAAAACTTTACCATACCTACTACTTATACTACCAGCATCCGGGACACTGTCCTTGGAAAATTATTCGAAAGCAGTTTCTGCGAAACATATTTACAGTACATTCTCAATTATCCGGGTAATGATGGGGAAAAACCCACGGATAACCCGATTTTCCATAGTGCCATGACAGGTCACCCTATAGGGCTAGCTATATAACAAGCAGCGTGGTCTAGTGGTGAATGTTGAATTATTTCGTACTTGATGTTACGAGTTCGATTCCCCGCTAAGTCAAGTTGTTGGTCAGACCTTGATTTATCTAGGTCGATCGTTTCTTATCAGAATTTGCCAATTTTTCTGATTTTCATTGAAACGATTCCTGTAAAATTGGCGTTTCCTTCCCAATTTTCTGTTGCGAACCTTTAGTTATTGTTATATCTTAGGTTTCGCCATATTGCTCACCATATATGTTTCTGTGGTTGTTTATCGAATATAAAATTCGTATTGTTACATGAAAGTTATTCATCGTTATTTATAGTATTAATACGATGTTTGTAATATATGTATACTGACCATAGATGTCAGATATTTAGATTTACATGTATCTATGTAATAATTATGTGGACCAGGAAGGCTCATTTGGGGTTTCCCTGTTAAGCCTTCCGGGTATATTTGTATATATGTATGTGAAAATATGTATGTAAAAATAAAATAAAAATAAAATAAAATATATGTATTTACCCAAACACATTATACAATGTAGGTATATAGATATTAATTTGAAACCGCAAGCATATACATACATTACTTGCAACAATCAAGAAATTCAGCTTAGCTGAATTTTCGAGAGAATATAACTAAACCGTTACAATGATTTAGTTATATGTATGTATATGTAAATTGGCTAGTTGTAACAACGTTCAATTTAGATTTAATAAAAAGATTTTTTTTATCCCGGTCGGGATTTGAACCCATGGCCTTTCTAATGCCAAAAATTAATATATAATATATAATATATAATAATAATAATTAATAGAAGATTTGAAAGAAGATTTTGTTTTTCTAAAGCAGGCAGTTGTGGAGTTAAAAAGTTAACGTTTGTCATCATAACGCTGAGTAACTTGAGATTAGCAAGAGATGCCAATTTTACAGGAACCGTTTCAATGAAAATCTGATGAAAAAATTGACAAACTCTGAAAAGAAGCCATCGACCTCAAGAAAAAAACCAAAGTCAGGCCAGCAGCGGGACTCTAGTCGGAATCGAACCCGTGACACTCTGCTCGAAAACATAATATGCTAAGCACTAGTCCACACCACTTGTTAATTGACTTTAATTTAACTAAATTGACTTTCGTATTATTATTATTTATATACAATTTTATGCAATTCTACATGATATCGACAAGTCATACGTTACAAAGATAGTTTAACTTTATAAACGAACTTTCCGATGTCATATTTCATTGTGTATTGTTGCGTAAGGGTGGGTGGAGGATCCAAGTAAAAGGCTAACAGTCGTTTCACAGCATTTATTGATGATTAAGGAGATACACGCACTGGCAGTGCTCAGTCCAGAATTACCTGATATCGCCTACGTACCGCTTTATAAAGGGTAGATCTTTTAGGACGTCTAATCTGTTTACCTGTTGTATAGTGACGTATTCGGATATGTATTTCCACAACATTGGGTCTCCCCGTACCGATTCTGAGAAAGGACTAATAACGGTCATTGTTTAGCCTAAATGCACTTTGAGTCCAGATATAATCCTGGAAGTAAGTGCAAGCACTTAGTTAATCCGTTAACAGATAACCCTTGAACGGTCACATAGTCTCTGAGATTCTATTCGCTTAATCCGCGGCTTACGTAACAGTATTTTAGGTCAGAATTATGGGATGAATCACTAATAAAGGTTTTCGAGGAAAAAAAGTCAAATATACATATGCAAACATATGTAGGGTCAGAATGCAAGGGGTTCTAAATGCACGTGGATTAGTGTTTTACTGTATGTCTTAGCGTCAGGCATGCCATAGAGCAAATGTCTCATCTGTGGTTACTAGCTAGGCAGTTTACAAACACCTCAACAATACACGGTCTGTACTATGCACCCTGCACATATCTAAATGTATACATTTTTACATACCTTTTTTATGTTTCACTTACGATTACTATTAAGAAAAAATGTTGCCTCTTATCCGATCGTTTTTATACTTTGCCATATTGATCATTATTTATTTATTTATTTTATTTTATTCTAAACAGACCATTGTGGCATAACAGGAATTCCTAAAGCGCCACAATGGTCAAAAAATATAACACAAAAAAAACAAAATAACAATTAAACATAAATTAATACATAACGAAAATAATATACTCATCAATTATACATAAAAAAAAATACATTTGAACATAAACATAAATACATCCATACATAAACATAAAAAATAGCATTTAATAATAACAGATAAAGTAAAAATATCAAATAAAATATAGCATAAGGAATGCCTTGCACCTACAGCCAGTTTCAATAAATATGTAAGAAACAACTACAAATACAAAACATCCCTGTAAGGCCCAAATGGAAGAGAGTTAATCAAAATTTCACTCATAAATCACAATCAATCATGAATAAAGTAAAGGTATCATCCGCCATTACGATGGTGAAAAAATATCGTATTAGACGCGTTTGAAAATTCTCCCACGAAGATGTGCCTGACGTTAATCGCCCAAAATGTTCGGTCGCATTGTTCGCCTACTGCGATCCCTTTGTCGTTTTCTTGGTGAATATCCCCTTTTTGCCGTCATCTAGCTTTGTCAGATTTTAATTGCTTAAACGCCTATAACTATTTCTTTTTCACTCTATATTTTATAACATTTGCTCTATAGATTCTCATTAACTTTCATATATGTATATAGGATCCGGATGTGAAGGATTCCAAGTGAAACGCAGATTAAGTCAGAACTATGTATTTATTAACACATGTCTTCGGGCTCGTTCTCCAACAAGTGACCATAACAACACGCATCCGGTCTTTCCCATGCATACCACACACACTTTATCCCAGCTTGACCAACCATACCTACGGCTCGTTTAAAAATCAATTCTACATGTATATATATATATTTTTAGTTTTAACTCTCATATGAATATATAAATTTCAAATTTGGCGTATAGCTTCGTGTATTGGCATATAGCCTATATATCTCGATTAACGGCCAAGTGTGTCAGATCTGACATTTCACAGCTACATAGATTTACATCTCTTCACTGAGCATTATTAATTAGACAAGATTAGCTCTTTAAATAATACAGAATGTTATCGGAGTGATGATGGTTTCGGAGAATTATTTTCCGGCAATTTTCCCACAACTCTCTATTTCCCTTCTCGAGTTGGGAAATCTGGTCGGTGGAAGCTTTTCAATATCTGTCGGATTCGATATGCGAATTTCGTAATAATATCCGTCGATGTGGAACGACCCTATGACACACTGACCGTCTACGTACCAGTGATTCTCAAAGTTTAAGTCAACCCACCCTCTTCTCCCTCCCCTCACCATCTCCTGTTCCAAGTTTTCCCGTTCGATATATCCGTGCTCGATTTTCACTGCAATAAGCCGAAGCTAAGGGAAAACTTGTCGGCAGCTGCTTTATTGCAGTGTACGCTTTATTGTAACTCAATATCATGAATCTACCTGAATATTTAAAATATAACCAGCAAACCGGGAAATCTAGATTAATTAATCTATACTTTAATCTAAGTGTTGGACACTTTCCATTTTTACATTGAAATCTATCGACATCCACGCAACGTATTGCTGAAAAATAGACAGATAGAACCTTCACTTCAGCGACACGTTAAAATGGACCGAATGTAAAAACACATTAACCGATTTATACCCTCTGAAAAAGGGGACTGGCCTGGAATGGAACGGGTCTAATTGTCGGACCTTGTGCACTGTCAAACCGGACTCCCCTTTTCCACCTCCTAATTCATCCACCTAATTTTCCAGCGCCTCTGGATTTTCCGCAGCCGCAAAGCTCCCAAAGGAAAAGCTCTGGGTAGATAAAAAAGAGATATATGTAGGTCAATCGACTTTGGAGTATCGTAGCGTCAAACGGCAAACAAAGATGGCGGAATTTATCATTTGAATAAATCATCAGTAGGTGTATGTATGTAGTTAGGCTATTATTAATCATTTATGATCTGTGCTCCTTTTGGAGCTTACTGTGGCTTCTCAAAAGTAGATTTTTGGCTTGTTGGTAATATGCTCTGTGCGGATACGGTCAACGCAAGTTGACAAAATAATAGATCAAATAGCTAATAAAAATATATAGTATTTTCATTGCTTTCGTTATTAATAATCACGATTTTTTTCTATAGGTACATATTAAATACTTGAATTATGTTTTCATAGTGTTATGAGCAGAGATCGGACCTTGCAACAAAAAAAAAGAGGTTGAAAACAGTAATTGACAATAGTGAACCATTTTTTGTGAGCAGTATAAACTTGTCCGCTAATTCTGGTCATGAGTAGTCTTTGGCGTTGGCTGGGTGCTCGACAAATAACCTATCTTTTTTGAGCAATGGTCAATCCAACACGCTTACATTCGTCTCTGTTTTGAGCAATCCTCATTCAACTCATTCCAATTTATTTTTTATTTTATCCACCTATATCCCCTGCAGCCATCCTTACACCTTTTTAAATTCTCTTAGGTATCACTTTAGCACTTCTTTCATCCATCTATCGTCCGTTCTTCTAGTTGCACGACCCACCTCTTGCCATATTAATCTCTTTACCACCACACGTTTTCCGTCTCGTATCTCTTTTTATTATGCCAAGCATACAGCGTTTCATACTTTGTTGAGTAAACTGGACCTTATGCAGCATTTTGACGTTCAATGCCCAAGTTTCACACCCATTCGTTGACAAGAAACATTGATCGAAGATCGTTTTCTTTAGGCACAGTGTCATTTTTGTTATGTGCGAGTCTCATGTCATCTTTGCCACGTGTCCCATTTAATTTGTTTCCCATCGTTTTTTTTTAATATTCTATATATTTTTATTTTATTTTTACATAGATATATAACAGGAAGACCTAATAGGTAAACCCCAAAGCGCCTTCCTAGATTTTATTACGTATAACGAGTGGCTGAAGAACACGAAATTAACAATTAATTAATTAATGAATTCCATTGGGATATCTGTGGATTTAGACTAGTATATAAATTTTTACATATTATACATATGTAAATCAAATTCAGATATTTTTGACATAGCAGGTGGGATGGTTTTTGCCAATTTGATGGAGGAACCGTTTCAACAATGAAATCATATATGTACATTGGTAAACTCTGATAGGAAACGGTCGACATGGAGTCACAAATATCCAAGTCTAACTATAGCGTCGGATCAAACCCGGTAGCCTCTCGGTGCTAAAAATAAACGCAACCACCGAGCCATATTGAAACAACAAATTTTTAGCCTTTCCCATCGAAAGTGGGTCGAATTTGAGCTGAATTTCACACAGCATTGCGAAAATGTATTATTATTAGAACCCTTGTATTCCATTTAGGCCGACCGCGACGAATTCGAAAGTGGATTGAATTTTTGATCCAACGTTAATATTACAATGATTAACCGCTCCGGGAAAGTTACGAGCGGCGCAAAAGTTGCGTCCCAGTTTTCGATATGCGAAAATTTCTGAAATCCAAAAGTTGCAGAACAGCATCAGCTTTGGCCGAGTGTAAATAAAAGTTTGTGCCGAGAAAAGCCGAAAATATCGATTTGACAGCCGAACGAGCAAAAGTTTCCGCACACGGTTCACTTTGTCTCCACATCCATCCATACATATGTAAGTACATACATACATACATACCGGTCAAAAGTGAAAAATTTCCCATTAAAATTCAGAAGTTTAGCCCAGGGAGGTTAGACAGAGAGGACAGCACTGATGATGGTCTTCCATCTCGCTTTACCCTCGTTCGGAGCGCACGGGATGAAAGTAAAAAACAATTTGACGCTTTTTACGGTAGAATTTTTCCGAGACGTGAGAGGATTTAATTTTCCGCCACCTTGAAGGTTTTCCAGTTTCATGTCTTCCACCGTTCGCGAAGAAATTTTCCTGGCATTTAGACCCTCTCCCTACGGTCCCTCCCTTCATCCACCCAGTCGTCGAAAAAAAAACAACCAGCTACACTCTCAAACCCCCCCCCTTTCTCCCAGGTTTCTATCTATCCTTTACACAGGATTAATAAAACGTTATTTTTATCTCGCCAATTGTGCGATCCTGCGAGAAATTGGGGCATTTTCCAGCCGTGAGGGGTTTGACGGGACGAAAAAAAGACGAGGCTTGAGATGGGGTGGGTGAGGGGGGGGGGGGGGGCTCCAAAGGAAAGGCATTTTTCTAATGCAACTCTGCGAATTTCACTGCTGATTGAATGTTAATTCTAGACCCTCCCCTTTCCAAAGTGTTTCCCTTTACGTTTTGTGTACACAAATAGAAGCAGTCCTTTTGTCTATAATATATACATACGTACAGGAAAGGTTTGAAGATATTGAAAAGAAGGGATACATTTACAAAAATATTATATAATCCAAGATTTTAAAGGGTCTATGATCAATGCTTGAAAAGAATATTGCAAATTCATGAACTAGAAAGAAATATTAAATATTATAAAAACCATAGTTGATTATCTATATGTATATAGTAACCCTGAACCCGGCATGCGTTGCAATGACACTCATTCCCGTTTTTCCCGTTTCCGTTTCCGTTTTTGGGGAATTTTTTTTCACAGTAATCTTCCCGGACATACATACAACAAATCCTGAGAGTTCCATCGTAATCGGTTTAGTGGTTTAGAAGTCTATACGAGACAGACAGACAGACATTCAATTTTATAGTACATATAGTACATACATATATAGTAGATAGAAGTTTTCTTAATTGCAATATTTTTTAGAAGCAAAAATTTGATATACGTATATGTAGGTACATATATGTACATACATACGTATATATGTATTTATAAATACAAATATGTATGTACGTATATAAGTATATCACGAAGAATGTTGACTTTTAAGTGGATAAGTTTGAATTATTTGTTAAAACTGAGAAAACAGTTTCACCTTTTCTGTAATAATAAAAAAGCTTACTTGCTTTATGATGTGGAATTTTCAGACGTCTCATCAGTCGAAGAATTCACCGAATTTTCTAATCCCTTTGAGTCCAATTATAAGAATTCCGAAGTCTACATTTTAATATTCGAATTCTAAGAGCTCTGAGAATTGGATTTCTGAGAAATTAAATAGGCATAGGTTTTATGACGATGAGAAAATTGTATTTGATAAAGGAGTCTTTATTTGAAAAACTTCAGAATTAAGAATTCTCAGAATCCAGAATTCATATGTACATATATTCGCCTTTACATATCACTCCAAAGCGACGAGTGTAGTAATACAGATACAATACGATCAATACAACCTATACAAGCATTTATGCAATGAGATTTAATACAAACATTATCCAAAATGACATCGTTGGAGAAATTTTTGCAGCATTTTATTATACAAATCGGCGAATCTCAAGACGCTGCATATGTAGTTTGAGATTTGTCAGAGAGATTGGAAAGGAGATGCCAATTTTACAGGAACCGTTTCAATGAAAATCAGAACAATTGGCAAACTCTGATAGGAAGCGATTGACCTGGAGTCACAAACCAAGGTCTGGCCAGCAGTAGAAACCTAAGGGGACTCGAACCCGTGACCACTCTGCTCAAAATCATAATATGCTAACCACTAGTCCACGCTGCTGGTTAACAAATCATTAACACATAAATTTTGGAGGATTTTAAGAATCCAGAATTCGCAGACAATTCTGTGATCTCTCAGAATTCAGAATTTACACACAATTTTGAGACGTTTAAGAATGCAGAATTCACAGAAAATTTTGTAAACTCTCATAATCCAAAATTCATATACAATTTTAAGATGTTTAAGAATTTACAGAAAATTCTGTGAACTTTCAGAATCCAGAATTCACAGACAATTCTATGAAATCTTAGAATGCAGAATTCATATATGATTCTGAGATGTTTAAGAATCCGGAATTCACAAACAATTCTGCCAACTTTCAGAATCCAGAATTCACAGACAATTATGTCAAACCTCAGAATCCAGAATTGACACACAATTTTGAGATGTTTAGGAATCCAGAAATCACAGAATTCACTCGCAACTTTGAGAATTCTCAGATTCAATAATCCACAAACCATTCTGCCAACTTTCAGAATCCTGAATTCACAAGCAATTCTGTGATTTCTCAGATTCAAGAACTCACCCAGATTTCTCAGAACCTTGGTAAAAGAAAGAAAGGAAAGGAAAAGTATCAGAATTCAGAATTCTCACACAATTTTAAGATTCATGTATTCTAAGATTTCTGTACTCTAAGAAAAGTTCTAATAACGTCTTCAAATTGTGTGAAAATTCAGAATTCTCACACAATTTTAAGGTTCATGTATTCTAAGATTTCTGTACTCTCAAAAATTGTAACGTCTATATAACGTCTCTTTTTCAGAAAATGTTGAAGTTCACGTTTAAAACTAAGATTACCATGAGATGGTATATCATATTTGGTGGTTTTAAATAATTTAAAACTACAGATTTGTACTTCGAATACATATATCACCTTACTTCGTATACAATACTTATATCACCAAAAAGCATATATCACCACATAAGCATAAAGTAAATATATTTATTTACTTCGACAATATCATTTTACTTTGTTTTTACTATATAAATACATATTTATGCTTCATTTTCATATTTTGTCTAGCCATAGTGACGTATTGGGGTTATATTCTTGGAGTAGATTGCCTTAAGCATTCATATATACATATATTACAGAAGTATATTGATTCAAAATATTATTAACAGTTAAATTTGTTAGTTCATTGGAGTCGTCACTTTCAGCATAAGCTTTGACACAGCTTTCCAGCGTAGAAAAATGAACGCTACAAAATACGGATATTGCTGGAATTTTTACTGCGTAGGATAATAAATTGGAATTTTTACGCCTATCAAGCGTGGAAAAACAAGCAGGCGTGTCCCGGCGCCAGGAAAATTATAACACATTAACGTAAGACGCGAAATAAAAAATGAAATTTAATAGGTATGGAATGGTGTTTTGGAGTAAGGGGGGGGGGGGGTTGTTTGAGACTCGTTTTAATTAAAAGGCGAACAAAGGGCAGCTACAAAAATTATTTGACGCATAAAAGTAAGGGGGGGGGGGGGAGGTTGACGCAAATTAGTTTGTCAACACCTTCGCGACATTAAAACGTAGGTAAATTCGTATAATTTCGTGTTATTTTCATTAATTTTAAATGATGAGAAATAATTATTTTACTTAGTATTTAAAATTGGTAAATATATCTTCTTAAGATTGAGAAGAGTTATAGCGTGTATATATGTACGTATCAATATTTAGTCATTTTATTATATATGTTATAATAAAATAAATTGTATATGAAATGATCGATAAACTTTTATCAGATGTGTGTACTTTTTATTAAGTGCAACATTTAGATTCTATTTATTTATATTATTATTTTTGAATTTTTTTATATTAAATTTGTGATGTTAAAATATGTTTTTATAATTTATTTTTCATATGTCATTTTTTTAAAATAATATATAAGCGTTGAAAATGAGGTGATTGATTTTGGCCCACTCAGTATTATGATAAGTGCATGTTATTTATGTATATACATATTATATATTGGTTTTATAATACATATTTAAAATAAAAAAAATCATATTGTAAGTGTTTTCATAAATAATTTATAAAATAAAAGTGCTTTTTGTGCCACTCTAGGTAATGCTGAATATTAAATTGAATAAATAATAATAGTAATCGTAACTGAAAATTACATTTCAAAAGTGTCAATTTATCACCGTGCGCTTTGGAGCGAATCTCTTCCATTATGATATTTATAATCATACAATAATTTATACGTTTGGAGATACATATAATGTTATTGTACAAAGTTACAAATTAATTCAAATCCCGAAATGAATTTTGTACGTTTTGAATTCGGCAAAATACTGAGTCGGCTTCCATTTATTATTAATCGAAAGAGTGCTTTATATTCTCGCCAGTTTATGGCCGACGAGACGCTTGATAAAATCCTTTACATTTCCTGAAAATTACATATTTAATACACTTCCCGTTGTGAGAGATACGATATGATAGATTAATAAATATGTATACAAACGTACACGTATATCCTAAATAAAAAGATCAACAGTCACTTATATTTTTATATGTTCTTTTATTTTTATGTTGAGTCTATTCAGAATTAAATCCGTTTTGGTACTATAAAGATTGTCAGTTAAATTTTCCAAATATAATATTGAGTTTGTGGTAGATTGTGACATTGCCGCGCCGACAAATCCTTGCATGACAATGCCGCGCGGAAGAACCCAACTAATGCCACGCCGACAGACCCGCGCAGAACAAAAGTATAAAAAATTTAATAAGAAGAAGTTCTTTTTGAATTAATTTGGTTTTGGAGTCAGCTTACCGATTGAAATAGCGGTTTTCCGCTATTTGATAAGCCAGTTTTAAATACTAGAATTAATATGCAATATATTGAATTTTTTTTTCGAAATTTATTTCTCATATTTGGAAAACGAAAAATTGTAAAATCAATTCCAAGCTGGCAATACTAAGACTTGAAATAATTCCGGAATGGACAAACACATTTTTTTTTAAATATTTAAGTCATTCTTTAAGAGGGCTGGACCCCAGCGCCTTGTCTATACAAACGTATTAGACTTCTCCCTTCCTCAATTATGGCACTAGAGAATTTATTTTTTAATATGCTATTTATATCCACCATAGGCATGTTTAATTTTTTTTATTTTATTGATTAATTGATTTTTAATTTATTTGATTTTTTGATTAATCAAAAAAAAAAAAAAATGAAACATGCCTATGGTGGATATACATAGCATATTAAAAATAATTTCTCTTGAGCCATAATTGAGGAAGGGAGAAGTCTAATACGTTTGTATGGACAAGGCGCTGGGGTCCAGCCCTCTTAACGCCCGTCACTAAAAAACCAAATTTTTTTTTTTTTTTTTTTTTTTAAATGCTTTTTATTATTACGAAATTATGTTCACAATACATCTTATATCTATTTTAATAGCTACTGATCTACTGATCATTTTCTATTTTACAATTTTAATTTAATTTGGTTAGTAATTACAGTATTATATTATTCTAATGTTAATCTAAAGCATAATAGGAAAAAGAGCTCAAAAACCAAATGACTCGGATGTCTAATTATGAGTATGATTTAATTATTATTGGATATAAAATATACATCGATATATACTTTTGTACTGCGCGGGTATGTCTGCGCAGTATTGTCGTGTGTGTCTTTGCGGGGTGCCATAAACTAGCGTTGCCAACTATTAAGAAAGTAAAAAAAAAGGACATTTTTTAAAAATATTTAATTTTATTTAAAATCACAATAAAACATCGTCACAAAGGACTAGCGAAAATCTTAATATGGGATCAGAACAGTAGTTGCCAAACTTTCGGAACTCAAAATGTTTAAAAATAAAAAAAATCTAGGTATTAATAAAAATAAGTACCAGTTTAATTTAATAAAAAAATTTGAAATTACAAAAATTATGGTTAGAAAAAAATGCTGCACTTAGCACCACAGATTTTTTTTACTAAATCTTGAAATCTCATATTTGCTAGTGCATTTACTTTCAATTTTTTTTTGCGTTTTGTTTTACAAAATAGTGTAACGTGAATTATATATTATTAACACTTATAAATTAAAAATAAATATTCCCTAGATCAGAGTTTTATTTTTAAAATTTTATTATGTTGCACTTATGTACATACATACATACATACATATATGTAGATATTTAAATAAGGCGCTCGTTGATTTTAAATAATCCTAGAACTACGGAATTCAAACGCTCCAAACTATACAAAATTATGAATGCTTATTTTATTATAAAAAAATTGTAAATGCTAATTTGATCATTACAAAATATTTTAAAGTCGGCTAAATAAAAAAAAAAGATAACATTTAGAGCATATTTGACAAAAGAGAGAGAACAAAAGAATTTTTTCCAAAAAGAGAACAGGTTATCTGAAAAAAGAGACCTGTTTGAAAACCCTACCATAAACACATCGCATTCAAATAACTTAAAATATTTTTATTTAAGGGAATATTGAATATTCAACGTGCCAATAACTAATTTCTGTCTTTGTATTTTTTTATGTTTAGGCCAAATCGAGCAGAGCACCGATATTTGCAAAATCCGTTTAACTCCGTTGAATGCTTACATATTATTGGCAATGAACATATTTATGTATTCAATTACAGACCAGCCGGGAAATTCTATGACATACTCACTAATAACCATACTAATAAACTTACGGAGAGTCTCGACGATTACAACAAGATGTTTCTACTTTTCAGGTATATAAACACATACTAATATACTATTCGCTTTAGATCATCAACTAGTCTTTAGTTAAAAACAATATAATTGTAAAAAAAGTATTATGAACACAACAAGCATTTATTCAAGACCTTGATTTGTACCAAATTGGTTACGCATTTGAGTTCAGACTCTCTGGAACTGAACCGCAGATATTTAATACGATAATTCGAGAGCCGTTTGTCTCGGTCAAAATGAGAAAAGGAAAGAAAAAAGTCAGAGAATGTCTTGGGATTCCTTTTTGACACCTTCTCGCCAGAGTGCCATTTCGTCGAGTGGCTCTTTCTCCGTGCCAATCCGCCCTTCATTCCAAACGACTGTTTTCCTCCTCCTTGTCGTCGAGACAGCTTTTTTTCATCCTCCTCTGCTCTCGTGTCTTTGAACGAGCTGGCTCTTACGCCTCGCATTTACTCATATATTCTTCATGTCGTAATACGTTTAAGTAAACCCCATGCGCTCGCAAGGGAAAGGTGTGTGTGGGTGGGTCAGGTGCTTCAACTTCAAAGTATCCACTTCGTTAATTTTTCAAGCAGCTACATAGTTTGAACGCCCAGAATAAGTGATAAAATTATAAAGTTTCAACTATGAATGTGGGTACCATTAGGTGTTTAACGAGATTCATGTAAGATTCAGCACAGACTTGTGGGACTTTCCCGACGCGCCTGCCTTTAGAAGCTTTTTATTAGTTTCACTATGTAGATATTTGTTCGCAACGCAAAATCTGTAAGCTGATTTGATTTTTGATTTTTAAATGCTTTTTATTATTACTAAATTATGTTCACAATACATCTTATATCTATTTTAATAGCTACTGATCTACTGATCATTTTCTATTTTACCATTTAATTTTGTTAGGAAGCGATCGAACTGGAGTCACAAACCAAGGTCTGGCCAACAGCTACTAATGGGAATCGAACCGTGACCACTCCGCTCGAAAGGATAATATACTAACCATTAGTCCACGTTGCTGGTTATATTTTTTTGATTTTTAAATGTTCTTTATTATTACTAAATTATGTTCACAATACATCTTGTATATATATTTTAATAGTTACTGATCTACTGATCACTTTCTATTTTACAATTTAAATTTAATTTTGCTAGTAATCATAGTATTATATTATTCTAATGTTAATGTACAACATAATAGGAAAAATAGCTCAAAAGCCTATTTACAATGTAAGCTGATTTGAACTAGTTTCTAGAAACATACGAGGCTTAGCTGTCATTAATGTAAGTAAATGAGTGCAATATGACGTAGATAAATTCAATCATAAAAATTTCATCGGAATCATCTGTCAGATCGACGTGATGACAGTTGACTTTTCAGCCGAATTTCTCGCCACACCGTCACAAATTAAAATTTTACGTAGTTGAACAGTTATAGCAGCTCCTTTTTTCTCACTATGTCATATAAAATTTAAATTATTTCATATATGCCATAGTTTTGTTCTGTAGGGGTGGGTTTGGAATTCAAATAGGCCAAAGTCAGTTTACAGCATTTATTCTACGACTCAAGAGGTCCACACAAAACCACTGCTCACTCAAGAGTGTCCAGTCCACTGTGTGCATTAATGATTGTCAAAAACCGGTTTAAAAAATTCGGGTGTTTTAAATAAATTTGTAACTTTCGAAGACCATGTTTTTTGCTCTAAAACACCGGTTTTACTAAAATACACTATGCACCTCATTTTAGCCGAGTGTTCGGATATGCATTAGTTCGAGCAGACCCGGCATTCCCCAGCAACGTAGACTAGTGGTTAGCATATTATGATTTCGAGCAGAGTTGTCACGGTTCGATTCCCATTAGTAGCTGCTGACCTTGGTTTGTGACTCCAGGTTGATCGTTTCCTACCAGAGTCGGCAGATTTTTCATTGAATCGGTATCTGTAAAATTAGCATCTCCTTTCCAATCTCTCTTGCAAATCTCAAGCTATTCAGCATCTTGAGGTTCACCGATTTGTATAATAAAATGCTGCAAAAATATCTCCATAGATGTTACTGTGGATGATGTTTATATGAAATCACATTGTATTGATCGTATTGTATCTGTATTAGTACATTCTTAGCTCTGGAGTAATCTTTAAAGGCGAATGTATATATGTACATACATATGTATATGTTCGATTGAAATAAAAATTAAAAATAAAATATAAATTATTTAGAAACTCGGAATCCACAACTTTACAGTATCATCAAAGGCCACCATCGATATTATGGCTACAATATGTATGTACATATTTAAACAAATTATACAATGCAAGTATACATATACTAATTGAAAATACAAACATATGTATTTGTTGCAACAATCAAAAAATTTAGCCTAGCTGAATTTGCGACGGAGGAATATGATGCTGGAACCGGATTTTATTGGAACCGTCACAGCGATTAAGTAGGATATGTACATAAGTTGGTAAAATTGAACAGAGAACGGTCAATTTGGATTTAATAACTATCCAGATCTCACCAGGAGTGAACTTTTTCGATTCCGGTCGGGATTTGAATCCAACATCTTTCTATTGGTGAACAGTGAGTTTTTAACTACTTGTGTTATTTTTTTATTTACATAGATATATACCAGGAAGGCTTAACAGGAAGATCCCAATGCGCCTTCCTGGACAATTAATTACAAACAATGCAGCATTTTATTACTACATAAATCACTGTATTTCCAGAAGTTGAAGAACACGAAATAACAATTAATTAATTAAAGAATGAATCCATTGAGACATCTATGGATTTAGATTTTGTACATAATTTTTACAAATTATACACACAATAAATACAGAAGATTTGTGACAAGAGGAAAGATGATTTTTTTTGCCAATTTTGAGGAACCGTTTCAATAATGATCAGATAAAATTGGCAAACTCTGATAAGAAAAGATCGATTTGGAGTCAAAAATACCCCCAAATCTAACAAGCAGTATGCCGGATCGAACCCACTGATCACTTGGTGCTAAGCATACACGCTACCATTAAGCCACACTGCTGGCTATGTATGTATGTAAATATTTAAACAAATTATACAATGCCAGTATACATATACAGGTACTAATTGCAAGCGAAAGCATATGTTTTTCTTGCCTAATTTAACCTAGCTGAATTTTCGAGATAGGGAGAGAGGACGTTGATTTTATTAATTTACATACCAGATTAAGTAAGATAAGTTGGAATTATCTCCAACGTAATGGCAGAGGATACATTAACGTATATTGATGACCAAAATGAGCAATATGGCAAAGTATGAAAACGATCGGATTAGAGATAAGAGATATAAAAAATGACCATGCCATACCATAAAGCCATGTGAAATGCAAAGGAGGTATGTAAAAATTGAGCTGAAAACGGTCGATTTGGATTTAATAACCATCCAGATCTTGCCAGGAGTGAACTTTTTCGATTCCGGTCGGGATTTGAACCCAAGATCTTTCTACTGGTGAACAGTGAGTTTTCAACTACTTGTGTTATGTATTTCGTTTTCAGAAAAACCTCGGTAAATATGTGCCTTGCAGAAGCTGAACATGCAGTGAGCCAAAACAGAACAGGACTAAATAGTCAGAGAAGCACTTGAATAGTACCCAAAACTTTTAAGAATCAATGTCTGTTCTTGAAGTCCCAAGGTCAACACAGACACACTTTGCGCAGTATAAATTGAAATTCAAAGGTGTGCACGTACCCAAACTGGTAGATCTAAGAGTACGGCACGTTCTGTTTATTGCTTTGTATTGCAAAGGAAAGGGGTTGGATCGAGGTGCGGGCAGGAGAGAGAGGCTCTGAGGAGCCGAATTCGATCGAATGAGCGTCTGGAACAATTTTCAGCTTATTTTGAGGGCTTTCTTTGTGTGGGTGGCGGGCCAAAGGAAAAGTTTTGCTGTCGACGGAGCCTTCAAAGGACATCAAACCTCTTGTGACAGAAGTCGCCGGAGCGGAAAGCGTGAAGAATGCAGCAACTCGGAGACAATCCCCGAACACGAACACGAACATCTTATCAATTTTCCTATCCTTTCCCTCCCCCCACTCTACTCCAGTTTTCCTTCGTCCTCTCGACATACAAAGGACATCCTCTGCATACACAATACACACACCTACACACACACACGCGCACGCAATACAAAAAACAATGGTAAACAACAAAAATTGCGAGAGAATAGGCTGTCCTTTATGCTTAAAGTTTTTCAGTCGAACTAATGGGCAAAACATACCCAAAACTCGGAACGAGCTCTTTCGTTAATGTTTTGTCAAAACAACCGGTCCTTCTCGGAAGATGTACATAGCCAGTTGCGTGGTCTAGTGGTGAATGTTGAATTATCTCGTACCTGATGTTACGAGTTCGATTCCCGCTAAGTCTCGCTATTGGCCAGACCTTGGTTTGTCAAAGTCGATCGTTTCTTATCAGAATTTGCCAATTTTTATGATTTTCATTGAAACGATTCCTGTACAATTGGCGTTTCCTTCCCAATTTTCTGTTGCGAACCTTTAGTTATTGTTATATCTTAGGTTTCGCCATATTGCTCACCATATATGTCTCTGTGGTTGTTTATCGAATATAAAATTCGTATTGTTACATGAAAGTTATTCATCGTTATTTATCGTATTAATACGATGTTTGTAATATCTGACCATAGATGTCAGATATTGTTTAGATTTAAATGTATCTATGTAATAATTATGTGGACTTGGAAGGCGCATTTGGGGTTTACCTGTTAAGCCTTCCTGGTATATTTGTATATATAACACAGATTACCTAAACACAATCTGCTTTAGGTCATCGACTTTAGAGAGTCTTTAATTAATATTATGTATTAGATGTATTATGAACATTTATAAGGAATGTAAATAGGTTTTTGAGTTCTTTTTCCTATTATGCTGTAGATTAACATTAGAATAATATAATACTGTGATTACTAACCAAATTGAATTAAATTGTAAAATAGAAAATTATCAGTAGATCAGTAGCTATTAAAATAGATATAAGATGTATTGTGAACATAATTTCGTAATAATAAAAAGCATTTAAAAAAAAAAATATATATATTTGTATATATGTGTGTAAAAATAAAAAATAAAAAATAATGTAGTATTACATCTAGAATAGACTAGATATAATATAGTAATATAGACTAGATAAATAGATTTTTGTTTTTAGTTTTTGAATAAAATTTCGATAAAAAAATCAGAATCTAAACACATAATACGAAACTTGTCAAAGCTTCATATTGAAATTCTTAGGTTGAAATAAAGTTCAAACAAAATCTAATGTAATCGTATATGTGCTAAAGCCATTGTAATATAATTAATTTGTCATTGTTAATAATAGTCGGTTTATATGATTAGTGATGTAGTGTTTGCTTAAACACATTATATTAGACGGGATTTGCTACATTTGTTTCATTGATATTTAATTTGAAAAAGTACGCATTTGAAATGTTATATTTTCTTCAATACAAAGTTATGTACGTATCCTTCCAACCCTTCCCCGAACCCAAACAGCTCTCGGACCATAACCTAATAGTAACAACCCCTGCTTTTTACAATGTAATAATATCAAATGACGCCGAAGTTACGACTCGTACGACACAAGCTTTTCACCCACTATTTGAACTTTTCTACCGGATAAATTACACATTTAAGCCGTCGGGAATATTAAGCCGTATACTACATATTTCGGTACAATTTAGACCGGTCGATTCGAAACGAATCTCTAAAGACCGATCGAAAGTCGTGTAATAATTTACGATCTAGATGAATTTCCGCAGGTTGTGTGTATTATACGGTTTGATGGCTTGTTTGAAAACGGAAATTGAACCCGTCGTAGACTAATAGCCCTCTGCGCACACAATTTTGTCAGTAAAAATATCAAAAGATCATATATTTTACGATCAGTGACCGTAAAATTATTAAAGAGAGACCACCGTCGACGTGTCGCGGTTTCGACGTTTATTATATGCATTTGCTATAACCCATTGCATGCGGGCTGCTGTTTCGAATTATGCAAATTTTAAGTGACGGCAGTCTTGATGTTTTTTTTTGTTTTTATTTTTTTGTCGTCGGTTCTGGCTGTGGTTGTTTTCCATGGACAATCTGGAAGGTGCGATTGTGGAAATTGGGAGTGGCGAAATTCTGGAAAATTTGACGTTGTGAATTGTGTCAAAATTTTCTCTCCAACGGCCGCATAACTCAATTTGGGAATACGGAGAATTTTTGAATGAATTATGCGAAACTTCCGACGGGTACGAATTTAATGTAGACTGTGTAGCTGGCTGCTCGAATTGTTGCGCTTGAATTTTTGATTTTGTTCCGATTTAATAATTAGGTCGTTTTGATTGACGAAAAAATATGTTTTCGTTGGCCGAATTTCGGTGTGGGTGTTGGGTTGGGCTTTTGATGGATTATTTATCGTTTCAATTCGTGGTGATAAAAGTAAATCACATTTAAAGAGAGCCTGCTTAAAAAAATAGTATCGAGTATGAGAATTTTTGACATTTCATATACAATACCGGTCTCCGTGACGAGCCAGAATGTTAAATTACAGAAAACGCAAATATCGGAAGACAAAGATCGAAAATCGAAAGATTTAACATTCTGTCTCGTCACGTAGACCCCTCCAAAAGACTTGTACGTATTAAAAAAATATCTGAAATGAGCACTATATACATACATACATATGTACATATATGTATTGTATATCAAATGTAAAAAGTTTTATAGTTCATAGTTAAAAATTTAAATCGGCCAAATGTCCGTTCATCCAAGCATCCACGTATTAAAAAATCAAGGTACGAAATTTCAAAAAAATTAAAAACATTTAAATCATTTAAAGCTTTTAAGTAGAAGTGCAGCTATTAAGTATTATTGCAGCTATTAAGGCATATGAAGAAACGCATTATCACGTATTATATTATTATATTATTCCAGACTATTAAATGAGAACGAAAATTTCATATGATTGTCATAAATGTAATTGTTCATATGTATATTTAATTTTCGTATATATATATATATATATATATATATATATATATATATATATATATATATATATATATATATAATTCTCATTCAACATACTTCATAGTATAAAGAATTAATATTTCAAAAATAAAACGATGAAAATGAATGAGTTGTTTATATGTAGCATGGTTTAAACCGCATCGTATAATATCGCGACTTTGGCAAATAAATGAAATAATGGTCGATTTAAAAAAAATGGTATCAAAAATACCTTCTGTAATCTCAATGTAGATTACGCCTTCCATTTATTCATTGTAAAGTAAAATTTGAAGGATAAACCAGATTTATTTATTTTTATTTATATATATTTTAGCTATCAAGCTAATTTAAAAAAAAAAATACATCTTAATTATTATACTTAACTCTAAAATTTATAATTAACTTATATGTACTGTCCCTCACAGAGGTGTCTCTTCGCACCTCGCAGGAATGCATCCATGTTTTTAGCAGACCTGACGCACTCAGGGAGGGCATTATACATGAGCACACCCCTGTGAAAAACACCCCCAGCCGTCTTATTCTTTCTTACTCTACTTACAACTGGATTAAAAGCTTAATAATTTTGCACTGACCGCAATAAATCTCACTCAGCACTATAATATGGATCTTTATAGTGGGCTCCGGAAAACTTAAGTCGGTGAATTTTTGAAAGCGTTCGTATCGCATGCAAATTACGGTGAATTTTGCAACGCGGTCCACTCTTTTTAGTGCGGGACAGACACGGCTTTTAGAATTCCATCCCGAAGGATACAATGCGAAAAAAAGGAACAATAAATAAAATAAAAACAGTACACTGGAGCCCGAGGGCTGGAGGAGAGACGTAATGACGGTGCACACACATCGGGAAAAGGAAATGCGTTGTTTTTATTATTCCACGCACACGATATTACGTATATCCTGTCGAATTATGTTAAGCGTGCAAAATTATTACACGAGAGGTGCGAATTTGCGAAACATCCGTGACCCGGTCCTCTTGTAGGTACCCGTGCGTTGTGTGCAGACAGGAGTTTGCTCGGAAACAATTGTTGCAATGCGTTTTTCTTTCAGACATGTCTTTGACAGTATGATTTTACGATCATCTGTGATTATAAAATGCAAGGCGAACACAGACACGCAATGCGCTTTCGGGTTTAAAAGGTAACGCAAGGCACTTTCAGGTACTGACGGACTAACAAGCCGCTCACGGATATGTAAGGTGCTCACAGACGAACATGGAAACTCAAGTTACTGACTTTTTTCGCATCGGGGGAGATTACCTCCTTCACCTCTTCCTCGCCTTGTGTGTAGGACGAACAGGGACACGTAAGGTGCTCATAGATGAACATGGACACGCAAGGTGCTCATAGATGAACGCGGACACGCAAGGTGCTCATTGACAAACATGGACGCGAAAGGCACTCACGGATATTTTAAGCTTTTTAGACGAACATGGACACGCACTGTGCTTAAAGGTAAACACAAACACGTAAGGCACTTACAAGTGCTAAAGGTAATACAAGCCGCTCACAGATATGTAAGGTGCTCACAGACTAACATGGAAACTCAAGGTACTGACTTTTTTTCGTTTTGGGGGAGATTCCCTCCTACACCTCTTTCCCACCCTTATTTGTAGAATGAACATGGACAGGCATGGTCATCATAGACGAATATAAAAAACTAAGGTGCTCATAAACGGACATGGACAAGCTTAGTGCTCATAAACGAACAAGAATGTGCAAGGCAATCACGGATATGTAACGCTTTTTAGACGATCATGGACACGCAATGTGCTCAAAGGTAAACGCAAACACGTAGGCACTTACAGGTACTGATGGACTAACAAGCCACTCACGGATATGTAAGTTGCTCACAGACTAACATGGAAACTCAAGGCACTGACTTTTTTTCGCATTGGTGGAGATTCCCTCTTACATCTCTTTCCAACCCTTATGTGTAGGATGAACATGGACAGGCATGGTCATCGTAGTCGAACATGAACACGTAAGGTGCTCATAAACGGACATGGACAAGCATAGTGTTCATAGATGAACAAGAACGCGCAAGGTACTCACGGATATGTAACAATTTTTCAGACGAACATGCAAACGCAATGTGCTCAAAGGTAAACGCAAAAAAGACACTTACAGGTGTTATTTATTTATTTATATAATTTTAGCTATTTGTTTAATTTAAAAATACATTTTTAATTACTTAACTCTAAAATTTTATGTTTAACTTATATTTTATTATTATTATAATTCGAATATTCAATTGGGATCCCAAGTGTTCGCAAACATGGAAAGTCAAGGTACTGAATTTATTTCGCATTGGAGGAGATTCTCTCCCCCAACTCTTTCCTACCCTTCCCAGGATGAACATGGACAACGGGCAACGTCATCATAGAGGAATATGAACATGCAAGGTGCTCATAGATGAACATGGACTTGCATAGTGATCATAGATATACCGTATACGCCTGTTTTCTAGACTTATCCATGGCCTTCGATCGAGCGAATCATGATTTACTTTGGTCCAAACTGTTTAAAAGGGGAGCTCCAAGTCAAATCATGCGTTTTTTAGCATCCTGGCACCGGAATCAGTTCAACCATATACACTGGGTTAATGCCCACTCTGATCTCGCTTCTTTGAAGTGCGGAGTAGGTCAATGTCTTCTGGCTTATTCAACTTGTACATGGATGAACTTTCCTATAGCCTTCGACAGACTAGAGTTTATTGCCATATAGGAGGAATATGCAGTAACCACATTAGCTATGCGGATGACATGGTGATCTTGGCGCCTTCTCCATCAGATCTGAATCGCCTCCTGGAAGTTTGCTCGCGTTACGCTGCTGAACATAATATGCGGTAAAATACGGGTAAATCCATGGTATTGATTTTCTGATACGGTCGAGGTCCTCATTTCGTCCTCAACATTATTTTAGATGGACGTAATCTTGAAACCGTAAAGGAAGTCAAGTATCTGAGACACCTGCTGTCGGAGGATCTCTCTGATGACCGTGACATCGAAAGACAAAGAAGAGCTATTTGTGTAAGGGCTAATATGTTGGCAAGACGGTTTTACCACTGCAGTGTAGAGGTTAAGAGACAATTATTTATGTCCTTTTGTACTAGCCTTTATACTGGAGAATTATGGACCAGATACAAGCGGGAGACGATACGGAAGATAAAGGTACAATATAACAACTGCTAGCGTGCTCTCTTCAGGCTACCTAGGGGCTGCAGCGCGTTGCAAATGTTTGTGGAAGGGCATATGTCTCACTTTGAGGCCATTCTCAGGATGAGAGCGGCCTCTCTACGTCTTCGTATATTTTTGTCTTCTAATTGTCTTCTTGTTGCTGCATCTTCTCATTTGCATTCTTCACTATTTGTTCGATGGATGGAGCTACTCCACCAACCGCCTTAAATGGACATATAATTAATTTATTGTTCTTATTATTAATATTATTATTATTTTTCAATAATGTTATTATCTATATATTATTTATATGAGCGTTGGGGATTGCACTATTCTCCCTATCGCCTGGAATAAAAAGCTATTATTATAGACGAACATGGACACGCAAAGCACTAGTAACACGGACACGGAATGATGCTCAAAGGTAAACTCGAAAATGCAAAGCGCTTACAGGTGCTAACGGAAATACAAGGCACTCATATGTAGATATGAAAGGGGCTCACAGACGAACGGTGCCGCGACAATTGGTTAAATTCCAAAAGGTTCAACGACACAATGTACCCGACAATTGGTGCACTGACAAAATGTACACGCGACAAAATCTTCACGCGACAAAATGTCCACGAAAATAACGTTCAAGCGAAAAAATGTTCAAAAGTCCTAAATTTTCGTATTCTAATAGAAAAAGTTTGTTTTTCTTGTATTATATACATTATCTATCGCGGATTTCTTTTAAAAAATAATTTTTAAGCATATGTACTGCGGATGTCATTGAATTAGTTAATATGTCAGGGGTTTTCAACCGTATCCAATATTTTATTCATGTTTCATGAAAGTGTGAAAAAACAATATTGATCACTGTCAAGCAAGTATAAATTTGTACAAGGATACAATATCACCGTAGA
This sequence comes from Arctopsyche grandis, assembly GCF_051622035.1. NCBI lineage: Eukaryota > Metazoa > Arthropoda > Insecta > Trichoptera > Hydropsychidae > Arctopsyche > Arctopsyche grandis. Next base: position 28,020,268 of record NC_135366.1, read on the forward strand.
CAGCGCACGGGCGGATAAAAGTTAATGGAATAGTGAAAACTAGGGCATCCAATCCCGGGATCCCGGCGTTTTGTGGTACCGTGAATCACGGTGCTGAAACTAGTCTCAGAACCGGGATTACGGTGCTGGCAGAAATTTATTTAATTCGTAGAGTTACTATTATTTTTTAAATTGAAGCTTATTGTAAATGCTTTTAAATGTAATTTTACATTTCCCATGGTTTTACCAAAGCATTTAAAAAACGAATATACTAAAATGTCTAATGGGTGATCCAAATATGATGCTATCAGTTTATTTGTAAAAATGCCAAAATTTGTTTCGATTTACCTGCTTACACGATAATGGTGAGTCGATACCTGGAAAAAATCATGTAATACATTTTTATACGCAAGGAAAAATGAACAAGTAACTATAATTATTAATTAATTGCGATGTCTAAAGAAAAATTTTAACATGAAAATGACATGTACATATATGATAAAAAGTAAATTTTTCATTTGAAATTAAGAAAATTTTGGAGACAAACTAATTCAATGACATTCGCAGTACATATGCTTAAATTTTTTTTTTTCAATTTAAATAAGAAAATATTATATACGGTTGAGACCCCCTGACATTTAAGCTAATTCAATGAAATCCGCGATAGATATATAAAAATTATATAACTTAAATAACAATAAAAACAAAGTTTTCCATTAAAATACGAAAATTTAGGAGTTTTTGAACATTTTGTCGCTTTTACGCTATTTTCGTGGACATTTTGTCGCGTGAACCAATTATCGCGTGAAGATTTTGTCGCATGTACATTTTGTCAGAGCACCAATTGTCGGGTAGATTGTGTCGTTGAACCTTTTGGAATTGAACCAATTGTCGCGTCCCCAGACGAACATGCAAACTCAAGATGGTCACCGAGCTATATAATGCTGCTTATACGTATGTGTGTAATTAATGCTGGATTTTTTCTATATTGAAAAATAGTGTCGTCGGAGAATTTTTTTCGGGAAATTTACCTATAGCTCCTAGGCATATATGTATATGTATGTAGTACATAGTATCTACGATGGGGAAAATTCTTTTTTGTCGTCTCGAAAAAAATTTTCTTTCCAGGCACTCATTTTTCGCCGGCACTTTTGTCGCTAAATGAGTTTGTTTATACGTCTCGCGCATTCCTAGCGTTTTGTCGTTCAATGAATGTAAGAATTTCCATTGTTTCTCTCCTTTTTCCTCTCCCCGGGTTGTTTCTTTTGACGCAATGAAAGTGTATTGTAATTTTTCCCGCTGTCGTCAGAAAGCTTTTCTATTGTTCGTCTCTGTGTGTGTGTGTACACGTACATAATCTCTGGTACACAGGTGTTGTAATTCAATTTTTTTAAAATATTAAAAATGATCGTCCGTTTTTATGCGGCTCATTTTTGAAGGACCGGAAAATTTAAGGAGAATTTTTGCTATTGTTATTTATCCATTGTACTAGTATGTAGTTTATTTTTGTATAGTTTTGGAACGGACTGAATTAAAATTAAGATTTCATAACTAATAATAATTGTGCGTGGTAGAAATCAACATTTGATGGTTGCACCTGCTGCCCGCACAGTCCTTTATATGAATGGCTCCTATTCCAAGAGCTATACGACCTCTTAATAAAATCGTTACTGCTGCGTCTGAGTGTGATATTTTTCACGTCAGTGAGAGTGGGTTATCGGAGATTATATTACCCTATTTGTCAGGTAGCCTGAGCTCATAACTATTTTCATATCTGGATGTGATGTATGAGTGGAATTTTGATCTTCTCTCTTCCATTTGGTCCTCGCAGGGAAGTTTTATATTTGTGGCTGGTTCTTATGTATTGGTGCTGGATATAGATGCAAGACATTCCTTACATATTTTTTTTGTTATTTGATTTTTTAATTTTCTTGCTATAAAAATAATACTATTGCTTTTACAAGATTTTTATTAGTTTCGTTTCGTCCGTTAGTATGGAAAAACTTCCTAAATTCTTCCAATTGCTTTGAAACTTTGCCATTTTGCGAGGTTTGGCCCCCGATAGAGATTTTAATTGTTTCTGCTGATTTTTCAAGTCGATAGTGAAATATAATCGACATAGACATGTTTAAATTTTTTTTAAATTTGGAGATCGTGACAGCAAACCCATTGCCAAGAGCTGATAGCCTTGTTTGTTTGACTTTCCGCTCCCCCCCCGCTAATTTTGTCAGATTTTAATTGTTTAAACGTACTGCTTGGAAAAGCTTTCTATATTCATTGCATATAAATATATAGCCAGCAGTATGACTCGGTGGTTGCGTTTATGTTTAGCACTGAGAGGTTATCTGGTTCGATCCCGTGCTAAACTTTAATGCAGCTGGCCAGACTCGTATATTTGTCCAAACTCGTTTTGATGAACGACCTCTCGGATCGAATTTTAACGAAAATAGTCTGAAGGGTCGTTTTTTTATAGATCACTGTCAAGCAAGGATAAATACTACCATATACTTTCAACGACGAACGGTCGAATGTATCGTTTTCAAAGGACTATACCATGTAAGCATACCACAAACGCGAATTTTTTTCTATATGTTTAAAACTATTGTTGCGTAGGGGTGGGTGGAGGATCCAAATAAAAGGCCAAAGTCGCTTCACAGCATTTATTGGGTGATTAAGGAGATCCACTCACCGCCAGTGGTCCGTCCAGAATGCCTTCATATAGTCTTAGTACCTGCTTATAAATGGCAGGTCGCTCACTGCATTTTCCTCGATGCGTTTGTTTACCTATTGTTATAGTCACGTACCAGATACGCAGTCCCACGGTCTCGGCATGCAGTCCCACGCTTTCGCCCTGTCAGTTCCGAGAACTCTAGCGGGAAGTGACTGAATGCCGTTACCGACCACTAAGTCCATTCGAGGGTCTCCATTGTTAGCCGACAGCACTTCAACCTGGAGATAATAATCGAAAACCAATTATAACGGCGGATCCTTTTAGCATATGCTACACTATCTAAAAAAAACCCACGTCCCACATTCACCGCTGTAACCACATTCACCTAAGAGACTCCTGTAATGCCACAATGGTCCAAATTTAAGCTTAAATAAATAAATTAACCCAAGAATCTGAAACTTGCTTTATAATTAAATGTGCGAATACTATTATTCGATTGTTACAGTACATAAATTAGAGCTGTGTAGTTCAAACCCAAGTATCTCGGTACTGTTCGCGGGTTTCTCGTTTGACATACCTGCTACCACACCTGGCCCTAGGCGATTCACCGGAACGTAAATAATTGATTTCGCGTGCTTCAGTCATTCGTTTCACCAAGGACACTGTTATGGATTAATTGTGTAGTTTGAAATAGTCCGCTGGCGTTTAACTCGCGCGACTACCGGTTTTCCGGAACCGCGCGCCTCTGCGCATCGCGAATACAAATTCTTATCGGGAAAATTAGCACAAACAAAGCAAAACACAAACGCCAAGATAATAGTCTCGCTTACGTATTAATAACGATTTGTGCGGCAATAAATCGCGAGGCAGTGGCTATCACCAATAACGATAATGGCGTTCCGTAAGCGCTTTATTATTTGATAATAAATAAATTACATTATATGTATAACGAGCACGTTTTCGCATAAATTCGAATCGCAGAAACGTATCGACGCAGAGACAGCATAATGACGGTGATTACGCGACCGGATAAAATTCCGGAACGCAAATTTTCGACGTGCGGAATTCGAATTTTCGGATCGTACATGTGGCGTACTAAAGTACGTATGCGTGTGTTTTTTTTTTTGATTTTTTTTTGTATATAATCTTGATCCAATATATGGTGAAAACCGGTTATCGAGATCAGTCCGGATCACCGGAGTGGAAGCTGCGATGCACTTAACCCCGGCGCGAGCGTGCGAAAGGGACAAACGTATGCAGAGTGGTGAATGCTAGAGCGAGACACACTCTAAATAAGCGTGCCGCTCTCGCGCTTTGTACAAGTGAAATACAAATGACCTCAGCGGACTACACGCTTACTACAAACCACTTTCTGAATGCAGTTTTGAATGAAGGACTTTCGGTTGAAGCGTTTCCGGTTAATCCGGGTACGTATGCACGTACCTATACTAAAATTGCCTACTGGTAGATGTACGCAAAATATGGTAAAACGTAAGATAAGCTTATTGTATAAAACTAAATGTATGTAAGCTTATTGTAAATCATATTAACAATTAGATACAACATAACTTCTTATTGAATACTTATCTCGCAGATAAAACCCAGTGAAGAGATATACTTTTAGCCGTGAAATGTCAGATCTGACATATTTGGCCAAAAATCAATATATATCGTGTATTACCTTACAAGAAGCTACACGCCAAATTTGAAATTTATATATACATATGAGAGTTAAAACTATAAATATTTAAATATTAGAGATAACGAGAACCTATAGAGCAAATTTTATAAAATATAGAGTGAATTATAGGCGTTTAAACAATTAAAATCAGATATGGCCATTTCATGGCGAAAAGGTTGAAGATAGATTATGGTAGCTTGCAAGACGTCACCGTACCCGAGATTGTGGATATTTGATATATATATATATTTGATATATATATATATATATATATATATATATATATATCATCATCATCATTTACAGCCATTCGCCATCCACTGCTGGATGAAGGCCTCTCCAACACGCTTCCACTCGTCTCTGTTTTGCGCAACACTCATCCATCTCATTCCGCACATTTTCCTAATTTCGTTCACCCATCTTCCTTGCGGTCTTCCTTTTACTCTTTTGCCTTCTCTCGGGTACCATTCAAGCACTTCTTTTGTCCACCTTTCGTCCATCCTCCTAGCTACGTGACCCGCCCATTGCCATTTCAATCTCTTCACTCTATCCACTATGTCCACTACCCTTGTCATATTTCTCACCCACGTGTTCCGCTTCCTGTCTTTCCTCGTTATGCCAAGCATACAGCGTTCCATACTTTTTTGAGTGCATTGGATTTTATTTTGCATCTTGGCGTTCAGTGTCCAAGTTTCACATCCATACGTCATCACTGGCAAAACGCATTGATCAAAGATCCTTTTCTTCAGGCAGAGTGGCATTTTTGATTTAAAAACAGCATTCATCCGTCCAAATGCACTCCACCCCAATTTCATACGTCTCTTTATCTCTTCATTTTTACTACCAGACATGTCAATTATTTGACCTAAATATAAATAATTATTTACTACTTCTACTGGTTTATCATCTAAGGGGATGCTATCAGGCATGCAATAACTATTGAACATTAGTTTAGTCTTATCTACGTTAATTTTTAATCCTACTTTTCTACTTTCCCTGTCCAGCTGTGTTAGTCTGATAAGTAGGTCAGCTGAATCACGAGCTACTAAAACTATATCGTCTGCGAACCGAAGGTGACTCAAAAAGCGACCATTGATGCTTACTCCGGCTGTATCCCAATCCAATTTCCTGAAAACTCCCTCAAGCACCGCATTGAATAACTTGGGCGAGATTGTATCTCCTTGTCTTACTCCTTTTCCTATGCTAAATCTATCTGTACCTGAAAAAATTTTAACTGAAGCTGTGGCATTCTTATATATTGTAGCTAACAGTCCCACGTAGGGTTCCGGCACTCCCTGTGTTTTTAGAGCGTTAAGTACTGCATTATGACTAACTGTATCGAAGGCTTTCTCATAATCGACGAAACCTAGGCACAGTGGCCGTTGATATTCGTTGGCGCGCTCGATTAGTTCGCCAACTACTTGGAGGTGGTCCATTGTGCTGAAATTTGCCCTAAACCCTGCCTGCTCTATAGGTTGGTTCTCGTCGAGGATATTCTTCAGCCTTTCTGTAATAACCTTCGTGAAGAGCTTGTAGACCGCTGAAAGTAGACTAATGGGTCGGTAGTTCTTGATATCGCTTTTGTCGCCTTTTTTGTGTATTAAAATGATAGTTGCGTTATTCCATCCTTCTGGTATAGCTTGGTTCTGGATGCATTTGCTGAAAAGCCTAGCTAATATATTAATTAGGGGGGGGCCGCCACATTTTAGTAAGTCGATGGGAATATTATCTTCCCCTGGGGTTTTACCATTCTTTGCAGTTTTTAGCGCGGCCTCTACTTCGCTAGGCAATACTGCAGGAACCCTTTGGCCGTGTGTCGATTCCAGAGTGGGGAATTGGCCGTTGTCGTTCTCGTATAGTTTTGCATAGAACGTGTAAACTCTGTCTATGATTTCTTCTCTATTCCTAATTATTACTCCGCTCTCTGATCTGATTGCGATCATTTGGTTTTTGCCTAAGAAAAGATCCTGTTTGCACTTTTTCAGGCTACGGTTATTCTTAATGGTATTTTCTATTAGCTTGCTGTTAAAATCCCTGACATCCCTGACTATTCTCTTCTTAATTTCCTTATTTACTAGATTGTATTCTTGCTTATTATTATCCCTATCTAAATTCCTTTTATGCTTAATTAGGTTTTTTGTTTCCGCTGAAATTTTGCTTAATTTAATCTGTTTCCTGAAACCACCTAATTTCTTACCTGTTGAGGTTAGAACCGAACTAATTACAGTGTTCAATTCCTCGATGTCTGCTTCTGGGTTTAATTTCCCGTATCGATTTCCAAGTTCGAGTTCGAATTCCTTTTTCCTAGACCTTAGTTGAGCGAAATCTGGAGAGTTACTGCATCCTTTTATTAATTTCCTACGTTCGCAATTTATATTAATGGCCATCTTGGCACGGACTAATCTGTGATCGCTGCCTATATCTACTTTACTTAAAACACTAACGTCTTTAACGGAGTGCAGGGCATTTGTTAGGATGAAATCGATCTCGTTTCTGTCTCCTTTAGGACTCTCCCAAGTCCACTTATTGTTGGTGTTTTTCCTGAAAAATGAATTAGTGATGAAGAGCCTGTTGTGTTCTGCGAATTCTATGAGGCGATCGCCTCTGTCGTTTCTTTGGCCGGTACCAAAATTGCCTACTGCTCTTTCTGTGTTTGCCTTTTGTCCTATTTTTGCGTTAAAGTCGCCCATGATTATTTTAAAGTGGTGGCGGCTATTATCGTATGCGCCCTGTAGTTTTTCGTAGAAGTCTTCTATTTCCTCGTCTGGGTGGCTAGATGTGGGGGCGTACACTTGGAAGATTTGACAAGTGTACCTGCTCGAGATTCTTAATACTACATAGCATATACGTTCCGATATGTCGTTTATTTCTATAATATTTCTTTCTATTCTCTTATTGATAAGAAACCCTACTCCTCCTATTCTACCATTTGGTAGCCCTCTCCAGTAGAGACAGTTACCACTTTTTAGGATTATTTGGTTTTCCTGTTTTCGTCTTACTTCGCTAAGTCCTACTAAATCCCATTTGATACTTTCTAGTTCATTCTCTAATGCAAGCACACTTCCTTCACTCGATAACGTTCTTACATTGTACGTGGCTAAATACAGGTTTCTATTAGCTAAGCTATCATCCATCGTCACTCTTACCTTGTTGGAGGTTTGGATATTATTTTTCTCGCATTTATCCAAGATGTGTTGAGAAAAAGGCGGTACTTGAGAGAGATTTCCATTCAAGGAGTGAGTTCTTACCGCCATAAACTCTTCTCTGTGGTCAGCTTTGACATATAGTCATCCTAGGTATCACTTGGATCACTTATGAGTTATTACATGCCATTTAACAGGGTTACTTTGTAAGTGAAAGTAGTTAGTTATGATAATAATAGATTAGCAATTGTTATACTACTTTTTTACAGATCTTTATCGTGAGACCTCTCTTTGGAGACAACGGATTTATATATGTGAGTGCGGTTTGCAATTTAATATTTTAATAATAACTTTAGTAAAGTATATAAAATTACACGAATTACTTTAATATAATTTAAATATGAAAAAGAACTGATAGACAGTTGGGAAACACCGTTTCTGTTTGCTATTATTCTATTAAGTAAAGTTCGTTAAAGATTTTTGGCTGGAAGCAATTATGTGGAAGATTTATTGCTTCTGTGGGACCGACTTGGCTGGCGAAGGACCCTTTTTTTGTATTCAGGTAGGGAGATGTATCTCGTTTGACACCGATTTGACACAAAAATTAGCACAAAATTTTTCGAAATAACTGATATAAAACCGCTTTTTACGACCGATTTGCTGTTTATTTTTACACTTAAATTATACTAGGATGCAATTAGTAAAATAAGTGATTAGATGGTTAAGTTAAATTTCGTGCAATAGCCGGGTTTAAGCGAGTAATAGCGGGAGGAACGCAGAAGCACGTCCTCCTCACATGACACGAAAGACCGAACTCATATATATATATATATATATATATATATCTTATCTCTTATCCGATCGTTTTCATACTTTGCCATATTGCTCATTTTGGTCATCAATATACGTTAATGTATCGTCTGCCATTACGTTGGAGATAAAATATCGTATACAATGCGTATCAAATATCCAGAATCTCGGATACGGTGACGTCTATGACGGTACGTAAGGCTACCATAATCTATCTTCAACCTTTTCGCCTTGATATGCCCATTTCAGTTTTTAATTGTTTAAACGCCTATAATTCACTCTATTTTTTATAAAATTTGCTCTATAGGTTCTCGTTATCTCTAATATTTAAATATTTATAGTTTTAACTCTCATATGTATATATAAATTTCAAATTTGGCGTCTAGCTTCATTTAATGTTATACACGATATACAATATATTGATTTTTGGCCAAATATGTCAAATCTTTATATTATTTATTTGAACTAGCTGAAAACGGCATGCGTTGCAATGCCAGAATAAGGCATGCAATTCCCATTCCCGTTCCCGTTCCCGTTACCGTTCCCGTTCCCGTTCCCGTTCCCGTTCCCGTTCCCGTTCCCGTTCCCGTTCCCATTCCCGTTTAGATGGTTAGTCCTAAGTGATGGTTGGAGCTCAACGAACGTCTCTTCAAAGCCGTGTCGTCATAAACCAACTGGTAATGTGGTTACCAACGAACACATTTCCTTGACTACACAATAGCGCTTCAATCTTTCGCTTCGGTATAATCGTAATTATGAATATTATTATTAAGAGCTTTTTCCCGTTTTTTTTCACAGTAAGCTTCCCGGACATGCATACAACAAATCCTGAAAGTTCCATCGTAATCGGTTGAGTGGTTAAGGAGCCAATACAAGCCAGACAGACAGACAGGCAAACAGACATTCAATTTTATAATTTGACTTACACAATTAGAGGCTCACAGAGGTTTGGTGTGACCTTGTATGCACATGCGTGACATGGGTCATAACTATAGGTAGGATAGCCAAGGGGCCGCTCATTGTTCCATTGTTGTAAATCCTTTGTAAAAAAGGTTCGGCAAACCTTTAACAATGCATTTACGACATTTGAACAATACGTGGCACGCTCTGGGTCCGGGCTTTAGTCATAACCATAAGAATTAACAGACATTTAAGATTTATAAGCATAATTGATTAAGTTGATATTTGTATCCTGTTGATATTTGCTCATTGCATTGGAAACTTGCAGTTTTATTGATTACAAATTGATGAGAAAAAATAATTATTGGAAGATAAACCATTTAAAAATTTTCGCATATACATATGTATGTAGTTGAGAGAAAAAGAAAAATTTAAACATTAAAAATAAAAAAATAACAATGATAGTGGTAAGATAATAATATTAATAATAATAACCTAGATTATACATAGTTATAACAACAATATACTAATAATAATAATTATATTCAAATAAGTAATAAATTAAGTAAGCTAATTAGAAAAAACACAAAGATAAAAATTATATGTACATATTTAAAATAATTGACACAAATTGTAAAAAAACATCCGGATTCAACCATAAGCTTACCTGTTCAACTAATTGAAAAATGGCCGACGTACAGCTAACTGGTTAATATGGTTATTGATGATTCTGTCATAGAATCACTTGGTTAGTTTGTTTATAATTAATATGTAAGACTAAAATAATGTACGCAATCTGAGAGCTGTTATGGAATTTGAAAACTACTGAAAAATTCCGGATCGACCAATCAATCCGAACGACGAGAAAATCAGCAAAAAAAATAAATATTTACTTTTGATTATTGTTATATGGTGTCAGAAGTGGGATGACACTTACGAAAAGACTGCGTATTCTTTTCAGCTTTTAGGATAATATTCTAATATGTCAAAAAACTTGAACACCTGAGCGAAAACTAAAAACTTTCCTAACAATCCGGTGCGAAGATACAACAGAAGGAAAAAGGAGCAATATTTTACTAACAGGTAGAAGGGAGACAACACAAATAAGTGTGCCGCGAGAAAGAGACGCACGCATCTCAAGACGAGTGCATCAGAGCGAGACGGAAACTGGTGTCGGCCACTAAGACACTCCATTAGCTATCACTCGAGCAATAAAATATACATATTTGTATTTATTTACGAAAAATTTCACACAAACCGACTTTGACTTGTTCTTATCTACAAAGAATTAATGCTGTGTTGTTTTTTTCGAACATTTTGTTTTTATTTTTTCTCTAAATTTCCACGCTGGTTTTACATCACGGGGAAAACTATTGTGTAATTTGGCTAATATTCTCGACTTTTTAGGTTTCGTGCGAGCGAGAAGGAATTACACACAAAACAAAGCTGGCGATATTGTCACTTGATAGACCAAGTCATTGGCTCTCAACGCGTGGCTCGCCTTATTCACCTGTGCTCTCTGTGGAACCTTCTCTACTTGTAGTCCAGATTTACATGATGATGATGATTAATGAGATGAAATCGCATTTAATATTGGAAATTTTGCATTCTTATTAAATCTTGATCATACATATGTATGATCAAGATTTAATAAGCAGCAGCGTGGTCTAGTGGTGAATGTTGAATTATTTCGTACTTGATGTTACGAGTTCGATTCCCGCTAAGTCTCGCTGTTGGCCAGACCTTGGTTTGTCAAAGTCGATCGTTTCTTATCAGAATTTGCCAATTTTTCTGATTTTCATTGAAACGATTCCTGTAAAAATTAGCGTTTCCTTCCCAATTTTCTGTTGCGAACCTTTAGCTATTGTTATATCTTAGGTTTCGCCATATTGCTCACCATATATGTCTCTGTGGTTGTTTATCGAATATAAAATTCGTATTGTTACATGAAAGTTATTCATCGTCATTTATCGTATTAATACGATGCTTGTAATATCTGACCATAGATGTCAGATATTGTTTAGATTTACATGTATCTATGTAATAATTATGTGGACCAGGAAGGCGCATTTGGGGTTTACCTGTTAAGCCTTCCTGGTATATTTGTATGTAAAAATATGTATGTAAAATAAAATAAAGTATATTTACTTATTATCAAGTTGATGAATGACATTACTAACAAACTAACCAGTAGATTCTATAACACAATCACTATAATTACTATACTAACACAATTGTGAAGAGTCTCGGTGATTACAACAAAATGTCTATACCCTTCAGGAATAAAAACAGATTACCTAAACACAATCTGCTTTAGACCATCGACTTTAGAGAGTCTTTAATTAATATTATGTATAAGATGTATTATGAGCATTTATAAGAATTGTAAATAGATTATTGAGCTCTTTTTCCTATTATGCTGTACGTTATCATTATAATAATACATATAATACTATGATTACTAACAAAATTAAAATAAAATTGTAAAATAGAAAATGATCAGTAGATCAGTAGCTATTAAAATTGATATAAGATGTATTGTGAACATAATTTAGTAATAATAAAAAGCATTTAAAAATCAAAATCAAGTTGATGCATGTAGTTTTGTCTGGTAGAACTCACTCATATAAAATAAGGTATTGGCAAATCACAAATGCAATTTTATGTATATAAATATAACTTCATATAAGAATACTAATTACATGTATAAAATCTATGCTTACAAATTGTATCCGTAAACCAATAGAATATCTTTCTCGCTTAAAATATGTGTACTTGTAATAAGATTCCATTGTGTGCAATTTAAAGGGGAATTTATTTTTCACTATGTACTAAAGTACATTTAGTGGAATGTCGATTAATATGTATGAATATGATATGTAAATGCCACTCCAATGGTCGTTCAAAATTACAGTGCGCATTGAAATGTTATTTACAACATCTTTGTAAGTTTATTGCACATTTTTATGATGCGGTTTTTTAATAACAGTTGTATGTTGGTTTATTCTGTAACATTCCACACTTTTTGAATCGACAGGTTAACATTTTGCATAGTTAATTTATTCCTTATTGTAATGTGACAAAGGAAAGAGAGCATTGGTCAAAGTTGAAAATAATCATATTGAGTACTATAATGGTCACATATGTACATACATATGTATATGAAAAAATGGTCAAATTATTTCAAACATAGTTTTGTATTAAGATAAGTTACAAATTGTTCGTAGTTCGTAGATACTCTACTATAGACAAATAATTCGAATTTCCAATTTTTGGAAATCTTCTGACAAATAAATGTGCTAAAAGCAATTTTGGGATCAAATTCGTTACATACGTTAAATCTATGCTAATACATAAAACAACTCATAGCCAGCAGCATAGCTTGGTGTTTGCGTTCATGCTAACCGCAGAGAGGTTGCCGGGTTTGAGCCCTGGGTTCACTTGGATTGAAATTAATTTATTCCGAGAATTTATGCAGTGCTGCTGGTGAGACTTGGATATTTGTGACTCCAAGTCAATCGCTTCCTATCAGAGTTTGTGAATTTATCTGATTTCATTGTTCAAACGGTTCCCCATTGGATATAAATTTATATATGAAAGTTTAATAACATAGATAATATAGCTCAAGGGCAACAAGGGAAAATATAAAATTGGGTCCATCGTCAATGCCGCCTGTCCCAAGAATAAATAAATAATCAAATGTTGTTGCAAACAAATTTTTCATGTTATTTTATTATATACATATGTATGTATATACCAGGAAAGCCTAACAAGTAAGACCCAATGCGACTTCCTGGCCAATTACAAACAATGCAGCATTTTTATTACATAAGTCGCTGAATTACGATATCTATGAATTTTAACTTGTACATAAATTTTATTGCACATTAATCAAACTCAAATAGTAGTGATATATGTATGTATGTAGTAGGTAGGAAGATTTTTAGCCAATTTAATCATATATTTTTATGACCCGATTTAGGCGGCCAGGATGTTTTAACCCACAAAAAATGGTTCCCTTTTGTCTATTACTATTGTCCTACAAAGCAAGATATCAAAAAAAAGTTAACAATAGTAATTGACGATAGTGAACCATTTTTCGTGGCATCCTGTCCGCCTAAGTTTGGTTATGAGTAGAGGCCGGATAACCAAGGTGCCATTTATTGTTCAAATGTTGTAAATGCATTGTTTAAGGTTTGCCGAACTTTTTTTACAAAGAATTTACAACAATGGAACAATGAGCGGAACCTTGGCTATCCGGCCTCTAGTTATGAGTTAAGCGCAGACCCAGAGCGCGCCGTCTATTGTACAATTATTGTAAATGCTTTGTAAAAAAGGTTCGGTAAACCTTTTTTTTAAACATTTACAACATGTGAACAATGAACGGCGCGCTCTGGGTCCGCTTTTTAGTTATGAGTCGTCTTCGAAGTTGGCTGGGTGCTCGTCAAATAACAATAGACATCAGTATACAAAGCAAGAGAGCAAAATATCATGGTTGACAATAGTAAATGACAATAGTAAAGCATTTGTTGTGCCAAAAACATTATCCCAACGCCGATCTTTAGTTATGACTAGGGATCGGATGGTGATTACTAGAGGTAGGATAGTCACAGTGCTATCCATTGTTCCATTTTTGTAAATCCTTTGTAAAAAAGGTTCGGCAAACCTTTAACAATGCATTTACAACATGAGAACAATGGACAGCGCGCTCTGGGTCCGCTCTTTAGTGATTACCTTTTAAGAAATTACGAATGAGAAAAAAAGGTTTTCTACCAAGTAAACAATAGCCGTTACGTTCCATGAGCATATTGGCCTAATCACTTTATGCTGTCTAGTTATGACTAAAGATAGGCGCGAAAGCGTGCTTTTTGGACAAAAAATCGGAGTTTTGGGGCTTTTTTCCAGGAAAGATGGCAAACTACAAAGCTAGAGAAAAAAAAGGTTCACCATAAAAATAAAAGCTTAGTTATAACAATTCTGCTAAAAATAACTGGTCTTCTGAAAAACGACGTGGCAAATCTCCACGTTTGTTTGCACCTTTAGGTAAGTATTAACCAGGAATAAAAATAAACTACTGGGACGAATCGGATTTGCTAGCTGTGTTTATAGTAGAACTGCATACGCCTTTGCTTGAGAATTGTATGAGAAATCATTTACGCTGTTGTCTTATACATTGGCTTTGTGAAGATCATTAATTAATAATACACAGTTTCATTTGCTATAGTCTTTTATTGGACTTCATACAAAATTTCATACATTTTCCGTATAGCTTTTACTCAATATTGCAGACTTACTGTAAGTCAACAGTCTAAATGATTATTATTTTTAAACACCAGGATGTGGAGTCGGATCCTGGGTCTTTATTAATTATATAAACCTTGTAATATAAAAGAGCCTTGTAATAAAGCCTGGAGGAAACATTGGTAGCAAACAGTATATATATATAGAAGTTTTTTTCTTTCGTAATTGTATTTGTAGATTTTGTTTAGCTGTGACGTACATATGTATGTATGTCGAATCGAAAAGATTATTATAGTACGGCAAGCGATATCTCAGATACACAGACACACAGACAGAATAGCGATTATTATATATACATATACTGGTGTTGTACCCGATAACATATCATCGCATGGGTGTTGGCATATTAAGTTATTTAATAATAAAAAAAATAAAATAAATGTGTCATCGGTCATGAGTTCGATCCCCCACGCGGTCATTTTTTTTTTCAAATATCAAATATATTTAATTTAATAATTATATTTAATTATTTAATATGAAAAACTACCTACATATAAACAATATAAACCGATAGATAAATTTATTCATTAAATAAATTTTCAACAGATAACGGTATATTATTTCTAAATTATTTTGGTCTATTTTCCTAGCGGAAACATTCGCATCGACCAGTATATATATAACTTTTTTCTTTTAATATTATTCGTATTACATTCGCACGTCATCTTGTTGGAAGCGGTCTAGCTTACGTACACATGCATGTATGTATGTCGAATCCCAAACGACTATTATTCCCACTAGAGTCTCGTTGTTGGCCAGACCTTGGTTTGTCGAGGACAATCGTTTCTTATCAGAATTCGCCAATTTTTCTGATTTTTATTGAAACGGTTCCTTTAAAATTGGCTTTTCCTCTCCAATTTTCTATTACAAAAACCTTGAGTTATTGTTATTTCTCGGATTTTGCCACATTTTTTCTCTATATATTGTATTAGCGGATAATAATAAAGATTACAAATAATAAAAAAAACAACAAAGAAGGTAAAGTCTAATAAAAGAAAAAAGAGAAAGAAAAATAAATATAAACATGTATGTATGTATATACACAGATAAAAATACATTTATACATAATTATAATAAAACAATAGCAATTAATAATAGCAGATAACGTAAAAATATCAAATAAAAATATAATATAAGGAATGCCAGTTCAAAAAATAAGAACCAACTGCAAATACAAAACATCTCTGTGAGGCCCAAATGGAACAGTGTAAATCAAAGTTCCATTCATAAACCACAATCATAGGAGCAATGATGAGCGTAGACTACCAGACAAATAGCCAGCAGCATAGCTCGGTCGTTAAGCTTCTGCCTAACACCGAGAGGCGCCGGGTTCGATCCCATGAGCTGCCTCGATTGAAAATAATATATCCGTAGTACTGCTGGTCAGACCTGGATATTTGTGACTTCAGGTCGATCGTTTCCTATCAGAGTTTGTCAATTTTCTCTGATTTCACTGTTGAAACGGTTCCCGATTAAAAATTGGCTAAAATCCTTCCTACCTACTATGTCACCACTATTTGAGTATGATTAATAGTCACCGGACCCAGAAGGTGCCACGTATTGTTCAAAGGTTGTAAATGCATTGTTAAAGATTTGCCGAATCTTTTTTACAAAGGATTTACAACAATGGAACAATGGATAGCACTGTGACTATCCTACTTCTAATGATTAATGTACAACAAAATTTATGTACAATTCATAGATGTCTCGTTTGGGAGTTTTCACTGTCTCGTAATTCAGTGACTTGTATAATAAAAATATGTCTATATTGTTTGTAATTGGCCAGGAAGGCGCATTGGGGTTTACCTGTAAGGCATTCCTGGTATAAAATGTAATAAAAAAAATAGGTAAGAATAATATCCGACAAATTACGCTCACTAATTATATATTTTATATATTTATTTAACGTTTTTGACCATTGTAAAATATGAAAATAAGAGAGGGAGAAAACAAATAATAATAAAAAAAAAAATTAATAGATAAAACAAAAAGCAAAAGCAAAAAATTAAGATACAAAAATTACAAAAAAAAAGAAAAGTAAAAAATAATACTTTAATAAAATAAATACAATCATAAAAGCTTTAAAGTAATAATTAAAATTAAAATAAGTAAAAATACAAATAAGGGAATGTCTTGCACCTGCAGCCTGTTCCGACAAATAAGAATAAGCTACAAACAAAAAACATCCCTGCGAGGCCCAAATGGAAGAGAGTAGATTAAAATTCCACACATACATCACATTCAAATTAAGAGAATAATGATGAGCACAGGTTACCAGATAAATATGTTAAAATAATATCCGATAATCTACGCTCACTTACGTAGGTGGAAAATATCGCATTCAAGCACGACAGCAACGATTTCATTGAGAAGTCGAATAGCTCTTGGTATAGGAGCCATTCGAAAAAGAACTGTGCGAGCAGCAGGTACAACCATCAAATGATGATGTCTACCACGCACATAGTTATTAGTCACAGTGCTATCCAATGTTCCATTGTTGTAAATCTTTTGTAAAAAAGGTTCGGCAAACCTTTAACAATGCATTTAATACGCGGCACCTTCTGGGTCCGGTGACTAGTTATTAGTAGACTGCGGATAGAGACAGTGCTTTTTCCAGGAATCGGGGCAGTTTAGCTGTATTTACAAAGCTAGAGTACAAAAAAAAGGCTGGGCGAAACTTTTACAACAATTGAACAATAGTATTTACAACAATTGAACAATAAACAGTGCGCTGTGGATCCGGCCACTAGTTATTAGTAGTCACCGGACCCACGAGGTGCCGCGAATTGTTCAAAGGTTGTAAATGCATTGTTAAAGGTTTGCCGAACCTTTTTTACAAAGCATTTACAACAATGGAACAATGGATAGCACTGTGACTATCCTACCTCTAGTTATTAGGGACATAAAGTCCCAATTATTCCAGTAACAACGGGCATGACGTATTACCACGCAGTAGCTGGAGAACGAAACGAATCAATTAGAAGTTTCGCCGAAGTTCAAGGGAATTATGTATTTAATATATGTTATATATAATTTCTCGAGTCTTAATCTTTTTAGCACACTTGCCGCTTTGGAGCAATCTGTTAGGCGAGTGTGTATGATTAATTGAAAATAAAATAAAATAAATAAAATCTTTGTAGACCGCATACTCCAAAACAAGCCAATCCATTCACGCACCTTTTCGCTTCAAACAGTAGTAGTATCCAAAATTTCACGTCAAACGCGCGCGCCTCGCTTTGAATGTCCTCACGCTACGGCAAAAGAGCGAGCGAGACAGAGCGATAGGGAAAACGCTGCGGCGAACAGAGACAGCGATATCAAAAGAGTATCGTTCGCTCCACAGCAGAGCGAACGAGACACTGCCAGTAGAGTAGAGCGAGACGGCGCTATACAAAAGAGTGTTGGTGCGAAAGAGAGGGGTAGATAAGCGTGCCGGAAAGCTCCTGGCGAAAGCTCGCGCTCAGTTCGGTTCGAGGCTCGAAGCTTCAAAGCCGTACGGTTCGCGACTGGAGCGAAAAGGCGCGAAATCGCGATATCATCATCTCATATCAACGCGTTTTGTTTACTGATATCACTGACTGTGTCGTGTTTTGATTCTGGTGCTGTCGTTGCCGTTTTCGCGTTGCCTTCGGTTCGGATGTGATCGATGACAGTTGACGATTTGACGTTTGAGTCACGTGGTTTTTTTTTGGTTTTGGTTTTGAGTTTTTGTTGTTGTTGGTGTTATTGTTGTTGACGTGAATTGTTCAGTGTTGTTTTGGCGCCGGAATTTGGATTGCCTCTGTGTGACGCTGGGACGATCCTGTCGGGCTGAATTTTCGAGGTGAGTTTTTCCTTTCAGGAATTTTCCGAGGAAAATTTTTATTCATTTTCTTTTGTTACATTTTAATCATTTTCTTTAATTACGTTCAAATCAGAAATTTCATCGAATTATTTTTACTCATCTACTTCGTTACATTTTTAATGACGTACTTTTCAATTAGAAGTAATTACATTTTATAATATTTTAAATAAAATTAAACACATACAAATAATAGTAAACGTATTGATATAATGTATTAAGCGATAAAAGTAAAATTTTTTAATTATTTGATTTAATTAATTCCATAGTTAAAATCGGACTCAAATCAATTAAAATTATAAGCTTTATTTTTTTCAAATGATATATTTTGCGGTTTAATGTTTGATTTTGATATTAAAATGCTATTAATATTATTCAAAATACGTCTAAGATCTATTATATATAATAGCTTCTGATCCAATGATCATTATTAATTTTATAAATGATTTTTTATAAGAGTATTAAATTTTACCGTT
The DNA here is from genome assembly GCF_051622035.1 of Arctopsyche grandis. NCBI lineage: Eukaryota > Metazoa > Arthropoda > Insecta > Trichoptera > Hydropsychidae > Arctopsyche > Arctopsyche grandis. Next base: position 28,039,070 of record NC_135366.1, read on the forward strand.
TACCGTTACAAAACGCACGAAAATCATGCATGAATTTATGCAATTATCAATATTTTATATGCAGTATTATTTAAATGCCATTATATACAGCATTATAAAAGCTCGAAATCCTATTAAATTGAAATTTTATTTAAGTTTATTAATCTAATAATGTTTAAGATTATATTTTAGCCTTTTTTGTTGTTGCAAACTGAAAGTTTTCGTTCGTGTAATACTTTGATTGCAAAGTTTATATATTCTTCTTGAAATTTTAAGCAGTTCATTTTAATATTTAAATATATTTTCTTATTTTGTATGAAAAAATTAAGTCAATTTTATTAAAGAGTCAAATTTCTTTCAACTTTAGTCATGTTTTAATATTAAAAAAATATTTCGATTTATATATTTGTTTAAGACTATATCTAAAAAGATTTCGTTTGAAAGTACGTTTCGGTTTGTTGTTGAAAAATAAAGGCTTTCATCCATGCTGTCAAAAGCAATTGCTTTCAAAAGCGATACCATCGAACTCTAGTGCAATTATTTTGTACATTTCTGGCGTCGTATTTTATTAAGAAAACAACATATATTTCAGCATATAATTGTGTAAATAAATAAAGCCATCTAAATGGATTCGTAAATAAATACTATCCATTTCACTTCTACATATTATATTATAAATATCACGTTTGATCAAAAGTCACCCGATTGAGCCAGTTAATGGATTCTCCATTAGCAATTCCACATTATGTACATACATATATTATATATTACATATAATCCGACTGGATTTTCCTTGTGAATTGAACTTACATACATACTTACTATTATATTTGAGTATAATAATAATGGCATGTAAATATATGTGTAAACAAAACATTTTTCGAATAAATTTGAATATATTTATCACCAGCAAACTTATATTATATGCCTATATATATTAAAACGTTGGGAAAAACTTCAACGAATATAATGTAATCCATTATGTAATGTAAAATATAAGATTTTGGCGTATTTCACATTTTATACGAATTAATTAAATTAGGCGAATTAGTCGGGCAGCGTTTGTCAAAGCGGTTGAAATTTTCAGCCGTGGTATTTGCATATTTTTCCTTTATCGTATTTATTATAATAATTAATCATTTCGTTGCGTAGAATTTCGCGAATGATAATTGAAAATTTTCAGACGTGTTTTTGATATTTTCCGTTGTTGGGGGGAAAAAATGCATCAAAAAGAGCGATTCCGATGCGAAAATGTTGTTTTCGCTAATTAACGCGTATAATTATACACTTTTGCATATTTAAATATGGAAAATTTGCGGCAATCTGTCACATTAAATCCGCCAGTATTCATTATCGTTGTTATCAAGACAACAAATTTTTTATTTGACCATTTGCCGTGAGACGGGTTTCGAAATTACCCAGTGTGTGGGTGAGCAAGATTCGAAATCGAATGACGACTTCGAACCTGTATAATGTTATAAATATTTAAATGCAGTTTTGATTTTACGATCGATATCGCATGTATTGTGTTCTTTGATTTGAGTGTCGTGCGAATGAAACGATAGGTATTACATTTAAAAATTATATAAATAAAAGTATGCATAATTTGCATGTGTCATTTTTGACGCGCGCCCGCTAATTCTCTGTTTAAATATTTATTGTTTTATTTTTATTTCACAATACTGTATGCATTAAATTTTGTTGACTTTATAAAAAGCACTCAAACTCATACAATGTCAGCAATCAACGTTCCAATGGAAAGTGTCAGTTATATACCAATAGAAACGCTTACAATATTCTTCTCAAGTATTCATATTATATTTTATTTCAAGTAATGCCTCTTCGTATCGAGATTTTTTTACAATTATGATATAATGTTGAAGCTTCTCAATTTGTCTTAAATACATAAAGCAATGACATGCAACAATTTGATCGTCATATATTGACAAATTCATATTTTCGATCAGATTTGGTCGTAGAATAGCATCCATCAATGAGGATACGCTTAAAATATGAATAGTAGCTTTTAAGGAAATTGTACTTATACAGTTGTATTATACAAGAATGACGCTTTTTAATAATTAAAATGAACCAACCTGTTGACTTACAGTAAGGCCGTAGTATGGCGTCAAAGTTATGCAAAAAATTTATGTAATTTTATATGATGAATGAGCGTCACCCTTAAAGTGGGTATAATTAAGGAACTATGTCTTAAAGAAAAAAATTAACAAAACAGTATCTTAAATGAAGTTTTTTTATAATATTAATAATAATAAGTTAACTTGTTGATTTACAGACAGTCTGCAGTATGCCGTCAAAGTTACGCGAAAAATGTACATAATTTTGTTTGATGAATAAACGTCATCCTTAAAATGGCTATATTTTAAAGAACTATCTTTCAAATAGCAATTTAAACAAAAATGTATATTAACTGAAGTTTTCTTATCATACGTATAATAATAAGTTGACCTGTTGACTTACATACAGTCTGCAGTATGCCGTCAAAGTTACGCGAAAAATGTTCATAATTTTGTATGACGAATAAAAATGGCGATACATAAGAAACTTTTTTTCGAATAGCAATTTTAACCAAAATATATCTTAACTTACGTTTTTATATCATATTAATAATAATTAGTCGACCTGTTGACCTACAGTCAGTCCGTAGTATGGCGTCAAAGTTAAATATGTCAAAAATGTACCTAATTCTATTGTATACATATGTTACATATAACGAATAAACATCACCTTTAAAATGGCTATAAATAAGGGAAAGGCAACAAATTAAATGATGAGTTATTTTCAATAAATGGTCAGTAACTATTACGAAAATTTTATGATAATAATGTAATTTATATATAAAAAAATGAATGGTCATTTGACCGCTTATTGTTGACAGACAATAGCCAAGCAGTCAGTGATCGATAATGTAACTTACTGATAATTTATTTACTGATAAAATCATACGATTACTGATTAAATTGATACATATCCATATTAATTTTACTTACAACCTAATTGAAAATATCGTTTTCTTATATTATTAATAATAATTAGTCGACGTGTTAATTTACAGCCAGTTTGCAGTATGGCGTCAATGCTATACAAAAAGTGTACATAATGTTATATGACGAATATATGCACGTCCTTGAAATCGCTGTAAATTTTTAATTTATTCATATAATTGAATATATATAAATTGACGCTTTTTTATAATAATAATTAGTCGACTTGTTGATTTATAGTCAGTCTGTAGCATTGCGTCAAATCTATGATATTCGATTATTAAACGTCAGCACTGAGCGAAACTATTATAAATTTCATTTATGACAAACGAATGTTTGTAAAAGTGATATTTCGTTTTTGAAATTTGATAAATTCGTTTCTGGAAGACATTTTAAGCTTTAAAAACATCGGGCGAATCTATTTTTTAAGTGTTTGCTTTAGATTAGAAACCTTTATCGTCATAACAAGATAAGAAATAAAGTATTGAAATAATCATTGTATCGGATTTCTTTCAGAAAGTTTACTCAAAGGATGAATATCGTCAAATTTTAATAAGAACATGTCAAAAATTGGCCGTTTATATATTGCAATTTAAACGGGAGGCATCCTTCAAACGAACCCGACTAATATTTCAACGTCGAAATGATTTTGAAGTGACGGGGAAAAAAAGGTTAAATTAGCAGACGGACTGATTGATGTATTCTGTCGTCCATTTTCAATATTGCGATTTGTGTCTGCGTGTGCGTTAAGACGTATCTTACGCTTAATCTACGTCCGCGTGTCCAATTTCCTTTTCTAAAAATATTTTCTACGGGTTTTCCCTAGCTTTTTTCTCTCCTCCGACGTAATTACAGACGGGGAGGGAAGGGGGGAGGGGGAGAGCGGAAAGCCTTTTCCGCAAAAACGCGTCCAGTTTTCCAGAGCGTTCGTCCTTTGGAAATATCGCGACTTTAGTCCACGCGCTTTTAGTCCATTATTGAAGGACGTGATATATCCCGCTCAATGGCCAAAAAAAGGAGGACTTCGTTCAATGGAAAAAGGCCTGATTACTATAATAATGCGCGGGAAATCTTCCCCTTTTTTATATACATACATGTATAGATATATTGTCCGACGACGTATGTATTTATTTTTTATGCTCGGACAATCGAGGCTGTGAAAAACAAGGGTCGTCTTTTGTGTTGAAGGGGGATGGTTATTTTATTTTATATTTTTGTACCGCCATTGATACTCCGTAGAAACCGCTCATTATATTTTCTCTCATGTTTTTTTTTTGTATTATTATTTTAAATACACTTTCAACGTTTAACACATTTATTAGGAGCTTTTATTATCTGAAGTGTAATTTTATATATAAATAACATACTGTGTGTAATAAAAACGATTACAAATATTAAATTCGAATCGAAATAGAATACTTTATTAATCGATTAGTTTGTTCAACGTGCAAATCTATAGTTTTTAATTACAAAAACCACCGAATTTTCTACATTATTTATGGTATTATTAACTATACAATTGTGAAAAAGTTTCATTTTATACTATTTTACTTCAACTTTCACACACCTGAGCAACGCCGGACAATTCAATTAGTAGTTTATTTTACTCGTTGAACGTTTTGATGATCAAAATATTACAAAAAACCTTTAATTATAAATCCAAGTTTATTTGTAATTTGACACTAAAAATGTAAACTTTAAGACAATTTAAATGATTTTTTATTGAAACACGTGACTATGCCTTTTATAATTTGAATGTTATAAAAGGCATAACATAACATAACATTGAATGTTATAAAATGCCTATTTTAATATGTAAAATTAATAATTAGTTTTATTTTTAAATGTTGTATTATTTTGACATTTTAAATCTTATCGGTTGAAATTGTTTGTATGAACATATTAAATATTTAAATTAGTTAAAATGTAATAATATATCATTGAAACACACCATAAGAATCTTTAAATTGTATTTTGAATATTTTTAGTTTTATACATATGGTGTTAAATGGTTGAAACATTAATCGTTCTATTCACATATCAATTTACGCGTTGAACGTTACTTTTTTTCAAACATATTTTTGATACAGAAATATAAATTTCACACTAACCAAACTTGGCCAAAGTAATAACAGACACTTATTTATATTATTAAAAATTTTATTGGCCGCTAAACAGGTTTGGATCATTTAAAATAATTTCTAACGGTCGTGCTTTTAAATTATGCGACGCGTTTGTTCAACAGCGTGCTCTGCAGAGCGTTCATCCTTCGCCGTGAAATTGCCTCTATAATTCTCTTGTAAAAGTGTCCTTTTTTTGTATTTTTTTTCTCGTCGTATAGGTGGGGTATATTATTCTCTACGAGCGACGAAAAACCGGATGGCGGACTATAAACGATAAGGCTTTGCTGTCACCGGTTTGCCTGTCCGCAACGTTTTAATAACCCGATTCCACGTTGTGTGTTTAATTAACACGCACGAAATGATGTATCGGAATCGATATCTACTCGTGCTTATTAAATACGAGACATGTGTGACATAAAAAATATGATATGGTTCATATTGATGCGATTGAGTATTCAAATTTGTGTCACAGTTGTGCTTTGAAAGAATTCCGAATTCCAAGACTTGAAAAAACGTACGCTTCTGAGTAAGTAATGGGAAGACTGTTTGCTAATTGTTTTTAAGCTCCATACATAGTCCGTTTCATGTATTGGAATTTTGTATTTTCAGTTCCATACATAGTCATCAGAGACTAGTCTGCTATATTTGGATGTTGTTTTTGCTCGCAATATCCTCGATAGTGAATTTTGTTCTTTAAATATATTTGTTTGAGATATACTAGTTTGCATCATAAGGTCTACTAGTCTTGTTAGAGTTTAAGTCCGAGCTATTAGAGGATTAGATAATAAGAGTTGAAATTCCATTAAAACAAAATTCCAATAAGATGGAATCCAGTAGTTAGAATTTTAAACGATTAAATTAGGTAAATTTACATTTTTGATCATGTAAAACCATTAAAAATTTATTCGACGAATGTTGATACTTTTATAAATTTACTAAATTGGAATTCCTATTATGTTTGTACTTTTTTTATCTTATATTTGTAACAACCTCAGATTTTGCTAATAATATTACACATAAGAATTTATAATTGAAAAGTTATTGTTAAAATCCTTGATGCTTAAAATTAGTTAAAATTCCAACAGTTCAAATTTCGATAGTCGAAATTAATATTGATAAATCTACGATAACCACAATAGTAATAGGATTAATTATTTTCAGTATTTATAAATCATATACAGAATTTTGTCATATTAAAATTTTTCTGTACAAAATTCATCAATGCCCAAAATTCCATTAAGTCTAGACACGAAAAAATTCAAAATACCTGTGGTACATCATTTCTATAGTGAATAATTCAGAAGACTTTGATTGGTTGAATCCTTCTACAAGCCTGATTAACAACAAGCCAATTTATTTATAATTCTATCAAGATGGAATTTCGTCAGGATTGTGACCGACATCCGTTTGGTTTATCTTGTATACACATTTTATGAAGTGAATTGCAAGAATTCATGCAGAACAAGTTGCAAGCGACTAATTATAAGACTTGCATTGGCATAAAAATACTTTCGAAAATCAGCAAAAATCCACCTGCACCGTTTACGACGGAAATTATAAACGCGTCAATCCTCACTTACATCGAAAATTCACCGTTCAAATAAGAATACATATCCCTCGAAAGATAAAGTAAAAAAAAACCAGTTTTTCCGTCGAAAGTGGTCATCGAATCGGCGCCAATGTCAACGCCTCGAAAGCCTCCATTTTTTGTCTTCTGTAAATATTCATGTATGCATACAATATGAATTCTTTCTAATCGCAGTATCGAATCACTCATCGTTTTTTATATGTTTTCCTATCTATATGCATGGTATTTTAGGAAACGACCGGTTTTTTAAGCAACGGAAATATCCATACCATTAAGTATTGAGTGTATTACTTTGAATTAATGCTTCTCGAATTTAATGCAAAATACGGTTAGTTTTTTGTTACCTTTGTATTACATGGACGTGTTACAATATGAAGAAAGAGAACTTTTTGAAAAAAAAATGGTTAAAATTTAAAAACACAGTGTATATTTCTTTTGAGCCGCATCAATTCTAAAGGGTTATGGAAAATCTCTTTCAGGGCAATTCTTTGAAAAGAATATGAAAAGATGGAGTGTTCGCTTTCATTTTAGAACCATTCGGAAGCTTGGCGAGATGATTGATGTACAAGGCAGTGTACTTGTGAAGCCAGTCAACTATGCATATTATTATATGTACACATATAATATATGTATTTACAATGTGTGTATACAATTTAATATAATAATAATGAAGGAGGAAAATCGTGTGAAAGAAGAATTCCTTGGAATTCGACGGCTTGATTTATTAATTCGAAGAATATTATATGAATAAAATATATGATAATTATGATTACAAAGGTATATAATACAACAAAAATTCAAATTTTGTCGGAAAAGTATTTTTTTAATATACAATATTGTATGTAAATAAAAATTAATGGATACGTCTTCAGAACGGTTTAATTTTAGCTCACGTTCGATTCGTGTTGTATTAATAAGTGTTGATTTAAGTATTGAACTTTATAGCCAATTTTAAGTTCCGACTTTGTTCTAGTTTTCAGTTTCAATTTACACGAATTGAATAATCGATATTTTGAGGCAAATTTTCGATACAATTACGAAAAGCTGTTCATTATTTTGTATAAGAGTCAGGTTAGATACAAATACATATATGTAAGTGGTATAGTATTATATTTAATTAAAATAAAATAAGCTATATGGAAATTATGAATTATTTGGAAATTAATTACAAACTATGAGGCTTGATTCTCAATGGAACAATTTCAAACTATCTAGTATGAAATATGGCAAAAATTAGCATTTTTTGACATGGAATTTACATTATAGTATTGCGCAGTGACACAACAATGGAAAATTCAATCGGAAGGTTTCAGTTTAAATCACAATTAAATATATATAACAAGGTTTTGAACATTTTAATAACTTCTAGTGTAAGATTTGAATGGATACATGCAATGAATATGACTTTAAATACGATTGATTTACTATTTTAGATGAAACTCAATGGAAATGTATAAATAATGATAACTTATGTAAATATGTACGATTGTAATAGGATATCATATTTTGAAAGTACACTATAAAACCTAAAATAGGCAAGATTGTAATAGGATATCATCTTTTGAAATTAATAACAGTCGGAGTCGGAGTCGTTAAAGATCAATCGACTCCTACCTGGGACAAGAGTGACCCACAAATACGAAATGTATGCAGATCTTATACACAATCATTTTATCTTTGTCTTTTTAAAGGCTTTAGCTACGTTTCATTCTCAAGTTTAGATCAAATTAAAGAGAGATCCGATATTGCATACGTTGCTTGGATTTTTCTCTGGCAGACTATTGTTAAATAAAAATAATAACAACTATATATTTTAAGTATAAATAATATAAGATATCAATTTTGGTGGTTTTGAATTTTTGAAAAGTTGAAGATTTGTATATGATACACTCAAGTAGGCAACATCTTTATATGTGTAAGAAGAATATATGACGCAATTGTACTAAAATTAAACATATCCCTATTCAGATTCAGACCACAGGGCTATACAAAATAACATACTCACATTAAGAGTGTTGTAGCGAGCATTTGCGGTGTAGTGTGAACATAGCACTTTAGAGCTCACTTTTCTATATACGGAAAACGCAAATGTCTCCGAATCCCAGGGCTAACATTCTATAGGGAGGGCGAGAGGGACAAGAGGGCTTTGACAACTGACCTAACGAGGGTCTCCGAATTCCTGGGACGTGGTCCTGACCTTTTCTTCGTCGAACAATGGTAACAATTGGTCCAGGGGGCGCCGACACGGTTCGCCTATAAAAGTCCTTGAAACAATTTTCATTATACGTTTCTCGGACGCCCCTTCCGGTACACGTTTTCGGAACAGTGGCGTCCCCTATACACCCACGAATGCGCCCTTGACCCTACGCTAATTTACATACGTGGATGGCAATTTTGGTTTAATTTTTTCTCGTTTAATTCACTGGGAAAGTGGGGGGTGAGATAAATGCACGTGAGTGCGAGTTTCAGGTGGGCCATAATAAATCACCCTATTTTAAATGATTATAACTTTTTTAAAATGCACAAATTTTAAACGATTTAAAAAGTTTATAAAATGTATAACCATTAAAAATTATATAAAATAAAAATTTATACATAAATCTTTTATCGTGTGACTAAAAGTTTCGTTTGAAATTTGCGTCATTTCAAGTGGTTGAATTTCTTATTGTATTAGCTTATTTCATATCTGTAGCTGCTGATCTTATCATCGTTATCTATTTTACAGACTATTTTTCTTATAAGAAATTATAGTATTATTTTATTTTAATGTTAGCGTATAAAGGATAATAGGAAAAAAATGTCAAAAACCCATTTGCGATTCTTATAAATCTAGCGACTCTGAATGTACATACGCAGTACTAATTTATTCATAAGAGATTTTAACTATTTTTTATATTATATTTACATTTATTTTGTATTGGTTATTAATATTAATAGTATTTTCTTTCATAATTTATCAAAAAATGTTTAAATATTAACAAATAAAAAATTATATAGTCGATTGAAGTCTGGTGATTGATTATGGTCCACCTGTTATTCTGAAAAAAGTTCTAATTAAAAACCAATTATTTAACTAAAATGATATAAAAATATAATTAAAATAACTATTTAGCATTCATGTATATTTGTATAGGTACTTATTTTTGTGTTAAAAAGCTGATCACCGAGTGATTTACCGATGCCTTCTCCAAAGAAACCTCACATGAATATTACATCAATATACTCGTACGAACATTTCGACTGCAATCATATCATTTATATATTAAACCCACAAATATATAATATACGCATTTAACCCCAAGCGCGCCGCGTGCTACCAACGCAGTTTTGATTGATGGCGCAATAATGGATAAATTCAATAAGCGCCCGTTCTTTTGCCACACGATTCGAAATGGCGCCATTATTGCTATTTCCCCGCATATCCAAAACTCCAAGCCAAAGATTTTTATTAATCGGGTCCATATATCACCGCGGAGAGAACCACCCCAACCTCCACCCGACTTTTTCATCCCCCGGTGAGTCGAGTGTGAACCCGCCTTTATATTATACACATATATATGCGCGTTTTTTCCCCGTTGTTGACCCTCGGGTTATCCGACCGATCATTAGTGCCGATTTAACCCTTTCATTGTAAACAAATCGGCCGTTTTCATTAAAATAAACCGTCGCGGCCTTCTTAACCCCGTGCGCGCGGCCACGCGTTATTTATCGCCCGGGTGAAAACGAACGAAACTTTCGCCGTAATATAAACCCTTTGTGGATATAAATCATGCGAGTTTCGATCATACACGTGTACCGGGAGGCTGTGTATTTTTAGGCTGTTTATGTAAAAAGTTATGAAATTGGTGTTGATTTTATGTGTACGTAATACTGACTGTTTGGTCGTTTTATACTGACTTACTTGTATTTCATAAAACTTTTTATTTTATTTATTTATTATTAAATAGATAATTGCTAATGAATTGTTTAACGCTAAAAGCTCGTATTATTATTTACTCGTATTTACACGAATCTGAATTGAATTAATAGAGATAATATATTAAATTGTATTTATATGAGAATTAAATGAAATTCTACTTAGAAAAATCATATTTCGACTATTCTTGTGGATTAATAACAAAAATTCGTTTATTTTATCGAGGTAAGCCAGTTATCAATATAATTTTTGTTATTAATATCTATTTATTATTTTATTAAACGTACATATGTATATAATTACGTCATCTTCTACAGAGGTATCTATTAACAAGAAAGCACCAATGTTAGTAGCACCTCAAATGCTCTCAGGAATGGCATTATATATTTGAACACCTCTGTGGAAAACACCTCCTGCAGTTTTTGCTTTCTTAACTCTACCTATAGTTAATTTATTCCTATTTCTAGTTTTATAATTGTGTATATCTCTATTCATAACTATGTGATTATTAAAATATTTGGGTAATAGATTCTTATCTAGCTTATATACAAATTTTAAAGTGCTTAATTTAAGTCTATTTCTAATATCCAACCATTCCAATTCATCTAACGTACTTCTAACATTCTTACATATTCCGCTTTAAAGAAGTTCATTTCAGTTTATAATTTTTTTTATATGAATATGTACTAGTGATTATTAAAAGCGTATCTTTGTTAAAGAATTATTTTTATTTATTTTATTCAAAACTTTAAAATTAAAAATAAATTAAAGAAATAATGATTGGTATGTTGACTAAATTGTCGTCATCTTAGTTAATTTTTTAAAAACACACACAAATCCTGGAACGTGACAGTCCGTAGATATACATATGTATCGAAAATCAAAAGCTTATTAATATTTGATAATAATTTTGAATGCATTTACGTTTGTTTGTACCTATGTATTGTTATTTTATGTTTTATACTAAAACTAGTTAACTTTTAACATTAAACAATGGCAAAGCTAATCGAAAAACTTTCTATTGCGCTATAAATCTTTTAAACGGACTCGCCGAGATTTAAATTAAACATACATATTAAATTTTTGTATCTGTACATTCATATATTATATTATATATTACTGACCGAGATTAGGTAGGTACGTGCAAACAAATCTGACCAATTTACATATGACACGCATTCTGCTCAAACTTTGACCCATTTTCCTGCCATTTTCCCAACACCGCACCGTGCAGATAGAAATCGCCAGAAAAAAATAAAAATACCGGGAGATAGATATAAATTGTTGTAGTGCGTAATATATACGAGACATTGTAATCAGCGATAAAATACATTCGAATTCAGCGTTCGTAATTTTACTTTTACGCGGCACACGTGCTGCGAATTTAATGTATTCGCACGGAAAACCCCACATCGGCACACAAGTGCGTATATTTTTATTCATAAAATAAAGGAATAGGTGCCTACTAATTTCAGCACGATAAGACCGTACTGGGTTTATATATGTAAATTCGGCGCAACAATGAACTGTTAAAAATCAGTATCTGCGATCGTTGCTTAAAACTCATTAAGGAATTGCCTTCTCGCGCGCCTTCTCCACTGGGAAAGTATAACGATTTTCTCTTCGTCAGGTTTGTCACGCGAACGCCGATTGCGTGTCGGGTTTTCATTGTACACCCGTTAATATTATGTGCCCTGGGAACCGGGGAACCGACGAACGTTGTCTTGTGTCGGAGCCGAAATTAATTATTGGATCGGCGGAAAAGTCGGTGGAAAAGCGGGCCCCGGGAAAGCGCGTGCGAAACTTTCACGGCGATGTGATGATTCCCGTCCCTTCGTTTTCCGCACGTTGAAATTCATATGTACGCTATTATGCTTATCTATTATGTATTGAGTTGAGTTATTTATTGCGAGTGTTTGGTATGGGTTCAATCGATATACATATTTTATTTTATTTTATTTCATAGGATATGAACACTCGCCTTTACAGATCCCTCCAAAGTGATGAGTGCACTTTAACAAATACAATATAATCAATTTACATAAGTAGTTTCATTGTAAATAGGTTTTTTGCTCTTTTTCCTATTATGTTGTACATTAACATTAGAATAATATAATTATCCAGCAGCATAGCTCGATCGTTAAGCTTCTGCTTAGCGTCAAGAACGTTCCGGGTTCAATCCCTGAATGAAAATGAATTTTTCAGAGTATGCTGTTGGTCAGACCTGGATTTGTGACTCCAGGTTGATCGTTTCCTATCAGAGTTTGCCAATTTTCTCTGATTTCATTGTTGAAACGGTTCCCGGAAAAAAAATTGGCTAAAAATCCTTCCTACCTACTATGTCACCACTATTTGAAGTTTGATTGATGTACAAAATAATGTATGTACAATTCATAGATGTCTCGTTAATTTGCGAGTGTCTCGCAATTCAATGACTTGTAATAAAAATGCTGCATTTGTATTTGTAATTGTAATTTGTAATTGGCCAGGAAGGCGTATTGGGATTTACCTGTAAGGCCTTCCTGGTATATATGTAAATAAATAAATAATACTATGATTACTAACAAAATTAAATTAAAATCGTAAAATAGAAAATGATCAGTAGATCAGTAGCTATTAAAATTGTGAACATAGTTTAGTAATAATAAAAGAATTCAAAATCAAAAACACAAGTATTTTATACAATGCAAATTCATACAAACATCCAACATTGATATATGTATATGGAGGAATTTTTGAAGCATTTTATAATCAAATTGGCGAGCCTCAAGATGCTGATTAGCAAGATTTCCAATTTACAGGAACCATTTCAATGATTTGAACCATTTCAAAGTCATGTACCTTCAATAAATCGATGTACATATAATACATATCTCAACAAAAAGTTGGTTTTTTTTTGTAATAGCTTCTGTTTTTCATATTTAAAAATAAATAAGCGCTTAATACTCACCTATTGCAGTTTGATTGGATCAATTATGATCAGTTTTAACTAATAATTGAGAATTCAAAGTCACCCATTTGCCTGAAAGTCTCATACAAAGCGCGAAACATTCGCAACTGGTATTTGTATGGCGAAAGCGGTCTATTCAGAAAATCTAATTTTTTTATGATTTCTTCATTATTTTGAATACAAAATTTGTCGACAACTTTTTTAGGTATTTATATTTATTTTGAATATAAAAAGTGTCCATAAAATATATGAATATTATGAAATATAAACAGGCGAAAATGTCATCACTATGTCGTTAAAAATCGAGGTACTCCGACTCCGATTTTGCATTTATAATTTTTTTATTTTTTACATAAAAAATTATGTGAATATTTAATTATAAACGAACGTGTAGGGATGTGTAGATCTATGTTCGTATTTATAAATTAAAAATATACATATAATATTGACAGAAAAAAATTAAAAATCAATGATTATCTACTACAGTCTAGTCTATGCACTGTTTATGAACAAATTTTTTTTTACACTTTCATGACATGAGTAATTTAATTAATGGCATGCCGAATAAATACAAACATGTATAATTTCTTATATGGAACTTCCTCGTCGTGGAATTTAGAACAATATTTATATGAAACATCAAAAGATAGACACGATTTGATAACAATATATATACATACATACATACATACATTAGATAAAATCAATGAATTTGATTCGGAGTATACTACAAATTATTACATATATATTTATCCCAAGGGTCATTAATTAATTTTCGAACGAAACCAGAACGAATATTATAAAATTTTTGATACAAAAAGCCGCTTGAAATTATAGCCTATTCGTAAAAGAATTTTTCATTCCACTTAAGACCAGTTTCCAAATTGATACATTTTCACGCACAACGTATCGATGAAATGTAGTGGTTTTTTTTTAACCACATACATACAACATAACGCTCGCAGGCAAATCTACTACAAAAGAGTATCTAAAGTAGATCTAAATGTAGAGTGCGTTTATCAACTCCATATAGCTGTCACCGTAAGTGATTTAACCGACCGAATTTACAACGAACGGGTTTATTTTGTAAAAAAAACATAACAACATGAAAACGGCGACATGAACCCGCTCTCGAATCGTATATTAAAACATAATCTGATTACAATACGTTACGTATAGCAATTAAAATAAATCATCACACAAAGGGAATGTATATACGTATAATATACAATGCATGTGTATATGTATATAGTGGGTTTTCAGGCCAAGGACTCAAACTAGTCGATTTTTAATTATTTTATTATAAGGGCGAAGAGTCGATCGGCAGCAAAGGGGTTAAAAATCTGACCAACGCCCATAGATAATTAAAAGAGACACACCCGAATCTGCGACTATTCATCAAAATTGAATCAAACGGTAATTTTATAATTATTTTAATAGCTCAATACGCAATAATAGCTGTGGGGCGTAAAAGCTGGGTGTTCCGAATTAGTAAACAATATTTGATAATAAAAAAATAGTAATAATAACGTCGTGTGTATTAGATTAATAATAATTGAAATCGAACGGGTGATAATTTATCAATTAAGTGCTTTGGGCGAACGTCTTCTCCAATATCAATTATTCGATCAAGTCATGTTTGGAGTTTTATTTATATGCCGAAAATTAATTCGACGATGCCAATAAAAATAAAACAAAGTGACCGAAAAAAAAGTCGTTGACCGAAAAGGTCGTTTTTGGAATTAACGATTTTTATACGCAATATAAATATCGATATAAACGAATTTCCAGTAGTTGTTCCGCGCCAGACATGTGTTTATTAACGCCGTATAAAAACGCTATAATTTATGGTGAAATATTATTATTCCGTGTGACCGAAAGACAATTTTATTAATTATATATAATAAATTTTCTTTTATGATATAAAAAACCCATTAAACTACAGTAGAAGTCGTTTAGAATGTTTAAAAAAAAATAAGATGAAAAGTGATGCCACTTTTGACGATACGAACCCGTTGAAGTTTTAATAGATTAAATTGTATGAAATTAATTTAAAATATAGATGAACTTTTAATGAATTTTATATATTTATATACCTATTGTTGATTTAATTTATAACTAAATTTTCAGTAAAATTTTAATCATAGTTCGACATTGAGTTTTAAATTAAAATGTCAGCAACGTATATTTACTACATACATATATACGAATTTTTCCAGTTTATTTATCAGTTGGGTCAGTAAATACTTTAATTGGAATCATGAAATTGTCAATTCTATAAAATTACGAAAATCATATCAACAATTTTGACTTCTAAAAATCATTACATGATGCATAATATACATACATACATATATACATACAACTGTTAAAGTATGCTGCTCAATCGGTAGTGTGAGTGTGTCATAATATACATGAGTGTGTGTGACTGACCATTTATTTCAATTACTGACCAATTTGATTGATTGAAAACATGGAAAATGTAACTTTTTAAAAATTAAAGTACAATCAAAACTTTATTCATTTAAAAATACATCAATGTATTTTTGATTCAAAAAATACGATATAATTTCATTTTATTTAATTTTTTTACAAACATACATATACACCAGGAAGGTTTAAAAAACTCGAAATTTGCGAGACATTTATGGACAAATTTGCAGCTTTTTATACGAAACAACGACATTTAAAATGATAAAAACTCGAAAATTGCGAGATATTGGTAAAGGTTGCCAATTTGTTGGAACCGTTTTAATAAAAACCAGATAAATTGGCAAACTCTGATTGGAAACAATCGACCTGGAGTCACAAACCAAGTTGTGGCCAGCAGCAACCAGTGTGATTGAACCCGTGACGACTATGTTCGAAAGCATATATGCTAACCAATAGTCCACGCTGCTGGTTATAATACAAATATTAATGCTTGTATATAGCTTTTATATATGTATATATTTATATTTAACAAAACAACCCGTCGAAAAATTATCGGGCACCACAATTTTATATTGTAATCACATATGCTTGGGTATTATCATTGAAAAATGATCAGAATGTATCTAAAGTTTAATCATAAAAACGACGAGTTAAAAATATAATCAAAATACGAACATTTAAAGCTTACAGGTCCCAAAAAGCCATCTTTCGAAGATGAGTACGAACCGATTACATACTAAATTAAATCCCAAATAACTGAAATCATCATTACTACACCCGAAGCTGATGCCTCAAATTTGCACAAATACACATACGTGTATATTTTGCAACTCTTTTCCAATTTGCAAACTTCAATATAACACATCGCCCAGTAGGTAGTGTGGTTTCGATATAAAAACGAATGTATATACGATCTCGTACTGTAATTACGCGTTTTTACTCATTTTTTCCGAATGGTCTGAACTGGTTTAGAACCTGTAATTGGAACGACCGGGTACCGGGTACCCCGACTGGTAATTATCGTGTTATTATACGTGCCCTCGTATCCTTATTATTATATTATACTAGACTCGATTTTTCCGCTTTTCGAAAATGTTTATATAATATAAGGGAGTGCGTGTTCAAATGTAACGAACGGTCTTAATCCTTTTGATTCTTTGATCATCGATCACAACATACTCTCATGGGTTTTTGGGTTTGGATTTTAACGGACATTGAAGCGACTAGACATAGTAGTATATTTTTTATCATTTTTAATCCAAACGATGGATGATTTTTTGATTTTTAAATGCTTTTTATTATTACGAAATTATGTTCACAATACATCTTATATCTATTTTAATAGCTACTGATCTACTGATCATTTTCTATTTTACAATTTAATTTAATTTGGTTAGTAATCATAGTAATATATTATTCTAATGTTAATGTACAGCATAATAGGAAAAAGAGCTCAAAAACCTATTTACAATCCTTATAAATGTTCATAATACATCTAATACATAATATTAATTAAATTCTCTCAAGTCGATGACTTAAAGCAGATTGTGTTTAGGTAATCTGTGTTTATACCTGAAGGGTATGAACGATGGATGAAAGACCTGTTGCAGCAATGAAAACTAATTTTTTTATCCTTTTTATTGCATTTATATAATATTTATCGGTGTTTTGGCAAATTTTTGTTTAAATACTGGCTTAGTTAAAATTTTCAATATAAAAAAAAATGTATGGAATTTTTTCTTATAAGAAAGTTTCTAAACAAAATATAATTAATTGGTCATAATAAAATGACATTATATGACAATATATGGCATTTTTTAATGCGGAAAGGTAAATAATCAGTGACCGCTCAACTAAATCATTCGGTAAAACCTTACAGTCAAAAGTATTTTTACTAGCCTCTTCTTACTTCACTTTCGATTTTTTCGTTTGATGAAATTTGTTAATACTGTTGAATACGTTGAAGTTATGAAAGTTCGATCCTGAAATCATAGAAATAATTTATCAACAATAAATGTCAATGGTCCTAAATAAGTGCCCCGAGACACTTCAGACTATAAACCAAAAAGCAGTTCGACCTTATTTTACAATCTAGAATCAGTATTTTTGAAATATCTCATGCTTTTTGGATTTTAAACTACCTATGTATATTGTATGTGCGATTATCGTCTTATTATCGAGTAATTCTCAGTTTTTCCAACAGTAATGAATGTGTATTGAACGTGACGTCTGAATTCGGCTGCATGATCCGTGTCTTTCAATCGTTCGCTCTCATCATAGTCCCGGATAACCGAGAATGTACTGTAATTTAATGACACAACGAAAGCCGTGGGTTACGTAAGCAGTTTGTTCTAAAGACAAGTGTCCGAAAAAAGCGAAATGTCCGACACTAAATGCATTTTTTCCACGGAAAATTAGGCGCGCCGACGATTCATCCGATCACACGGGAACCGAAATTAAGAGCTATTTGTTTTTAACCGGGAAAAAAGCGGCAATCAGCGATTATTTCACGACGAATTTGATTTACGGATCGAATTGTTATAAATCGTTTTTTTTCCACGGAAATTTATTCCATGCACATTTTCCCCCGCATTATTCGCCTACGGAATTCGCGCAATCGTAAACTTTTCTTATGTCTTAATATGATAATCGAATTGAATTTTTTTTAACGAAATTTTTATCGTATATGGCAACAATTGCCTAGAGGCTATCGTGATTTATGGATAATACATCGAAAAATTATCCGTCGATTGTAATAGATCGATCAAAATGCGCACTGTAATTTTCAGTCATCGAAAGCGCGTTAGGAAACTCCCAGTCGTACGTTTACGTGTTTGTTATTGTTTTGTTTTGTTTTCACTTCTTTTTAGTTCGGCTATCGATCATCAACATTAGGCCGAATGTCCTCCTCTTTATAAATAAAACATAAAATATTGAAATAATAGATTAATCGACTACGCAATTTTTGTCGATAGGAAATGATTTACACAAATTTACTTTTATGTTGAATGTGAAACAAAATTACGTTTGTGGATCGTTTTATATCATCTTTATAGGTAAAAAAATTGACCGCTAGGTCAATGTTTATACCTATGAATATCTATAGCTCTCAATTTAAAAATAGCAATTTTTTTTATATTTTCTTTAAGTTATACCGCGGACTAAAACTTTTCTCTAAAAGTTCTATGTATATTTAATCCAACTTTTGATTGCTCGAGCAACGCCGGACAGTTTATTTTATACTCTAATATAAAAATGAATATCTACCCGTTATGAAAATCTACAGTTTGTAATTTAGTATAATAAAAAAATTGACTAATTGACCGCGGACTAAAAAGATTTTCAAAAAGAAGCTCCATTTATCACTTTTACTCGCTCTAGGAACGTCAAGCAATTCTATTAGTCTACTACGATATATAAATGTAAATATTTGTGTATTTTTCTTTATTTTAAATCACCAAATTTATTCTTATAATTTAGATTGGAATACTTTTTTTTTACTGTTTTTTGTTCAACTTTCACCAAACCGAGCAAGGTCAGGCAATTCGGCTAGCTGTATATTATATACGAAATACAAATACAAAGGGTTAATTTTCTAGCTTTTAGCCCAATTTAAAGCAATTTTCCTCTTTTGAAACTCAATTTGCATTCGAACGTCGATATTTCGAATATAGAACGTCAAAAGCAGATCGTCAACTTTTTTCGTTCGGGTTACAAGTTTTAATTACAATCTGTCTGAATTTTGCGATATCGAAGTGTATAGTAAGTAAGTCGATTTTCGCCGAAACATTCGGTGGTATTATCAACTTGTAGGATTTGAGAGAGAAACTTTGCCTTGTTACGTAAATTGTATATATGTATAAATGTGGAATATAATACACGCATGTAAGTGCAACCAGAAGACTTATATCGAGTTACGTCTGTTGTACACATAAGCGGTTTCCAACCTCATAAATTCGCAGAATTCGAAAAGCTTTCCGCGTTTGCGAAAGCTCTCCGTAATAAGGATACATCGTTTCGTATAATGCCTCGTGTTGGTAAAGGATAAAGCTTTTGCCTCTCCTTTTCCACACAGTCATTTAAATAACTCTATAGAGCTGGTTCTCTGTTGTTTGTACACATATATATTTTAAACCATTTTTATCTCCAGTCTAGCTATGAATGTGTAAAAAGCTTTTGAAGCTCGCTTCTATGAAGACCAATCGCGATAAGTCGCACTTTTATCGTTGATAGGAATCGTGTGATAAACGATGGCGCCCAAAGCTGCTACGTGCATATTGGAGCGACTCAAAGCGACCCATTTTATTGCATTTGCAAAAAAGTGACGCAGATCTGATAGCTCTACCATTAGGCATGTCATTGATCAGACTGTATACATCGAAAGTCAAATATTGAAAAAAATTTAAAATAAAATGCTCCTAATTTGCATTTTAAATAATTCTTCAGATAACATAAAACTGTATTCATCAATCATTTCCTGAACTCTTTTTATCCCATGATCATGATTTACATAAACATCGGCTCTCAACGTCAATTCGAACTACATTTTAACCTTTGAAGGACGGAGCGTCGAGATCAAACGAGTGTCCCGAACCGGGGTCGAGTAAGACCCCAGTATTTTTTAATCAAAATACAGCTTTTCTCAATACAAATGGGTTCAATATATATATATAACTAATTAATCATTTTATACATCAACATGAAAAGTTTTAGTCCTATAGCATGTTTATGACTATTTTTGTGTTAAAAAATAGCGACAAGCATCGACACGCAAACCCACATAGGTAAGGCCAACAGGCGACTGCATGACAATAGCCACGCGCCAAAAGCAACGAAAACAATAGCTTACGAAAATATAGCTCTCTCTTTCTCCCGCATTGATTCATCGATCAACAAGAATATGCAAGCGAACAGTCAAAAACATTACTTATCGCTACCGCCTTTAAATCATACTTTGGAACGTAGAAATGTATAAATGTATTTTTTTACAATGTACTCCTTTTCTAAATCATACAAAATCTATTAAAAATAAATTTCTTGTAGTTCATTCTAGGAATATAAGAAATATAGGGTGTATAGCTTTGATAACCATATAGTTATTACGAAAAACGTAAAAATTGGGGCACTTGCATATCCCATTTCGGTGAGGGAGGATTAAGAAGATGTTTCGGGTCAGTGGAGATTTTAATTTTAAACCAGTCTTTTAGCCAGTAAAAATGTAATATACAGATTAGATAGACCACTGTTTTACTTGCACTGATCACCTAATCTTCCGTTCGCACCAAAAAGGCCTCGGCGTACAAACGAGCCGTATACAACAACTAATAATCGAAAAAAATTGAATTTGCTTATATAGCAGGGGTTTATTTTTTATATAGATTTTTTTTTAAAATAGTGTGCGATATCGTTCATGCGCACTCACCATTAATCATGCAGAAACGCAACATGGCAATTTCGCGAACTGAAAAGCTCGAGACACTTCGGTCCAGTATTAAAAATGTACGATGAAAAATGAACCGTATCGCAGGATAGACTTTGCTTTTCGTAACCCTTGAATTCTTTGCGCGTGTCCTTGTCGGGGGAAATTTGAAATTTTTTCGCTTAAACGATCTTTTTATTGTAATAATTGCCAGTCGTCAATTTGAAAGGAGTTTTTTTTTGCAAGATCTACTATTAAAATTTCGGTAATTATTTCCGCCTTTTTATTTAGTCGGTTTATTCTCTTTATAAAATATACATGTGTTGTATTTTTATCGTATTCTGGTCAGTGTTTAAAATATAATTATAAGAAATGCCTATTTTTAATTATATGAACTTGGCTAAATCTCGATATAGTATATTATACATACATACATACTTATCCAAACTATAATGTATTTTATATGCATACTAACGAATTATTTAAAAATACTGACAAAATAATTATATTCAAAACCTAACCTATGCTATTTCTTTCAAATTAATTACGTTATTTGTATTTTACTCTTATTTTAGTCTCTAGTCTTTAATTTGCATACTTTTTCAATGTATTAACCCACTTCAAACCTTACTCGTACTATTGTATTTATTTTTATTGCAAAAATTGTATTCAAATATTGCGATATTGTACGAGAGTTGAAAGACTTTTCAATTCCAATTTCTTTATAAGTCACTTATTAATCTCTTAGATCGTTTGAAATTTCATTCTTTTATTGGAATTTTTTCATTGAAATACATTTTTTTCATTGAAATTATGTTGTACGTATGTTGGTGAGCGTTCTGTCGTAGACATGATGTGAGTGAGCCTTTTAATCGCGAATTTTTTCGTTCGTGAACGTTCTGTCGTTGAAGTTTTGTCAATGAGCGTTTTGTACGTAAGCGTCTTGTCATGGAGATTTAAGTCAGTGAGCGTTTTTACCGCGATTTTTTTATTCGTCAACGTTCTGTCGTGTGAGCATTTTGTTCGCGAATGTTCTGTCATTGATAAACATTTTTTCATGGAATCGGTTATTTACTTTATTTCATAGAACATGAACACTTACCTTTATAGATTGTTCCAAAGCGGCGAATGCACTTAAACAGATACAATACAATCAATATACATAAATAAGCATTTTATACATTGCGAATTCATAGAAATATCCACAGTTACATCTATGGAGAAATCTTTGCAGCATTTTAAAATCAAATTGGCGAACATCAAGACGCTGAATAACTTGAGATTAGGTAAACAGTTGGGAAAGGAGATGTCAATTTTACAGGATCCATTTCAATGAAAGTCAGAAAAAAATGTCAAACTCTGATAAGAAATGATCGACCTGGAGTCAAAAACCAAAGTCTGGCCAACAGCAGGACGCTAGTGGGACTAGAACCCGTGACCACTCTGCTCGATAACATAATATGCTAAGCACTAGTCCACGTTACTTGTTAATTGACATTAATTTAATTAAATTGACTCATACATTGAGTCATACGTTACAAAGATAGTTTAACTTTATAAATGAACCTTGTCCTATTTCATTGTGTATTCATTAGGTCAGAATTATGGGATGAATCATTAATAATTTGTGAAATCTCTCACAAGACCACGATTAAGTTACCGTTGTATATAAATTATTATATTAAATAGTCAATTTTCAACTCCGAAACAACATGTATGTACGTCTACACGCATATAAGTATGACAATATTATTTAATATAAT
This sequence comes from Arctopsyche grandis, assembly GCF_051622035.1. Classification (NCBI taxonomy): domain Eukaryota; kingdom Metazoa; phylum Arthropoda; class Insecta; order Trichoptera; family Hydropsychidae; genus Arctopsyche; species Arctopsyche grandis. The sequence goes on from NC_135366.1 coordinate 28,062,246, forward strand.
TAATAATTTATATAGTTAATAAATCAAGGCTTTATATTTATTTTTTTCATTTTTATCTATCGGCTTTGCCGCCTCCCCCAAGTATATTAAATAAATAAATAAAAATAATAAAGGTTTAACTAGTCCACGCCGCTGGTTAAATGTGGTATGTAAAAAAAATTTGCCGGTTGTATTTTTTCAACGTGTTTTTATTCAAAAAATTACTAAATCATAAGCATCAGGATAATCGAAAGAGCACTTTATTCAAATAAAAAAAAATTTACCACTAAGAATCATAAGGCAAAAAAAAATTCAACTTGATCCGATTCTAATTTCACGTCGAGCTGATCTCGCAAATGTTCAACTTGCACAGAACAAATCCGATTTTTCAACCCCCTCTCTGCCACCTTTGCGTATTTTCCCCCCCCATTTTTTTTCCAACTACGTATATAAATTACGTACCTTAACCGTTTGTTCAGCGGCTACTAATTTACGTCGAAGTCCACTGCAGAGATATATTGCTGCGGTAGTGGGTTTTGCTCGGTGATTTCCCCATACCTGGGGGTATATGTATGAACTTACTGCACTATCAGTGAATTTCCTATGGAAAAAATACATATACACGTACGAGACAAGTCCACGTTGCAACTTTCGATACGGCAAAAGGGACATTTCAGTCAGGAAATAAAACGAAAAGTTCGTTTGAATTGCAGCTCTCGACTCGACTGCGGCTAATTTGACAGATAAGTACCCTTCAGTTGTTCCATATATATTGTATGTATATGTATATATAAATGGAACAACTCCTGGGTGTATTTTCATACGTGGTTCGAATATCGTATCGGGGTTATATCTTGACATGACAGTCTAACAGTTTTACCCTTACGGGAAGGTAAACGTTTGACGGCAACGAGTTTCGACTGGGTTTTGTTGACATTGTTAAGTAATAGATCATTTTTGACTATATATAGGCAATTGCTTGCCAGTAGAGGGGTTGTGGGTTCAAATCCCGACTGGAATTGAAAATAATTGAAAACATCTGGATGATCGCTACCGCCTTTAAATCATACTTTGGAACGTAGAAATGTATAAATATATTTTTTTAGTTGAATGCATGACTCAATAGCCACGCGCCAAAAGCGACGAAAACAATAGCTTACGAAAATGTAGCTGTCTCTTTCTCTCGCATTGATTCATCGATCAACAAGAATATGCAAGCGAACAGTCAAAAACATGATTTATCGCTACCATAAATCATACTTTTGAACGTTGACATGTATAAATGTATTTTTTTACGATGTACCCCTTTTCTAAATCACACAAAATCTATTAAAATAAATTTCCTGTAGTTCATTCTAGGAATAAAAAAAGTTCATTGTAAAAATTGGGACACTTGCATACCCCACTTCGGTGAGGGAGGGTTAAGCTAGTCCGAATTTGTTAATTGTTGCAAGAAATGCATTTTTTAAAATCTATACCAGGAAGGCCTAATTTATAACTTCAATGCGCCTTCCTGGCCAGAAACATTAACACCCACACAGACATCTGTGGTAAAATTTGTAAATTTGCAAAATTTCTAAACAATTCAGCCAAATTCAGTAAATGCATATCAATTAAACATTCACGGATTCGTTAATGGTCAGATTTGTAAATTTGCAGCATTTTATACAATTCAGCGAAATTTGAGATTGCTGAAAGCTCGAGTTTTGTGAGAAAATGGGTAAGGTTGCCAATTTGTTGGAACCGTTTCAATGAAAATCAGATAAATTGGTAAACTCTGATAGGAAACGATCGACCCGGAGTCACAAATCCAAAGTTTCGCCAGCAGAAACCAGTGGGATTTGAACCCGTGACCACTCTGTTCAAAGCATTATATGCTAACCACTAGTCTATTCAGCTGGTTAATGCTGGTATATGCTTGCGGTTTGTAATTGATATATGTATACATCATTTGGCGCCATTTTGCTTAATCATTTTGTATACATCATTTGGCACATTTCTTTTAATATATATTTTTTAATAACTTAATATGCCATAACCCATGCGATGATATTTCATCGGGCACAACACTAGTATATTATATAATTAGTTCTCAAGAGATCTATTCAATTGTGATTTTGGACCAAAATAGGAGGACGAGAAAAATTTTATGAAGAAAAAATTTGGCTCGTTTGATAATGTAGCGGAGGGGTGGGTTCAGAATCCAAAATGAGAGGCCAAAGTCACTTCACAGCATTTATTCAATGATTCAGAAAGTCCACACGGATCCACCGCTCATTCCAGAATAAACTGATCTACCGCGTGTAGCTAGCTTCCCCGATCCATTAATGCATATATTATCTAGGCACGAACAGGTCTACCATGTTTAGTCGCACGCACACGCCCGGGTCTGAGAACTCCAGCGTATCCTTTGTTCGGGTACTTACTGAGTACCTTAAGAATAATGCGGGGACTCTATTTTTCACCCACGATTGCACTTAGATAGTGGATACTCTCTCTCATTTTCTCAGGCTGCAATAATATAGGATTTAATAATGTTTTGAGACTTTAAAATATTTGTTCCTTACTATGTACCTACTTATTACTAACTAGTTTTGATCGATAAATTGTGAAATTAATTTCAACGGAAAATTGCTTCCGTTTGTCGGAACATATTTAAATAAATTGTATTGAAAGCTTTGCAAAAATTTAAGCCTTATATGTTTATTATATTTGTATATATGTATGTAAATATTATATTATGAAAGATAATAAAAAATAATATGAAAAAAATTTAAATAAAATTAGTCAAATCAGTTGTTTTAAGCGTGGGTGCATATTTTAAGATGTGCATTTTTCCACTGATATTTTCCTCGTGTTTTGCATTTGAATATTGCAAATTATTTCCTAGAACTTTACGACGCTATCGAAATACCAGTATCTGTCATTTACTTAAATGCATCCTGTATTTTTTTATATACATATATTTTATATGTTTAAATCACAATCAATCGACACGAGCTGTATTGGTTTAGCATTCGGATAATAAAACAACCGCTTTTAAAATACAGAAATAACCATAAAACCCAAACTTTTTCAATCGAATCATACAATTTGAAAGCTGTATTTTAAATAATCGCCTAAAAATTGCACCAAAATAATACACCCTGCTCGTAATTAGCGGAACAAAACTGCAATGACTTAATTTGATTAACGCACGTTACGGCATTATTAATAAGCGCCCACTACACGTTCAACACAATGTTACAACAAGCTTAATCCGACAAATCCGACATTTGCGAACACGCGAAACATTACACATGTATATTATATGTATATACATACGTATACATATGTATATAATGCGAAAAATTTTACATTTTTCCAACGAAACAAAAAAAAGAAACCTTGCTAATTGTCTCCACCTTTCGCCTTTTGTTTTGCATTTTACATTACATTTGAACCGATTGATTTTAACGGTTTAGCGTGGGCTTAGCCGTTTCGCCTCCATAAATCATTTCGAGCCGTTCGTGAATAGGTGAATAAATAAAATAGGTAAAAAAAATGTATGAATAAACCGGCTAATCTCCGGTGATGGGTTGGGCAGTGGTTAAAATTCGTTTTTTTTTTTGTTATGCTAGGTTTGTATCTGTATAGTGTTTGCGTAATTTATGCATTTGGCATTTAATCGGACGATAAGGTGCTATAGTTTTATTTTTATATCTGTATATGTTATGGCTAATGCGTTCAAATGCTAAAAAATTTATCAACAATTGACCTAAATATAGTATAATACATTGTAAATATTATTCAATACATTTCTATAGAAAAATCGCTCGAGTCTAAAGTCATCAAGTATTGTCTCAGATAATCGATTGCCCAGGTTAACACATTTGTGATATTATAATAGAAAGTCTTCAACTCAAAACTGATTCATATCCAATTGTGAAGGAATGCTCCGTTCCAATTAAGCGGATGATCAAATTGTGCTAAACTTCGGGTAAATGGGGCAGTCATTTAATTGTCGAATTAATTCATCGATGGCATTCACTGAAATCTGGTGAATTCAGGTTAATTGGGACACATCTGTGTTGATACAATTATGCGAATCAGTGCTGCGAAAATTGTCCCAAATAAACAACTATAGATTGATAGATGAATTTCAATTAATCAGGAAAACTACATATGTATATGAATCGTCACAAACAGAGCTGTAAGAATCGTACCAAATAAATAGTTTCCGATTGACATTTGTATCAGTAGGCTATGTTACATTGGGACAAATTTGTTTTCGATCTATCAAAGCAAAGCTTTACAAACAGAACTGTAAGAATCGTCCCAAATGAACAGTTCCCAGTAACTTATTGGTCAATCAGTAGGTTTAGCTCAATTGAGACAAAACCAATGAACAAAAACTTTAACAGACAAAAATAGCTGGTAGAATCACCCCCAATTATCATATGGATCAATCAGTATGTTTTGATTATTTGGGAAAAATCTTTGTTTGAAAACATTGATCCAATTATGCAAAGCGTTATATACAGAGCTGTTATTATCTCAAACGAATAGTTTCACATCAACTTGTGGATCAATCAGTAAGTTTTAGTTAATTAAGACACGTCTATGCTCGAAAGTTTTCATCCACTTAACGAGACTTAATGAACAGAACATCAAGAATCGTGCCAAATGAACGCGAATAAAATTTAGATCTATCAGTAGATTTTGCTCAATGCAGATATATAAAATATAAACAAACTGGAGGAAGAACAAACTCCCAAAAACTACACTTTGCACGTATCAGTGCAGAGTGTAGACAAAACTTATCTTAATAAAAAAAGATTATTCTCCACCTATTTGAAAATGGAAAGTTCTAGGGTGCAAAAAGACAAGAAGAACAATTAATTACACGACGTTGCACCTAATGTACATATTGTACATACCTAAGAACAAGTGGATTATTCTAAATACAGTGGCGATCAACGATCTCATCATCATCATCCGCCATCCACTGCTGTATAATTTAAATTTTCTATGTGAAGCGACAAAAACAAATCTGTAAGATTCGTCCAAAATGAACGTTTTCAGATTAATAAATGAATCAATCAATAGGATTCGTTCAATTGGGAAAAATCTGTCCTTGAAAGTTTTGATCCAACTTTGTAAAGCCTCACAAATAGAACTTTAAAAATCGAACTACTACACATCCTACTAAACGAAACTTCATGAACAGAACATCAAGAATCGTCCGAAATGAATGCTTTCCGATAAAAAAATGGATCAATTGGTTGGTTTTGCTTGATTGGGAAAAATTTTATCCAATTTTATGCTAAGCGTTTCAAACAGAACTGTAAGAATCATTTGGAATTCATAAATACATAGTTTCCGATTGACATTTGGATCAGTAGGTTTCGTTTCATTGGAACAAATATATGCTAGAAAACTTCGTATCTATGTATGCGCAGCTTTACAAAACAGAATTGTAAGAATCATAGTTTTTCATTAACTTATATGGATCAATCGGTCGGTTTTGCTTAGTTGGGAAAAATTTGTGTTTGAAAACTTCGATCCAACGAAATGAAACTTCACGAACAGAGTATCAAGATTCATCCTAAATGAACAATTTCAGAATAGCATATGCACAGTAAATTTCGGTTAGTTAGGACACATCTGTGCTTGAAAGTTTTGATCCATCAAGAATCGTCCCAAATCAACACTGTGATAAACATATGGATCAATCAGTAGATTTCTCTTAGTTGGGAAAAATCTTTGATCTAAGTATGCGAAGCTTTACAAACAGAACTGTTAGAATCGTCCCAAATCAACAATTTCTCATTAACTTATGGATCAATCAGTAGGTTTCGCTTATTTTGGAAAACGCCTGTGTTTGAAAGCTTTGATCCAAATAAACGAAGCTTCACGAATAGAGCATTAGGAATTGTCTCAAATGAACTGTTTCCGAATAGCAAACGGATCAATCTGTAGGTTTCGTTTAATCGAGAACTATGTATGCGAAATTTCAATATCACAATCGTTTTAAATATGTAAGCGAAAAGTATTATAGTTCGCCCATTGCTGGTAACATTTACATATATCAGATCGTTTATCAATCGATACCTGTTTTTTTTTTATTTTAAATTGTGCCTGATTTGAATTTGATGCAACTCGGAATAATGACGACATACAAAGGACAGGAAACGTGATCTCGTATTACGATTTTTTATCGGTAAATAACATTTGCATACATTTTGTCGCATGCTTTCATTATCTAAAGTACTCGCCCACGCTCAATATTACACCTAGAAATCGCACGCAGGTTTTTTTTCTTCCACGCGAATGTAATTTACTGGTTATCTTATGACTCAATGTCGTTAGTCGTCGAACGGGTGAATGTAAAATTTATTTTTATTGGTTTTTGAAAGTTATATCTTTAGCAGAATGCCCCATTGTGATGTGTGGGACGTGGGCGGGTCGCCAGATGCGAACAAGGATGCTGGAATTAGGGCGTGATGATGACGATGATGATGATGATGATGCCGTTGAAAAAAAGGTTGAAATCTACCTGATTTTAAAACCCCAACCATATGCCGTTCATTTTTTTTACACGGTATTTGAAAAATGAACCTGTCCTTGCGGCAGGTAATCCTTGTTATTTCGACGTGGAGATATGACTATGGACTTTGTACGAAAAAGTATTGCTTATAAAATGCCTATAAATCTGACATTGTCTTTCAAATAGCAGTGATATTTATATCGTTGAAAAGATTAAGATTATTTTTTTTAAATATGATTATTATTTGCCTTGTTGACTTATAGTTCGCAGCATTGCGTCAAAGTTATGCAAAAAATGTGTGATATTTTGTATACTGAATAAATGTCATCTTTAAAATCACCATAGATCTAAGATGATCTGTTGCATGGCATTTAAACTTATAGCGATATATAGAACAGGATAAATAATTTTTAACAACAATAATTAGTTGGCCGGGTGATTTACAGTCAGCCCGTAGTATTGCGTCAAAGTTATGCCGAAAACTGTGATAAACAAAACTATTGTTAACTCCAATGATGACAATTTTGACAAAATTGAAGATTTATAAGACAGAAAATCAAAATTGCATTAAAAAAACATAAATTAAAGCTTTAGTATATATATGTATATATGTATGTAGTTCTAAGATTAAATATTTAATAACAATTCAGTTAAAAGCATTTGAAATATTAAGCTTTCTTTATGGCAGGTAATCCTTGTGATTTTTTTTGCATTGTATATATTATATAATATAATAAATCATGCAATGTTCGATTTTACATTATACACGATAAAACTACAAGCATAACAATAAATAACGAAGATTTTTCGCATGGCAAATTGATAAATCTTGTATTTTCATTGGAGAACAGTTGCCGTATCAATATTTAATAGCGAGAATATTTCTCATTTGTCGCGTTTATTTCTTTTGTGATGTAAATTGGAGAGATTTATCATCGTGTATCTGTAATTGGTACGATCAAATATTTTATTAAGTACGTACGTATGTTCGTGATGTCAAAAATGAGAGGGGATTTTTAAAGACGTTGTTTTTATTATTATTATTTATTTTTTTAATTTAGTTTCACAGTTGGATTTCGATGAAATATTACACTCGAGTGTAATTCGAATATACAATATTTCGAGATTAATTTTTTTTCGTCGTAAAAAAACGTTCGCTTTTTGGAAGTGTTTTAAAATGAAGCTTTTAATCTGGAGGTATGAGATTTAGAATTTATATGATATTTTTCGCGTTGTTTGGCTATGAAAAGATTTATATTTGGCGGATTTTGTGCTTTGAAAGTTTCAACTTTTTATTTATTTATAAGAAATAAATTTACCAATATGATCAATAAATCTATTGAATTTTTGTAAGACCACACATATATAAGTATAAAATAATAATTAAAATTTTGTTTCAAAGAAAAAGAAATACTAATAAAAGTATAAGCAATATTTTGAGTATATTTTAAATATAAAGATCAGAGTCTGATAATTCTTATTTATTTTTATTTTAAACGTTCATTAGGATTGTACGTATTATTAATATTATTATTATTTACTTAATTATAATAATTTATAAAATATATATCATTTTTACTCATTTAATGGTTCATCGAATTCATTTTTATCAACCAAATGGTTAATTTCAACGCGTCTAAATATTTCAACGATATTTTTTACTTTATATACCAAGCATAATATATATAAATGGAGTTTTGTTTTTAATATAAATAGAGATTAGATAAAGTCCTGCTAAATTTAAAATATGTTTTTAACCATTTTTATTAAACATTCTTTACTGAACACTGACCAAAATTTAATTTAAACGGTCCAAAAAATAAAATCCAGAGAAATGGTATTTATTCTTCTCTTTGTATTACTTAATTTGTTATATTTTTTATTTTAAAACATTTATTAGAATTGTATCTGCAACGGAATATTTTTTTTATTTTTGCCTTTAAGCATTTGTTTGAACTGCCAGAGAAATGTCAATTTATTGTCCCCTTTTTATTATTTTATTTGATCTATTTTCTATTTGAAAACATTTACAAGGACCGTATCTATGGTGGAATATTTTTTATTTTTGCCTTTGAGCATCTACTTGAACTGTCGTCAATTTTAAAGTTACCAATGCTGGTCCTTTTCATACTATGAAGAACTAAAGTTACACAATTCAAGTGTATAACTTTATTTGTACATTGTTTATTTCGAATTCAAGTCACGAATCGGAAAAAAATGCTCGTCTGAAAGAAGAAAAAAAAAAAACAATTCATCGCATTTTCAGAATACAGCAAAGGGGAAAGAGGGGTGGGGGGCAATGATTACAAATTAAGCGAATATTTCTCTATTCGTTCGTGATTCGACTTCAAAAGGAATGAAATACTTTTTTTTCAATGCGTGCGACGATAAATCTGATATTCGAAATTGAAGAAAAAAAGTTTTTCAGTAAATTCGAAAGACAATCGTAACGAAATTGTCGTTGAACAAAATATATATATAAAAAAAGTTATTTCGCACGGCATCGTACGTGTGCGGATCGCTTTATCCTCTCCGCGTATCCAATTCAAGCATGCAATACAGGCAGATTATAAAGTTGCATTACTTAAATATTATCAAATCGCATTAACACCGCTCGAGAGATTAAAATAAAGTTAAAAAACGTGGAATCTCAGGTAAAGAGGGACCATCAAGGCGTTGCGTGCCGTTCGGACGGGTCTGCTACAGGGGTTGATAACTTTTCAACGTATTAATATATTTGTGTTATTTTTTCAGGTCGAAAATTGGATATCGTCCCAACTCGAAAGTCAACGTAAAGGTATGTGGGTTTTAAATATTTAACATAAAAATTTTAATTCAAATAGAAACGTTGAATTTTTTATGTAGTTTTACGACGGAGTAGTGCAACACGGTAATGCACTTCATTTCACGACTCTACTAGCATTGTTAATTAGTATCTTGTGACAGGGATGGAATTATACTTCGACTTAGTTTGGTTCGGTGTTTTATTACCGTTTTATTCTTGTCCTCTGGACTAACCAAGTTGCGAGGTTTAATTCGGGTCTCGCTTTGATATAAAATACATTTTAAGCTAATTAATGTACATATGTACGTTCAATAGCGTGGAAATAATCAGCATTTTTGACGTTTCTAAGGGGAAAAATTCCCCTTCCGGTTTATCAAATTGGTTCATTTTTTTTTGTTTACATGATATTGACATAAGGATTACATTGTAATTACTTTATCTATGTACGTAGTAACAATAGATGAAGTTTTGTGATCATGCGAAAATTCGAACTCGAGATTTTGACTGATTCGAACTCAGAATCGATCACTGATCACGTTTCCATGTGTTTCTGTATTTTTTAAATAATTTAAACACCGGTTATCGAATCAAACTGAAACTAAGTATCAGTTACTAAAATGGTTATCATTGAGCTCAAATCAATCAAAATGTCAAAGTCAAATTTTCTACTAATCACAAAACTTTATATATTATTATTACAACGTACATACATAGAGTAAATTTTTCAGTTTTATCTCTATTTTAATATATTCCATTTGGATGATTTTAATATCGGATGATTTTTTTTAATTAATGTCCGTTAGAACTCGTCTTTATAAGGAATCCAGGTTGAGATATGTCGATGTAATTTGCTATTCCGACGCTTCTCAACCGGTTTTTCGCGACATGGTGTAGTAGTAGAACAAGTGTGCTTTGGAATACTCGTATATGTACCGACATATTTATATTATTACCTGCGTTAATTTAAAATTTATGGGAACAGGTGTATGGGCGCGCTTTAATCGAACGGAATCTGTTAATGTATTTTTTTGAAATCGCTGTTGAATATTTTAAGATTTTAAGCATTTGAAACAGTGAAGGTGAAGCATTAGATTATTGATTTAATTTGAAATGGGAACCCTAAAATCTATTTATGTATATAATATATACTTAAAACTTGTATTACACGAATTGAGCATTCGCTTGAAGGGAATTTAAAACCACTGCATTTAGAAAGCTTCACATCCTGTGCTTAACCCCTTTGACGTGATTCTTATTTTGCTTGATATTATAGTAACTTTATTGCATACTACACTTTTATTTTGAGTCTCATTCTATGATGGAAAGGTTTTTAGATTTGAATTTTTATTAGGTGGTGGCATCATGTTGAGGTCTTTCATGGACAACTTTTTACCGACATACGGTGTTTAGCTAACATTGAAGTGAGCTAATGTCTCCGACATGAAGAAGATAGATGATATCTATCATTAACGAACTCATTAAAATTTATATCGGAATTTTGTGTCAGATCGGAACGATGACAAATAGTTATCCAAACGCGACTTTCGAAACGGTTCCTGATTAAAAATCGGCTGAAAACCTTCTTACCCACTTTGTCACCACTATTCGAGTATGATTAATGTACAATTCATAGCTGTCCTCGATTGAAAAGAATTTTTCTGAATATATCCGTAGTGCTGCAGGTCAGACTTGGATATTTGTGACTCCAGGTCGAACTTTTTCTACCAGAGATTTCCAATTTTTCTGATTTCATTGTTGAAATGGTTCCCGATTAAAATTGGCTAAAAACCTTCCTCCCTACTATGTCACCACTATTCGAGTATGATTAATGTAGAATAAAAATGTATGTACAATTCATAGCTGTCCTCGATTGAAAAGAATTTTTCTGAATATATCCGTAGTGCTGCTGGTCAGAATTGGATATTTGTGACTCCAGGTCGATCGTTTTCTATCAGAGTTTGCCAATTTTTCTAATTTCATTGTCGAAACGGTTCCCGATTAAAAATCGGCTAAAAACCTTCCTCCCTACTATGTCACCACTATTCGAGTATGATTAATGTAGAATAAAAATGTATGTACAATTCATAGATGTCTCGGTAATTTGCGAGTTTTCTGTCTCTCGTAATTCAGTAACTTGTGTAATAATAATGATTATCTATAATAAAGCAACTTTTATGAAATATAGAGTGAAAAAAGAAAAAGTTATAAGCGTTTAAACAATTTAAATCTGACATGACGAAAAGTGAGAAGAGTCTAAACAAACGCTGGATAAACGTCAGGCACTTTTTCGTGGGAGAAGTTTCAAACGCGTCTAACGTGATATTTTTGCAACATCGTAATGGCGGAGGATCCATTTACTTTTGATTGATGACCAAAATGAGCAATATGGCAAAGTATGAAAACGATCGGATAAGAGGCAAATTTTGAAGCTTAAGAGGGCTGTACACCCGAAACCTCAATTTTGTTGCCGTTCCTTTCTTCGATATATATTGAGTGAATGTATATATTGAGTAAATGCGACAATATATATCAATATATATATGTGAATATATATATTGATATATATTGATATATAGAGTGAATGCGACAGTTGCCCTTCGACAAGATAAAACGTATTTTAATAAAACGCATTGACAAAATCGAGGTTTCGTATTCTCCTATTTTCTCCTCCGAAACTGGACCAATTTAAAAAAAAAATCATCATCGCTATGAAAAAGATATTTTCTGTGCAACTATCCGCGTATTTTTTTAAAATCGACCGTTAAATAAGCACGATGGACTCTTTTCGTGGGTGTAAAAAAGAGGCGATTTTATTGATGTTTGGCGGCTCCTAGCTCCTATAAAAAATAACTAATCAAAAAAAATAAAACGATAGATGCAACCCAATGGTGGATATCTATAGCATATTAAATGTCAGTTCAAAAGTTTCGGAGAAAAAAATAAAAAGTCTTGAAATTCTAGAGTAAAAAAAAGAGCTAAAAAGTACTTCTAGAAAAAAGTACTACTTTCAGTTGAAGTTTAAGTATTTAAAAACAATAATGTATGAATTTTATTACACTTATTGCATATTAAAAAAAAACAATCCAATTTGTTGAGTGGTTTAGGAGATAATTGAATCCTAAACTTATAAAAAAAATCAGGAGACCTTTAAGAGGGCTGTACACCCGAAACCTTAATTTTGTTACCGTTCCTTTCTTCGATATATATATATATTGAGTGAATGCGACAATATATATCAATATATATATTGAGTGAATGCGACAGTTGCGCTTCGACCAGATAATACGTATTTTAAATCGACAAAATCGAGGTTTCGTATTCTCCAGTTTTCTCCTCCGAAACTGGACCAATTTAAAAAAAAAAATCATCATCGGTATGAGAAAGATATTTTATATGCAACTGTGTGCGTATTTTTTTTTTAAATCGACCGTTAAATATGCACGCACTTTTCGTGGGTGTAAAAAAAAGGCGATTTTATAGATGTTTGACGGCTCCTAGCTCTTATAAAAAATAATTAATCAAAAAAATAAAACGATAGATGCACCCCAATGGTGGATATCCATAGAATATTAAAAAATAATTTCTCTAGTGCCATAATTGAGGAAGGGAGAAGTCTAATACGTTTGTATGGACAAGGCGCTGGTGTCCAGCCCTCTTAAAGGAGGTTTGTAAAAATTCCGCATTGTTTGTGATTGGCCAGTAAGGTGCATTGGGGTTTATCTGTAAGGCCTTCCTGGTATATATATGGTAAAAAAATTAATAAATAAATAATAAGAGGTAATTCACACCCCAAAATATTTCAACTCAATTATGGAACCTTTCGAAAAAAATTGTTAACACACTGTCGGCTTCCTCGCACGCCCGTCTACACAGAATCCGGTTCGGTTAATCGGGTCACATACGGAGCGAAAGTAACGACCCTCGAATGAGCATACATATGTACATATATTGTAGATAGTTTGGGCCGCGGACCGGTCAGTTTGGGACCACTGGCAAGGCACCGAGATGTTGTCGGTCCCGCAAGCGAGCAAACAAACAAACAAACAAGTGGTGGCGCGCTCCGCACCTGACGCCGTCGACCAATCCCGACTCGAGTTCGGTTCTCTCTCCCAGCCTCCCCCACCCACCCACCCACCCGGGTCTTGGGTCTTTTTCGCCTTTTACCCGTTCTTTTTCGAATCTTATTACACGGCTGCGGCGTAATCGACTTCGCAGCCAGGGGTGACAGCCGCCGCATAAGCGGATTCGCCATAACACCCAGCGATGTTTCCAAATTAAATTCAATTTAAATGTATAATAATACAATGCTCTGAAGATTGTTGTGTAGATGCGAGATGGAATTAATGGTATTTTGTCGATTTTAATTTACGCATTTACAGCTTAGTAGTTAGCGTATGTACATACATACATATTTTTATTTTTTGCATACCTCCTTTGAATTTCACATTGAATTATCAATTATTAGTTAAAACTGATCATAATTGATCCAATCAAACTGCAATAGGTGAGTATTAAGCGCTTATTTATTTTTACATACCTCCTTTACGTTTCACATGGCTTTCAATATTTAATCGCCATAGTTCTTTATCAATGCTAAATAAAATAAAATTATATCGCGCGCTCATATTACCATTATTAACCTATGCTTCACCTGTATGGAATAACGCCTCGAATACTAACCTTTCCAAGCTCCAAGTAATACAAAATAAATCCCTTAAAATAATTTATTATACACCCATATATACTAACCTGAAAAAACTGCATGCCATATATAATATTCCGTTTGTTACAGACATTACTAACAAACTAACCAGTAGATTCTATGACAGAATCACTAATAACCATACTAACACACTTGTGAAGAGTCTCGGTGATTACAACAAAATGTCTATACCCTTCAGGTATAACACACAGATTACCTAAACACAATCTGCTTTAGGTCATCAACTTTAGAGAGTCTTTAATTAATATTATGTATTAGATGTATTATGAACATTTATAAGGATTGTAAATTGGTTTTTGAGCTCTTTTTCCTATTATGCTTTAGATTAACATTAGAATAATATAATACTGTGATTAATAACCAAATTAAATTAAATTGTAAAATAGAAAATGATCAGTAGATCAGTAGCTATTAAAATAGATATAAGATGTATTGTGAACATAATTTAGTAATAATAAAAAGCATTTAAAAATCACAATCAACATGGCTTTCGTGTCAGTGGTCATTTTTTATATCTCTTATCTCTTATCCGATCGTTTTCATACTTTGCCATATTGCTCATTTTGGTCATCAATATACGTTAATGTATCATCTGCCATTACGTTGGAGATAAAATATCGTATACAACGCGTTTTAAAAATGGGGCCCGTAGACCTTCTTGACGTTTAACCAGCGTTCGTCCCGTGTCTTCCAACCTTTTCGCCATGAAATGGCCATATCTGATTTTAATTGTTTAAACGCCTATAATTCACTCTATATTTTATAAAATTTGCTCTACAGGTTCTCGTTATCTCTAATATTTAAATATTTATAGTTTTAACTCTCATATGTATATATAAATTTCAAATTTGGCGTCTAGCTTCATGTAACGTAATACACGATATATATTGATTTTTGGCCAAATATGTCAGATCTGACATTTTACGGCTAAAAGTATATCTCTTCACGGAGTTTTATCTGCGAGATAAGTATTCAATAAGAAGTTATGTTGTATCTAATTGTTAATATGATTTACAATAAGCTTACATACATACATCATATACAATTATTTTTAGTTATCAGCTGATTTAATTATTTCATTTTAACATATTAGTCACAGTGACATTACAGAGAGCTACAACGCATCACTGTGGCCAGTCATTCAATTATAACAATATAATAATAATATATTATAACATAACATAACATCATCATAATAATAACACTGTTCGACAAATGACGAGTTATTTTTTGGTTCAGAAACGAGATATGACTTTTCTTATAGATATATTCCCAGTGAACACGAATCTGGTGATAAAAATGTTGATTGGCTCGAAATTCGGAGACATATGTGTTTTTTAAATCGCGCGATTTTTCTATATCTTGGTGTTGTTCGGTCGATGTCTCAAAATCTGTCAATTTCCTGTTCAAAATGAATATTGGAATCTATAGTCGGGTATTTTATCTTTCATTTGTAGTACTTTTCAACTTTCAAATCTCTCTAAATAGTCGTCCAGTTCAAATCAAAAGTCAAAAGTATGTATTTTCACTTGGGATTTTTTCCCACTGTTAATACTTTTTTATAGTAACTTCGTTACTCTCTAATGTTGGAACGAGTCCAAAGGAAATTCCTTAGATTTTTATATCTGAAGACATTTGGATTTTATCCATATCTGTTCCCTAGTGCCTTTGTCTTGGGATCTTTGGGTTTCAACTCCCTGGCAAAGAGAAGAGATTTATTTCTTGGGAAACATTTCGTAAAATTACTTAGAGGAGAGATTCACAATCCCACTATCCTGGAGAAACTAAAATTCTGGGCCCCGGAAAATCGTAGAGTTTTAAGAAAACATGATATATTTTTGCCAATTAGGGCTAAATCAAACGTGCTCATGAACTCTCCCCTCTCGAAAGCTGTTCGACTCCTTAACTTACTGGCACATTACTTGGACCTATTCGATGCCAGTTATGTTGAGTTGGTGGAACACATCCTAAATAGCACGATATAAATTTTTCAATCTTATTTCTTTGTTTTTATTTTGTGTATATATTTTTTACTTGATTTTTATTATTTTTTTATGTTTTTTTTTATGATTTTTATTATTTTCTTATGTTTTTTTTTATTTATGATTTTTATTATTTTTTTTATGATGTTTTTTTTTGTAATTTTTATGATTTTTATTATTTGTATTAAAATCACATTGACGCTTTGGGGCAACCTGTCAAGTCTCTGTGGTATTGATTTTTTAAAATAAAATAAATAAATAAATAAAATATGGAGTATTTTCTATTGAAACATGTTTATTGGGATCGTATTCTGGCCACACTATTTTTTGTATGTATTTTCGTTTAAAAGGGTTAATTGCAAGTGTGCTGAGTTTTAAATCGGTAAAATTGCGAACTAAAAGCTCTTCAACATATTTGATTATTCAAACCCGTGTTTGATTTGATTTTTTAAACCCGTGTTTGATTTGATTTTTCAAACAAAAATTTTGAAATGATTTTGAATTTTGGTGATCATATCTGTACAAAAATTTCAATATATTTTCTCAGTTATTTAAATTGAATTTGACCTGATTTTTGGACCTTTTAAAGTACAATAGGGTTAAAATATGACTAACAGTAGACACACCCTTTGAATTCTAGAAAAATACAATGAAATATATGACATATTTCACACATACAATATCATATGTATTTGCATCCATGAAAACAATACGTAAACATATTTATGTGCGTATGTTTGTTCACTTGCGTGCATATATTTTGAAGTCGAAATACTGGAATATATACATATGTGTATATATGTATATATATGTATATATCATGTCTTCATTGTCATTTAAGCTATTCATATATTTGAATAACATTTGATCGATACCGTTTCATTTTACACAGCCAAAAATAAAATCACGTAGTGGAAAGATGAATCTTTTTTTTTGTAGGAAACGCTTTGTATAATACGAGAACCTCTCGACATTCAATCGAATCAACCATTTGATGAAACAAATTGCAAATACGTCAATTCAATATCGAATCCATCCCAAAATTCGTTTTCGACCAAATTTTGATAGTTGATTACCCCGGGTTGAATATACTCCGGAATAATGTTCGGAAATGATAAATAATGGCAATTTTCAAACGATGGGTAGCGATTCTCTCGAGGTTTGCGATATATGTGGGTCAAAGGGTCGCAAGCCGCATTACCACTAACAGTCACGGTTAGATTGATATTTATATTTAGACTGTAAACACAAATCTATATACCATTGCTGGGTATGTGTATGTAGAGTCAATTTTAAACCACTCTCAAGAGGCTTAAAGTATTCAAGCAAAGTATCCATGTGATATTGTAAAATACAGGGCGGGTTGGCGTGCTTTACCACATTATAAAACGCACTGACACACAAAGGGCAAAGGGTTGGGAAAATATTTGCTCAGAAAACGGAAGAGTACATTATGCAGCTTAAATTCTACTAATTCATTGTTTTTTTTAATCAGAAAAATTGACACAAATGAAAATCAAAAATATTATCAATTTTTTGGTGTATTTATTTATATATTGTGTTGAATGTATTTGTGTTGATTAAAAAGCGTACCAGTCTTTTGAATAATAAAAATATTCGCATGAAATAATCATGTGCCCACAACTCTGATGAATGCCTCACCTCTTCTGGTGTACCTCAAGGTTCAAAATTAGCTATCGTAACCCCTAGCATCGTAGGTTTGTTGCCCTCTAGAGCTAGGACCAATATCAATTGACATTACTTTTCTATTATTAACATATTTGCAGTGCGTATTGATATTTTTACAGCCAATTGAGATTAAGAAATTTATTAAGTTTAAATTTTTTGTCGTTATTTTAGTATCTTTTTCTAATTATACATATATTTGTGATGTGAATTGATGTTTTGATCACAGTGACTAATTGAATACTAATTAATATATAGTCTGGTGATAATGTCATATTGAGGTTAATTGTCAAGTCACTGTGGCATAATATGAAGTAAATTAAAACAAATGACTACTATTGCTTTTACTGCAAAACGATGTTAGTGAAGAGTTTCATCTTGAATGTATGAATATTTGGATACAAGGTAATTATGTATTTTAGTGATTTTCGTACAAAATGATTCAACTTACTTAATATTAAAAAAATTGCATTATATTTTGTCTTTTCAATACATAAAAATGAGCAATATGGCAAAATTTGAAAACGATCGGATAAGAGATAAGATATATAAAAATGACCACTAACACGAAAACCATGTGAACTGTATAAGAGGTAAGTAAAAATTTATAATGGATACAAATTCGTATACGTTAGCCGGCCCTGTACGCATTTGGTCACTCGTAGCAAAGTCTAGACGCAATTCTAGAACGCCATTTTTTTTCCCAGTATAAATATGAATCGGGTCGTTTATATTAATGTCGTCGATCGATCTTTCGACGGTTGACAGCATCTCAGATAAGGTTCACTGTTTGAAATTCAAACGTCTCCTCCTCTCCCCCTGTCCCTTATCTGTCGTTTGCGATAAGACGCTCTGATGGACGCTTGTGTACGGTCAAGGACTTGGGTCTTCGGGGGTTCGACACGGCAAAGTCGTAGGTCCTAGGGCCATCCCTGATTTCGTACCGGTAGCTGTTAGAGACCTTCGATCTGATACGTGAGAGGCGGTATTGAAAACTTGACCAGTCACTGATTGATATATCCTTCCTTCCAAGTAGGCATCTTGAAAATGAAACATGGGCTAAAAACCATCACCTGGTTTCAATTATTCATTACTTTCAAATTTTTTGCGAAATATCGATTGTTATAATTGGATTATATTGAACACACTCTGAACTAATTGACGTAGAAATGCCTCTGTTTTTGAGGTTACATTTTAGCGGTATTATTTGAGGCTATCATTGTCGTGTTGAATGAAGCAATGATAAGTTTTTTGCTTTGTAATAATAATAATAATTAGAATTTAAATGATTTTTATAGCGTAAATGTATAAGAATATGGCATCAATGATGAAATAAATTACTGTAAAAGAGCATTTTTGCTATAGGTGTATTTAATTCTGCAAGAAACCTTAAGGCATACATACAATAGTTCTACGATTCATCACAATGAACACAATTTATCCATTTGATTTAATTTATATAAAAAAATTAGACAATATAATATAAAAGACTACATATTTACTAATCTTACTTACTAATAGTTCAATTAAATTTATTTTATTTAAAACATTTCGCCATAAAATAAGCCTAGGATTAGGAGTACATAGTTTTACGATTGAATGCAACGATCATAATTAATTTATTTTTTGACAAATTAGGCCAAAATCTTAGTTTTATTAGAGGTTATGGACCTATTAATCTTATTCACTAATCATTCGATTCAAATTATTTTATATAAAGCATTTCCTCCACAAAATAAGCTATGCCAAGTCTTACGTAGTTCTACAATTAGACAAAATTTAAGCGATCTTATATTAAATACTAGATACTACTCATTCTTACCAATAATTCGATTTAATATACATATTATATTTAATACATTTTCACCTTAAAATCAATATATAAAATTAAATATTAGTATTTACTTTTATAAAAGAATAATATAAGACCTTTAATAAAACAAACTAAAATAATAAGTCAAGTGTGGGCCAAAATTAATCCCCTTTTTTGTTTTGATTGGAATTTTGTTATTATTAAATATACATGATTTTTTTTAATTAATAAAAATAAATTAAAGTACTAATTTTATAATCAATTATAAATTAAATTATAATTTAATTTAAAAAATATATATTTCGGTTGTTTTATTTGCATGTACTTTTTTTGTGGCTGTCAGATTTAATTGAAGGTTTTTTACATTTTTTTCGCGGCAACACATCCATTTTATATAAAAAAATATATTTTCAAATCTAACAATTCTATCCAACGTCAAAGACGTAATAAAATAACTGTCAAAAAAAAGTTACAATTTTTCAAAACATACTGAACACTTTCGGACCGTTCGTTCTCCTTGTGAGATATATAATATATAACAATCGAAATTGAGCCCATTTCGTCGTCCCGCTTTTTTACCATCCCTTCATATATCATAAGGGTGGTTTCCATTAATTTTATACCCCACTAGAAAACGACGCTGTAATACGTCGTTCGGTCCCCAATGAATACCGCACTCAATCCGTAAATGCAACGGCGATAGAACTAATCCTACTAAATTACAGCTTGGGCAAACACAATCAAAATTTGATTAAAACATAGTACATACATATATTACACACATATGTACACGTGACGTTACAAAAATATTGGAATTAATCCGAAAAGCATAATAAAACCAATCCGCGATTGGATAATCAAATGTTTATTCCATTTTAAAATGTATACAGAATGTTATCATAAGATAACGGATAACTTCATTAGGCACGTTACACGTAATTTGACCGATATGTTAATGCGATCACATCTTATACAGTGTGTTCGCGATGTTGATTTTTTATTTTTTATATCAATTCAACCTTTTTATTTCATTCATTCGAGTTGATTTTTTCACTGTCGGCCTCCGTCTAATGCTCAGCATCCCGTCGCACAAAAAATGCATACATAAACGATAATGGAGCCGGTAGGTAGGTTCGTATGATTGGATTAAAATTGTTCCGTTCTATCATTTTTTTTTTTCGGTTTTTGGTTTTTAAGAGCCCTGGCACTTCGAGGCGGTAATGTACAGGGTGTTCGGCATGTAATTGCCGAGGAAATTGACTTTGATCGCAATGATAAATGTCTAAATATAGTGGGATCTTCGCATGTACGCTAGTACCATCGATCAATTTATTTTAGTATACATACACACATATGCATGTATGTATGTATAAACCAGTAGTCGGAGGTATAAACTTAAGGTAAGGTTCGTGGTCTAAATTAGATTTAAATAGATTCCGATTTGATAGATTAGATCGGCCGTTTGCAAACTTTACGAAATTAAGTTAGTGTTGTGTAAAAGTGGAGCGAATCAAGTATAGGTAAACTTCTAAGGAACATTTTCGATGTATTGACTAATCAAGTCGTTACTTATTTTGAGCACGTTTTTAAATTTACACGTTTGTGTTTATGTAAAATTTACACCAGCAGTTTGAATGCTTTGAACAATGTGGTCACGGGTTCAAATCCCACTGGTTTCTACTGGCCAAACCTTGGATTTATTGTAAATAGGTTTTTGAGCTCTTTATGCTGTAGATTAACATTAGAATAATATAATACTGTGATTACTAACCAAATTAAATTAAATTGTAAAATAGAAAATGATCAGTAGATCAGTAGCTATTAAAATAGATATAAGATGTATTGTGAACACAATTTCGTAATAATAAAAAGCATTTAAAAATCAAAAATCAAACCTTGGATTTGTGACAACAGGTCGATCGTTTTCTATCAGAGTTCGACAATTTATCTGATTTTCATTGGAACGGTTCAAAAAAATTGGCAACCTTACCTATTTTATCGCAAATCTCGAGTATTCAGCAATCTTGAATTTCGCTGAATTGTATAAAATGCTGAAAATTTACAAATTGACCATAGATGTCTTTGTGGATGTTAATTGATGTGCATTTACTTTGTATAATACTATTTTTTTATTTTTATATTATTTTATTATACATCAATTAATCATGCACACTCGTTTAACAGATTTTTCCAAAGCGACGAGTGATCTAAACAGATTAAGAATGGAAGAAAGTCAATGAAAATACAAGTAAAAATACATAAACAGAAGAAAAGAAATAGAGAAAAATAAATAAACATGACATAAAAATTCTTATCTGATCAAAATTACTCCATTGTTCCAATTGTTTGCGACCTCCGTAACCGAGGAAGTGGTGTAGCAAATGACGAGAGATGTTACAAATGTCAATGGCACCATCCAGTGAGTTTAAGAAACGGAGGCCTTACTAATAATAGTACTTACTAGTAATACTTCTTTCAAACGTACAATATTTCTGGCCAGGAAAGCGCATTGGGTTTACCTGTTAGGCCTTCCTGGTATACATGTGTAAAAATAAATAATATTTTATAAGTGATAATCAAAAATATTGAAAGTTAGAGTAACATGAGATCTAAATTGAAAGTATGTACTTGCACTTTTGCGTTTAAATAAACTTTATACCTACCTAGATAGCGGGTATTTACAGGTGAAGTAGACGAAAGTTTAACAGCCTCTGCTTGATACGATATTCATAATAAATTCAAACAACGAAGTTGTACCAATTACATAACAACTCCACAGGTAGCCAAAAAGTTAATACAATTACACGATAAGTTTCATGCATGCATTTGTTTCAGTATGGACAGGAAGCATCGAAAAAATTAAGCAAGCCGGCGAGAAAAAAATATTTAGAATACCTGGCTACGGTTTCTCAACTGTACAATACGAAATACAATACAAATAATAATCGTAGCCGTACAAAAGGCACAAAAAGCCGCCTCGGTCGTAGAGATCCGTCTCCGAGATACAATTAGCGATACTTTGTAATGCCTTATCGAGTGGCTTATACGCGTTTGGGGTCGTTTACGCTATTTTTTTTATTATTTTTATTATTATAATGTATTTTTTTTATATTCATATACAATCGACAACAATACAATCAGTTGGGGCGAAAATTGCATTCAATTTTCGACACGCAACTTCAACACTCTCTACATATCGATCACTCTCTACATTTTTATTTTATGGTTGAGTTAAAATTACATGTGCCGTTTTATTTTCGTATTTTCACCTATTTATTTGTAGTGCGTAACGTGTACTTTAGCGTGATTATGATTCCGTTGAACTTATGCGGCGAATTCTCAAAATAAATGTGTGACGTTTGACTTTCTTGGTGGTTCGAAATTTTATCAAAAATTCGCTTATGTATTAAATTATTCATTTAATAAACTTTTTAAACGATTTAGTGAATTAGATGATTCAAATTAAATATAAATATATACTAACGTCATATAAATCGCCAGTGAAAATATAAATGCTTTTTATTATACAGTCGCAGTCGTATAAAACGCTTATAATATAACGATTTTAAGGCAATAAAAATATTATCCCTTGATGTGTTGGGTTTTAAACGACCACATCTTATAAATATGATTGTTTTATTAAGATTTGAGTTGTGTTTCGTGTGAGTTTTCAAGGTGCAAAGATCAAAATCGAATACAGACAAATTACTTGAAAAAAGTACACTTAATAGTGTCAAAGAAGAAAAAAAAAAATCGTGAGTTTGGTAAGCTCTGGGCTATAATTGTGGTCAATTCACACTCAAATAGGATGACTGTATCAATATTACTTAAAACTAAAAACAAATCTGTTAACTATTACAAATATTAGCTTGTAAGAAAGTGGATGATCTGAAATACGCCTGAGAGGTAATATCATCAAATACCCAGATTTATTCTACGGTAGCGATTTAAAACTGCTCTAGATATAAGAAAGATTACACCAAATTAATTTTCTATTTAAATCAGTAATTGAACAATAAAAAAGGCGATTCAGAGAAGCTGGACTTTACGCCCAGAGGCCGGCAAAAAGCCACTCTTCAATTAAATAATTAAAAAATACGATTGAAATTACTAAAATTACATGAAAATTGGAGTGCATTAAACTGACAACAAGTTATATTTTCAACGACTCCAAATTTGATCCTTTCAGCTATGATATTTTCCGGATTTTCGGCGTTTACGAGGGCTAAATATAACGAAAAATGTACCCAGAAGACAGTAAAGCATTTTCAAATCAAGTTAAATGGTTTGGAGATGTTTTCTTTTTCATAGGAATGCACGAATACAGTTTCTGCAAGGTGTTGTTGAACAAAAAAATATGTATATGTATAAGAAAAATCTTAGAAGAAATATTTATTTCATCGATGGAAGACCACTCGTCTTCATGTATGTACGTATATGCAGTATATTATGTTAACAATACGCTTAGGTCAGTTCTAATAGATATGTATGGTACTGATCCAGTAATCTATTTTATACTCTATTTTTCGTATCAGTAATTGTAGTATTATCTTATTTGAATGTCAGTGTATACAGCATAATAGAAAGAAAGCTAATTTTAGCATTACATTTGCCATACAGGCTAAAACCTATTCAAAGTCTAAGCGAGTCTTATTTTACAATGCATTAACATTGTTTCGTTCGTATAATATTTTATTTCCTGTAGAAATTTCCCGAGTTTCGACCCTGAGATCAATTATTCTGCGAATTTGTAAGATTTTGAGGCGAGGCAAGTCGGGTATTCTTGTTCGAAAGTTTTGGGTACCGTTGTCTGGGTACTCTCGAGCCAAGTTGACTTCATCCCCCGAGATTAGCGTGGCTTTTAAGCAGCAAAACTAAGTGTTTTAGCGAATGCGTCTTCTTTCCAAAGGATCAAAATTTACAACGTCACATTTTCAGCTACCGATGTAGTTGAAAAATAACTGGCTTATGTAAGTAAGTGGGATTATGAAACGTTTCGACGCAAAATTGTATTTAATCCTAATGTGGGATTTAAATTTTGTATTTAGCACTATTTTTTTATGGTTACTTTCATATAACCAGCAACATAGCTCAGTGGTTAGCGTGTAATGGTAACAACTGATGGGCTGAGGGCTCCTTCCCTGATCCAGTGTTACTAGCCAGACCTTGGATATATGTATGTATGTATGTGACTCCAGGTCGATCGTTTCGAATATTGTAAATTTATATTATAGTACAGATGTACAAAGTTGACCATAGGTGCCGCCTTGGAGGTAATCCCGTAATGGCATAATGGTAAAAATAAATAAATTAAAAAAAAATAGAATCTTAACTGAAGTTTGAATTTTTTGTATGGTCACATTTTGTAAAGTAACGTTACCCATGAAACACTCATTGAGTCCCATTAGCCTAATCCGGTGTCTCTATTGTTCACCCACAAATACACAGACAGTTGATACTTTCTCTCTCATGTTCCCACGTTACAATATAATTTTATTTATAAAATATTTTTATTAAATTTTCTTCCTGTCAACTTACATATGTACATATATTGTATTATTTTTAAAATATAAAAATAAATAGCATGTAAAATGTAAATTTTAATTATAGAAAGAGGAGAATATTCTTGACAAAATATATTTTTAAATTTTTTGAATATTATTTTATATAATGTATTATAATGGATTACGTTTGTATGTATTAGGGGTACCGGAAAGAAATCCA
This sequence comes from Arctopsyche grandis, assembly GCF_051622035.1. Classification (NCBI taxonomy): domain Eukaryota; kingdom Metazoa; phylum Arthropoda; class Insecta; order Trichoptera; family Hydropsychidae; genus Arctopsyche; species Arctopsyche grandis. Next base: position 28,087,467 of record NC_135366.1, read on the forward strand.
TTTTTTTGCAGATCAACTTAAACATTCAGTTTTTCATTTTTTTTTGCACATTTTACTCCAAAATATAATCTCCTCTAATTTTCATGACTCTTTACCATCTTTTTGTCGATATTTCAATCCTTTTCTTGAAAAATATTGCCAGTTTTGAATTAATAAATGTTAATAGTTGGTTTACCACATCACTCACGCTGTTGAATTTTTTTCTTCTTAATGTGGCCTCCATGGAACTAAATAGGTAATAGTAAGAAGGAGCGAGGTTTGGTAAATGAAAAACCATAAAAAAAAACCATATTATGGTTTGAGGTATAAAAAGGATAGCGTATTTCCCTGAAAAATGGAAAAAAAACCACGTATTCCATCACTCTTCTTTTTCGTGCATGCAGGACAAAAACCATTGTTTGTTTTTCCGATCCTTTAAAATGTTCCTATATTCTCTTTGATAGTTCTGTGGTAATTTATAAGTTTCTGTGATAGTTCTATAATTCGATAATTTTCTGTGGTTATTAAAAACATACATAGAGTAAAAATGGATTTCTTTCCAGTACACCTAATATGTATCAAAAAAAAATATTTTACGTCTTTTGAGACGCCCAAAAGCTGTTTTTTGTAGCTCAGTGACCTGCAAAGGTAAAACAGGCCTGCAGTAAAGCTGTTCATAAATAAACGCAACCTATATTAATTTAAATTATAATAAAAAACAATTAACCTCTTTTATAATGTAATACAACGTTCATATCTATGTAGAGAGCGTTTGTATGAAGATTTTCGTTCATTTTATTGCGGTGTTGCATTTTATGAGCTTGGAATGTAAATATTTAATCGACAAATAATCTCCTGAGCAGGCTGTAGTCGTTGTTGTACAAACATTATAATGTCATCTGTTGCATCCGGGCTTCGAATTGTAATCATGAGATTTAATGTGCTCGCAAATGGGCATTATATCTCACGGAAGAGAAGAGAACCGAGCAAATAAAAATAATAAAACAAAAACGAAAAAATGCTCACAAATAGTACATAGGTAGATACGTTTTGTAATAATAAGCATAAAGGAATTTTGGAGAGATACAAACGCAAAAAAATATTGTTAATTAAAAGCACTCCACGGAAAAGAAACAGCGCCGAAATAACAAAGCGAAACAACGTAAAGAGCAGAATAACGAAGAAAATAAACAAAATTTCCTCCGTTGTCTTTTTCCAACACGCAGATATTATATTATATATTTATAATACGACGTAATTTATACGGATAGGAACAATTTCGAATCGTCGCAAATTAGTCGTCGTTAAACGAATTTTTTCTCCTATCGATGATTTACGGCTCGAATTTGTCAAGTGTTGTAACGGAATGTGTGCTACGTTCAAAATATTCTAATAAAAAAAAATAAACGACTAGTATCGTTTCAAATTATGTATATCGCGTATTCTGAATATGATGCTTATAAAAACGTTTAATGTATGTATACGGCTTTTAGTCGTGCAATTAGGAGCCGTTAAGTTGGAAAGTGGAAAAATCGACCGTTAAAAACAATAATAACGCGTCGTTTTAAGTGAAAAATGGAAAATTAGGTTAAGCCTAATACAATTTTTCAGTATATCAAAACCTTTTTTGACTATCGGCTACTCTTCTATAAATTTTACGCCTCATATTAGATTTATTTTATTTTTTTAAGAAGACAAATCGAGTAGGTATGGGAAGTTATCCCGTGCATTGAAGGTCATAATGTATTGATTTGTACGTATCTTTCAACGTAAATATTTGTTTTCCTTTTTCTAACTACTGGTTAAGAATTACTGAGTAAAATTAAAATAACAAAATGAACGTGTAAGTGAATTAGAGTAAGTATTTTTCGGGTCGTTTATCGTTGGGGTGTATTTTTTTGCGTTCGTTCTAAATTTAGTCTACATATTTATTTAATTTGCAGGGAATTTCGATAAATGAGTTTCGTAGAACAATTGGCAGAGGATTTCCAATTTAATTGGTGAGGACTCTTCATTATTCTATTGTGGAAATTCGTTGAAAAAATTCGGCGAATTCTGACTTTGTGCTATTAAGCTTAAAATTTACTGAATTCGAATTTCAAACAAAAATTTGTATTGAACTAAACCACATTATGGGTTTATTTTGTTTATATAAATTGAAAATCATTTTCAAAACAATTTTCCTGTGAAATATCAATGGGAACAACACTATAAATATTTAAAAAAATAAAATAAAATCCTTTGAAATCAAACACGCCATTTAAAAGAAAACTTGAATTTCGTTGAACTAAATTATTTAACAAAAAACTGTAGTACATTTATAATATGTGGGGTTTTTAAGGGTTGTTTCAAAGTCAAAAATTCAGATAGCAGACACATAAAACGCAATTTTACGAATGAAAAAATGAAGCATTATCATTTTTCAAGACAAAAAGTAACAGATGTCTTCGCGAAAAAAATCCTAGACGACATTTAATATGTTTGAATGAATAATCGCAAGTTAACTTTCAAAGAAAAGTCGCATTTTCTTCGAAAAATCTTGATTAGAGTTTCATACGAATGAATCAAACGCAAAATTTTTCCAATTACCTACATATATATGTATAATAAAAAATGATATTACGAAAGCTCTATTTATTTAACATAAATTTGATTATAATTTTTTTTAAAAACATCCCAAGCATATAATATAAAATGAAAAATCACCAAAACGTTACGTAATTTCTTCAATAGTGGGTTTATAATGTAAGATAATATAGAAAGAAGGGAAAAATCGACTTGAGAAAATTAAACTACTCACCGGGGAGTCGAATCCAATTACTTTTTTTGGGAAAAAATTGACGTTTTTCGGTGGGTTGTATTATATTTTATTATATTATATGTATATATAACGATCGTAACGATCATCGAATAAAATTAAACTTCGTCGAATTTCCCCAGTAGAAATAATTAAAATTTGAAATATAAAACGACGACTAAATTCGATTTGAAACGCTCAAATTGAGTTATTAATTCGATTCTGCGGAATTTCCGCGATTTAAAATCCACAAACGCACACCGTGGACTTATTCTGCAGGGCAATTATAAAATAATACTCATAATTTGAATTAAAAAGCCCGACCTGTGATACAGCTGTTCCGTATCACAGATGTTTCATTTAAAAATCTAACTGAAGTATTTTCTTAAACATAACATACATGTAGGTCTCCTCTTTTTATTAGATAATGAGATAGTGAGAAAAAAGTAACTGCTAAAACTGTTAAACTACGTAATATTCTAAGTTCTGTGGGGGTGGCGAGAACGTTGTATTAAAATCCAGCTGTCATCAGGTCGATCTAACAGATGATTCTGATTTAACTCTAAAATATCAAAACAATCGGAAGAGTGAATGCGGTTCAAAATAACCTCACCAATAAACATCTAGTGACACTAATAAAAAGCTTGTATGAAAGACGATAAAGAATCTAAACCAACAAATTTGGGTTTATGAGGCTTTTTATTGTTCAATATAACTATAAGTTCATGTCTTTTCAGGTTAGTAAAAATAAATGGACGTGTTATAAATTTATTTTGGATTACTTTGAGGTTTAGTATTGGAGGCGTTTAACAATATGTATATAAATATGATTATAATTTTTATATTTAATATTAAATATGTACAGCAGAGTTCGCCATGTGAGCTGTTTTCAGGCGCAATTTATACTATGGGTGTGAATCTTTTTTTTCCGACTAATGAAGGACGAATACCAGTCATGAAACTAATATTGTTCTCGCATATTTTGAAAATAAATAACTGCAATGAATACGTATGCAATTTTAGTACCTGCTATTCATTAGGACTATTTTCGTTTGCAATTACTGTTCTTTTTTTTGATTTTTAATAAATTATGTTCACAATACATCTTATATGTATGTTAATAGCTACTGATTTAATGATAATTTTCTATTTTACAATTTTAATTTAATTTTGTTAGTAATCATAGTATTATATTATTCTAATGTAATTAATTGTACAGCATAATAGGAAAAATAGCTCAAAAACCTCTTTACAACCAATTACTGTTTACTTTTACTAACTACTACTGTTGCTATTTATTTTTAATTCCTTTTTTGTCTAAGCAAGACATTATTTAGCTGTCAGCAGGGATGTTATTTTTATTTAAAAATAATACTCTCAAAGGAACCGAACGGTTAAAAACAGGAAATAATGTTTATTTATAATAATGTGAAAGCCTAAATACAAAAGCAGGTAGAAACCTCTTCCGACAAAGAGAATTATTTTGAATAAAAATACCAATAATTTTATTTTACCACCGCCATCTATGTTTAAAACTAAAAACTGGATAGACGTCAGGCACTTTTCAGAAATTAAAATTTCAAACGCGTCGTACACGATATTTTTGCACCATCGTAATGGCGGAGGATTCATTTACTTATATTGATGACCAAAATGAGCAATATGGCAAAGTATGAAAATGATCGAATAAGAGGCAAATTTTTTCCTGAATTGTAATCGTAAGTGAAACGTTAAGGAGGTATGTAAAAAATGAAATGATGGATCTCATGTATAATATAATATTTACATTGTTATTGATTTATTTTATTACAATGTATAGTACTTGTTTATTTTTTTTATTATGATTTATTTTATTAAAATACATATATAATTTTTCATTGAAAACTCCTGTCAACTGCATCTATAGAAATAAAACACCAATAGGATAAGACTAGAAAAATGAACTATGCCCGAATGTAGCTCGCGTGGCGAGCACTGTTGTACATAATGAAAATGAACACGTTAACCTCTCCTACGACAATTGACCCGTACGCGTCAAAAACCCCTCAACGCCTTGAATTAACACATAAAAAGGAAATAAAAAACAACACCAAAGCCGCACCGACATTTCGTCGAAATAGATAAAGGCCAAAACTACAGACACAGCCATATCAGTCGATCATAATAGGTTTCATTGTTTTCAGTTTTGCACCGCGACGCGACCGGGCCGGAAAATTCATTGTGAATCGGTCGATGGGCGTTTATGGGTCATCAATCAGGGACAAGAGGAGGAGTGGGGGAGGGGGGGGGGTGATGGAAATGATGGGACGAGGAGGAGGATCATCAGCCCATCGACTGTTAATTCTGATGCGTCAATAACGCGTCTTTCAATTAATTACCCAGACCCGCCATACAAATCGGTACAATAAAGACTCGTGATGGATAGACACGGTCGTGTGTGTTTGAATTATCTACTGCTTATATAAAAGTGTGAATGCATTATTTTTTTATATTTTAGATCATATATACATATATGTATGCATATATGAATACGTTATATGTATGTACCTACGATACAAAAAGATACGAAATGAAGATACAAAAAGTATCTAAGGTCTAAGTTAAGAAACCATCAGATAGTATAACGAATTTGGTGGTGTTCAGTTATAAAATTTGGTTTTTATTTATAGGATGGTAAATTCTTGAGATATTTTAGGTTTTTGTAATTTCAGCCTGTTTAATTTTTATACTTTTGAAATTTACGAAGTTGGAATTTTTGCATATTGGAATTTCAGCCTTTATTTTCTCATTAAAATATTGTTTAATGATTGTCTTTCATTTTTTCTTTATGTAAGAATAAGATTAGATTATTACAATATATCTAATACGTACAATGTTATATTGTCTATACGAAATTCTATTGGTCAAGAAGCGGCGAAAGAGATAGCATGTTCATTACATACCTCCTTTGCATTTCACATGGTTTTCGTGTTAGTGGTCATTTTTTCAGTTTTCATACTTTGCCATATTGCTCATTTTGGTCATCAATATAAGTTAATGTATCGTCTGCCATTACGTTGGAGATAAAATATCGTATACAACGCGTTTTAAAAACGGGGAACGTAGACCTTCCTGACGTTTAACAAGCGTTCGTCCCGTGTCTTCCAACCTGTTCGCCTTGATATGGCCATATCAGATTTTAATTGTTTAAACGCCTATAATTCACTCTATATTTTATAAAATATGCTCTATAGGTTCTCGTTATCTCTAATATTTAAATATTTATAGTTTTAACTCTCATATGTATATATATATTTCAAATTTGGCGTGTAGCTTCTTGTAAGGTAATACACGATATATATTGATTTTTGGCCAAATATGTCAGATCTGACATTTCATGACTAAAAGTATATCTCTTCACTGGGTTTTATCTGCGAGATAAGTATTCAATAAGAAGTTATGTTGTATCTAATTGTTAATATGATTTACAATAAGCTTACATACATTTAGTTTTTTACAATAAGCTTACATACATACATCACATACAATTATTTTTAGTTATCAGCTGATTTAATTTTACCTATGTACATAAGTGTCTTTTACCTACAGCGGATGGATTACATATAATAGTTGTGTTAACTTAATATGTAATTTTAAAATTTTTAGCCTTTCAGTTTTTCGTAGATTCTATTTTGCTAAGATTTTAGTTACCAGTAGACAATTATGTTAGATTTACATTAAACTATTAAGAGTTCGGTTAGGATATTGTGTAATTTCAAAATATTCAACCTTTAAGTTTTTATAAGATTTTTGTCACTAGCAGTGAGCTGGGTTGAATAAGATTGATTTTTCCAAAATTTCCAGACATTCATTTTTTTCAGCCTTTCGTACTCAAAAAGCTGAAATCTATAGTTTGTGGAAGTTTTCAGCTTTTGGATTTCTAACATGTTGGAATTCGAATTGAAGTGGTTTTATATTGTCAGATTTTCAATTAAAACCACTGTAACTTTATATATCATATATTTTCAGCTTTCCGAAATTCCACATGTACAGAGTTTATCCTGTTTTAGAGTTTTAACCAGTTGGAACTACAATCGACTTTACAGCTATTTTTAAACTATCAACGATTAATATTGCATATGGTAGATTTTTCCAATGAAAAATACATTTTGCTTACCTCATATATATTTCCCATTTCCTAGATTATTCTCATATGTATATTTCCTAGAAATTGAATGGAAAATTGAGTCTATATAAAATATCCAATATCCAAATAGCATACAGTAACTATTGTACTTACATTATAACAAACTGTGAGCTTTCAGTGTGAGTTTTCAGGTTATTCATACAAAGTTTATTTTTAGCACATGTGGCACAAATTCGTTGAAACTTTCATTGATGGAGCTTTTAACCCCTTCGCTGTACGCATATATACTTACATATTATATAATATTTATAACAATGTGGGTATAATTTCACACAGAATTTCCCAGGCCGTTAAAAACTCGTGTAGCACACTTGATAAACAATCAATATTTGATTTGATGGGCCGTTGTGCAAATATTTGCACATTTGACGTGAACTATGTACACACATGTATATAAGCCGTAATTTGCGCACATATTTTTAGTAGATTGAAATATAATTTTGTATCACAAATTGTTTGAATTTCATTGTTCGATACAGAGCAGTAAATTAAATTAAAATAATATTTTTTGATTCACTTATTTTTTAACATTTAGTACAATTGTATATATATGTATTAAAATAAGCCTTCTTATAGGCCACAAGTATTTTTCAATATTGTTAAACGCAAAATATTATTTTTAATGCTTTGCGAAAAATGTATCGAAACGAAGATAAGTGAAATATACCACTTTAAAATATAACGGCCCATATATATAATAATTTACATCATTTCCAATTATTTTAAGAGCTTTTATGCATCGTTTTAAAAGCAGAAAAAGCCTATTACAGGCCACAAGTATTTTTCAATACTGTATAACGCAAAATATTATTTTTATTGCTTTGCGAAATATTTATCGGTAAGTGGAATTATACCACTTTAAATTATAACAGCCCATATATAAAATATAATAATTTACATTATTTCCAATTATTTTAGAGCTTGTGTGCATTGTTTTATATTTTTCAACTCATCAAAATCTAAAAATATAAATGTTTAATGGGTTAGCCAAATTTTTGCACATAACATCCCCACTATAATAGCCCAAAGTTCACTCCACATAATTTAGAATATTATATAATCCAACTGATGGATACACAGATGAAATCAAGACCTAAAAATATAAATGTTTAATGGGTTAGCCAAATTTTTGCACATAACATCCTCATTATAATAGCCCACGGTTCACTCCACATACATTATTTAATCCAACTGATGGATACACAGATGAAATCAGGACCATATCGCACATTTGCATCCATACAAACGTTCAGAAATATCAACGAGCTAATAACCAGACATTAATGCACTTGCAGTTCAAATCCTACGTGCGATGCAATACACCTCCTGTGTCAAACGGACACTGCATTAAACCCTGTCAACACGCTAGCTGCATATAAATCTTCCATTGAACAGATATTATTAGCTCTTGTCTCATTTGTCGACATAAATCAGCACTGTCGACAGCCAGCAGGTATCCATTCGATAAAATATTCACATCTAAATATATTATATATGTATATCGATCGTAAAAAATTTAGAAAACAAGAACGCAATATCCAGTTTTGATATATTGAGATTAAAAATTGCGTTCAGTCATGCTAATGTAATATATGTATGTATGTATGTAAGGTGTGTTGGCAAAGCAATCTACTTTTTGTTAATTGCGAATTAAACACTATATATTTTGACGCCATAAAACGGGGTTGCTAATCCGTCGAAAAAGTGGACTTTTATTACGTTTATGACGGTTCAAATTTGACTGTTAATAAATTGTAATGTGTGCCCACTTAAAAGTGTGTGATTCTGTATATAAGTTTTTACTGTTTTTTTTTTTAACGAATGTACATATGTATGATTAAATTTATCGCAGTTAGAAAGCAAGTTGCAATAACTCATTGAGGTTTCGTAATGTGTGTTCGAATATGGACCGTGTGAGTTTGAATCTCGTTTGTTTACAAACATAATGAGATTTATGGTACTTTTGGGGCTTTCAATTTCAATTTTTGGAATCGAATCCATTTTAAACGGATCATTCGTTGATGAAATTCATATTGACGGTGTCGTAAAAGGGCTAAATCGAGCGTTTATATGAGACAAAGTTTAACAATTGGATTTGAGACGTTTAGTTAAAAACTTAGTACTTAAGTAAATATGAAGAGGGCTCATCGAAAGACATTCATTTATGAAAATTTAACGCGTGGTGAATATTTCTGCATTATTTCATTGAAAAATGACGATTTAAACCTCATTTTATTTTTTTAACCATCAATAAAAATATAATAAATAAAAATAATATAAAAACTGCATTTTAATCTTTTGAATAAAAATTAAATTTTGATTTATTTGACTAATTAAAATTAACCTCATTAATTAAATCGACTTTTTTGAAGCATCTTTAATTTGTATCATTATTTTGACTCTAAGCCAAAATACCTACTGTGTAAAATCCAAAAGAGTCAAATGTATGCTATAGTAAGCTTAAATTATACGCTTTAAGTTCTTTAACTGAATAGAAAATTATATTAATTTATAAAAATGTACTACTAATACTACTATTGCTCAGATTTGGATAGCTGTGACGATCGATCATTTCCTATCTGAGTTCCATACAGATTGGCTTCACCTAATGTGATTTGAACTATGTACATATATATGTATATACGAGTTGAACCTGTAAATTTAGCAATACACCGCTATAATTAAAAATAATAATAGAAAAAATAAAGTTTATACATCAGGTTAGACAAATCCAAACCCATCTTGTCTGCTTTTTTTGAAATTAGTATTAGATTCATACAATCCAAATTTGACTTTTTATTATTTATAAAAAATATTTTGAACTTGAAATTATAATTTGGCCAAAACACTTCCCTATAGTCGATCCAATATAGCGTTAGACAATAACCGAGCATGTTGTCGTATTCATGCAATGTGTTGTAACATTTGTTAAGCTGTAAAATACTTTGTTTATTTATTTTTTAATTATTTCTTATTTAACTATATAATATTATTACAATATTGTTGCGTAGGGGTGGGTGGAGGATCCAAATAAAAGGCCAAAGTCGCTTCACAGTATTTATTGAGTGATTAAGGAGATCCACGCACTGCCAGTGCTTCGTCCAAAACGCCTTCATATGGCCTAAGTACCTGCTTATAAAGGGCAGGTCGCTCACTGAATCTTCCTCGACGCGTTTGTTTACTGTTACGCGTTAGCCTCCTGCATCAGCGCATGAATAACATAAAAATTCAAGTCAACGATGAAAAAATGGGTCAAAATACAAAAACACACAGGAGTATCCTGTAAACGAAGGGACTTTTATCCTTAGAAAGCCTCCCAAGAGACGGTTCTGGCGATCACGAAACTTAAGATGATCTCTCGTCGTTGCTGCGTCTTCATCTATTATTCACCTCGGGAAAATTCGGCAAGGGTGCTTTGTCTCGGTACATCCAAAATATACGTACGTATGTATATAAATATATTCTCCAGCAAAATAATATTTCTTCGTTTGTTCATTACCGTCGGCGTAATTCGAAACGACGTAGCGGATGATGGAGTAATATTGTTAATCCGATACACACACGTGTGTACAACAAATACGACGAGTAAGCGCGTTGTATATCCTTGTACACATGTACATAATGGATTATCCACGTGTGAGCCTGTCTGCGTGTGTCTGAAGACTGGTGCTATATTAAAATGAGTCTTGAGGTGGCTATCCACGTGGAGATCGGTCTGTAGACATTATTATTTGGGACAACTCTTAATATCATTTACCGAAACATTTCTTTCAAATTTTTTTTAATTAATTTAATAACTTAATATGCCAACACCCATGCGATGGTATTACATCGGGCAAAACACTAGTAATATATGTATATATACATATATAAAAAGTGACGTTATGTATTATGTTTGTGAGTATGTGGCGAACGCGTCGACCAGTATTTATTTTTATTTTATTGTTACAAATCAATATACACTCGCCATTACAGATTTGCTCCAATGCGACGGGTGTACGTTAACGAAATACAGAATACATAAACAATCAGAATAATGGTCTAGTGGTGAATGTTGAATCATCTCGTACTTGATGTTACGAGTTCGATTCCCGCTAAGTCTCGCTATTGGCCAGACCTTGGTTCGTCAAGGTCGATCGTTTTCTATCAGAATTTGCCAATTTTTCTGATTTTCATTGAAACGATTCCTGTAAAATTGGCGTTTCCTTCCCAATTTTCTGTTGCGAACCTTTAGTTATTGTTATATCTTCGGTTTCGCCATATTGCTCACCATAGATGTCTCTGTGGTTGTTTATCGAATATAAAATTCGTATTGTTACATGAAAGTTATTCATCGTTTTGTATCGTATTAATACGATGTTTGTAATATCTGACCATAGATGTCAGATATTGTTTAGATTTACATGTATCTATGTAATAATTATGTGGACCAGGAAGGCGCATTTGGGGTTTACCTGTTAAGCCTTCCTGGTATATTTGTATATATGTACGTAAAAATATGTATGTAAAAATAAAATAAATAAATAAATAAAAAGTCTCAATGACTACCGGTACCACGTGTCCTTTTATATCAGAATAGCTGATAATTTCGATGGAGTATTTGCCGAGTACTATCCAAAACGGTGAGCGTAAAATTTCACGTAAAAACCACTGTATAAATGTTCATATAAATCAAACGGACTGTAAAAAAACTCATAGCTTAATTTAAATAAAAGATTCCCGAACGAACGTCCTTCGACCTTTCACTTTCTAAGCAATTCATCTAATTATTTCTCTTGAGAGTATCGCAAAAAATTATATTGAGCACGAAACGAACACTCCATTGCTCAATTCGTATCATACGAGCTTTTTTTGCGCAATATACATATTTATTATGTATTGTTTTTTATTATTTGTCTTATATAACACTACACAGGTGTTTCTCAATACGTTGGAGTATAATGTAATAATTGATTTTGTACTCGCTATTAAAAGGCGCCATGTGTTTTCGAGATGTCGCAATTTTGGCACGTCAAAGGAATGACTCGGCGTTATTTCTCTACTTCATATTTATAATATTAATGAGTGTCAATTTTCATGGGTAACCTCTTGAGCGCCACTCGTGGATTTTTTTCCCGTATGATGGATCGTTAAAATTACTAACGCAAACTTGACAGTCGCAATTTCGACAGATTGAAGTTCCGATAACGTGCGATTCTTATTAGAGGAAAACATGATCGATATTTGTTGATGTTTCAACTTACAAGGATTATTTTTTTATTGTTATTGTATAAAGTTTTCGGCATCTTGGTAATATAAGCAATATAATTTTTTGAATTTTCATCTTCACAATTCGGTGTATGTATTGTATTTGAACAATACATTGAAAATTCATAATTAACGAGACATCTAAATACATAATTATTACATATACACACATTTAAATCGAAACAATACCCGACATCTATGGTCAGATATTACATACATCGTATAGATACGATTAATAACATTTTTCATGTAACAATACGAATTTTTACATTCGATAAACAACCACAGAGAATTTCGCCATTACAGATTATCTATAGGTCGTCACTATGGCTAATTTATTACAAGACATTGAAAACTCATAAATAACGAGACATCTAAATACTTAATTATTATATACATACACATGTAAATCGAAGCAATACCTGACATCATGGTGAGATATTACAAACATCGTATAAATACGATTAATTACATTACAGTTTTACATTCGATAAACAACCACAGAGACATCTGTAGTGAGAAATCAGGCGAAACCTGAGATATAACAATAACTCAAGGTTTGCAACAGAAAATTGGGAAGGAAAAGCCAATTTTACAGGAACCGTTTCAATGAAAATCATAAAAATTAGCAAATCCTAATAAGAAACGATCGACCTCGACAAACCAAGGTCTGGCCAACAACGAGACTCTTAGTGGGAATCGAACCCGTGACATCAAGCACGAAATAATTCAATACTCACCACTAGACCACGCTGCTGGTTATGTCTAGAAGTATAATAATATGTCCCTTGTCATACTTCTCACCCACGTGTTCCGCTTCCTGTCTTTCCTCGTTTTGCCGAACATACAGCGTTCCATACTTCTTTGAGTGCATTGAACTTTGTGTAGCATCTTGGCGTTCAATATCCAAGTTTCACATCCATACATCATGAAATAGTTTTAACATTTGAATGACAGAGTGTCGAGATCGAACGAGTGTCCCAAACCGGGGTCGAGTAAGACCCCAGTATTTTTTAATCAAAACACAGCTTTTCTCAATACAAATGGGTTCAATATATAATTTATCAATCATTTTATACATCAACATAAAAAAAATTTAGTCCATAGCATGTTTTTGACTATGTTTGTATTAAAAAATAACGACAAGCATCAACACGCAAACGCACATAGGTAAGGCCAACGGGCGACCGCATGACTCAATAGCGACGCGCCAAAAGCGACGAAAACAATAGCTTACGAAAATATAGCTGTCTCTTTCTCTCGCATTGATTCATCGATCAACAAGAATATGCAAGCGAACAGTCAAAAACATGATTTATCGCTACCATAAATCATACTTTTGAACGTTGACATGTATACATGTATTTTTTTGACGATGTAACCCTTTTCTAAATCATACAAAATATATTAAAATAAATTTCTTGTAGTTCATTCTAGGAATACAATACATATAGCATTGAAAACCACATAGTTATTACGAAAAACGTAAAAATTGGGGCACTTGCATACCCCACTTCGGCGAGGGAGGTTTAAAATAATCATAATTTGATACAATAATATTTCGAACATCCGGTTTATTATTCAGGTCCAAACTAACCGAAATAAACTTGGGTCAGGAAAAACACACATATAGAGTAGTTTAAGCTTATATTACATTATCGGTTAAATTCCAGCGCTTTTATCACCCCCTATAGATCCACCTTTAGAGTACACGCGAAGCGCGTGGCCACCCTAACTAGTAGTTTCACAGGCTTCCTCGGATCAAAATACAACCGTCGCTATTATATTCGTGAAACTGTTCAACGTTCTCCTATCTCATCTCGTCGGATACCTTATTATCCTTCGGGGCAAGTTACGACGACATCCAGAAGCCATAAGATATGCTCCAGTGTCGGCAGGCTGGTACCTTTTTTGCCCTAGTGACAAGTACCAACCACCACCCACGCTCTCTCTCTCTCTCCCCCCCCTCAGTACTTTACACGTGTCTAACTGTCTGCGGGTAGCCACGACCCCTGAAGCATATACGGGTTAAACCTTGCACATTATTATCCACCTGTGACCGTGTTAACTTTACCACAACACATACGCACACACACACAGCCTCGCATCTCTTTATGGCCCTGCTTGCAAACTTGCGTAATAAAACGATAGTTGAACCCTTGCTATTCACATGTCGTCCTTTTTTACATTTTTTTTATTCAAAGCTCTGATGTATATATTATATGTAATATAAAAAGGCGAGGTATGCGAAGAAATGTAAGAACGACTGAAATCTTGACGGAATTCAAAGCAAGCCAAAATTCCAACACTACTTATATGTCACCGTGAAATTATATTTGGATATTTGTGACTCCAAGTCTGACCAGCAGCACTGCGTAAATTCTCGGAATAAATTCATTTCAATCTAGGTCAACCCAGGGCTCGAACTCGGCGGTTAGCATTAACGCAAACACCAGATATGCTGCTGGCTATGAGTTGTTTTATATATTAGCATAGATTTAATGGGTCTACGTGACGAGCCAGAATGTTAAATTACAGAAAACACAAATATCGGTAGGCAAAGATCGAAAATCAAAAGATCTTAAGCCGAAAGATCAAAAAAAGGGTGCATGGTAATCTGTACATACTCACGTACATACTCACTTAATTTGCGCGAGCAGGGTACAACAGGAACAAGAGGAACAGGCTTTTCTTCCCGTATTCTGCGCGCGCACATTAATACGGGAGGAAAAGCCTGTTCCTCTTGTTCCTGTTGTACCCTGCTCGCGCAAATTAAGTGAGTATGTACCGTTTACCATGCACCATTTTTTTTTGATCTTTCGACTTAAGATCTTTCGATTTTCGATCTTTGCCTTCCGATATTTATGTTTTCTGTAATTTAACATTCTGGCTCGTCACGGAGACCGAGATTTAATATACATATGTGACGGATTTGATCCCAAAATTTCTTTTAGCACATTTGTTTGAAAGAAGATTTCCAAATATTGGCAAGTCGAATGATTTGTTTATAGTAGAGTATCTAGCTACGAACAATTTCTCACTTATCCTAAACACAAATTTATGTTTGAACTAATTTGACCATTTTTTCATATATGTATGTGACCATTATAATACTCACTATGATTATTTTATACTTCGACAAATGCTCCCTTCATGATCTCTTTCCTTAGTCACATTACACTTAGGAATAAATTAACTATGCAAAGTTTTAACCTGTCGATTCAAAAAATGTTGAATCTTTGCAGAACAAACCAACATACAACAGTTATTAAAAACCGTCAATATAAAAATGAATATTCAAATAAATTTAATAAAATGTTTACTATTAGATTGGCCTTGTTTAAGCTGTTTATATTACAAATACCGAGCGAATATATAATATTGTTACGTACGCCGCGGATTAAGTGAATAGAATCCCAGAAGCTATGTGACCGTTCAAGGGTTATCTGTTAACGGATTAACTAAGTGCTTGCACTTAGGACCAACGGATATCTGTTAACGGATTAACTAAGTGCTTGCACTTACTTCCAGGATTATATCTGGACTCTAAGTGCATTTAGGCTAAAAAATGAACGTTATTAGTCCTTTCTCAGAATCGGTACGGGGAGACCTAATGTCGTGGGAATACATATCCGAATACGTGACTATACAACAGGTTAACAGATTAGACGTCCTGAGAGATTTACCCTTTATAAGGCGGTACGTAGGCGATATCAGGTCATTCTGGACTGAGCAGTGCCAGTGCGTGTATCTCCTTAATCATCAATAAATGCTGTGAGACGACTGTTGGCCTTTTACTTGGATCCTCCACCCACCCCTACGCAAAAATATTAACGTATCAGCTGAAATTTCAATATGATATACATATGTAAGTTGACTTTTTTGAGCTCATATTGTTTTTAAAAGAGATTTATTGATATGCATACATAGATACAAGTTGCTCGTGGTTGAGATACATTTATTTACGACGGTCTAATTGCTAGAAATAAATATTTTATCGATGATTTACATCCGGTACATTGAAATTAATAATAAAATGTTTAATAACTTTATTGACACGTAATAGGTTGGACTTTAGACGATACATAATAGATAAGCACCGAACCCTTTTCCAAACACGTCAAACGGTAAAGTCACCGTAAAAACCCATCACATACATATGTACGATGACTCAATCAACACATCTAATGATTCAATCGGTCGAATACGAAACTTTAACTCCAACTAATAATATATATATACACATGTACGGTAATCGAGCATCATCGTCATCGAAATGGAATACGCATGATATTATAACGGAATCGAATGAAGCCATTACCGGCCGTCGAAATGCGATCGGAGTCGAAGTAATTTAAAATCAAAAACCGGACGCCGAAAACCGGCCGCGTAATTATTGTATAATTCCGTCCAGTTCGTCCGGTTTCGATTGTCGATCGTTAAATTTTGAAAGAACACTGTTCGGTTGTGTTGTTTCGCCGTCTATGGGCATTATGGGGTTAATTAAACTCCCTCCCCCCCCCCTTTGAAGTTGAAGACCGTCAATTTTGACGGTGGCCCCCGTCAATCATGCCGGTAATTATTAAAAATTGTGTTTGGAAATTAGGCGATTTATATTACGCTGTGTAAACATTGCTTTATGTTTCGGTTTTGTATGAGGAATGCGTTTGAATATATTATATAAATTTTTATTTGAATTGTTAATTTATTTTGTTTGTTTTTTTCTTTGTTTATCATTTGTTTTCTCGTTGGTATGTGAGTACGTAATTTTTTTCTCTCTTGTTTAAATACTTTGAATTGTGTATAATTTGAGGGTTTTAAATGATTTTATGCAATTTTACAACGCTAGTATACATTTTAGTATGTTGTAATAAGCAAATAGCAATATGTACATACATACCTATATACAAATTAAATATAAAAACATGTACCTATAAATATATATATATACAAATTCAGTTCAATGAATTTATTTTTATTTAATACAATGATACATACATATAAAAATTGATTTTAAATACTAATTACGAGATATTTGCTTCGATTTTCATTCGGTGTAAATTCATCTATAGATTGTATAGTCTTCAAATATGTATGTGGGTATTGTTTTATTTCAATGCCGGAATGTAATTAGAATTTACTTATTATTTAAAAAATATCACGATACATATTTTTGTGGGATTTTATGTACATTCTTAAATCGTCTATGATTTGATGCAAAATTTTAATATGAGATTATTTTTATTTATTAAAATGATTGCATCGTTATAATATTTTATATTTATACTCTAAATAGTATTTTTCAAGCATAGACATAATTTGAATAAAATTGAACGGTCATAAAATAAAAAAAGGTTCATTTGTTATTTTTTATTCAAACTCAACATTTTCATATGACACGATTTCAATTGTATATTTTTATATTAAAACGACCTTATCAGTATTGTTTTTAATATTTTATAATGTTAATAACATTATTTAAGCATATGGAGCTAAAATTTGATAAAAAGAGAGCAGTTTTAAAATAATATAATATTTAGTTCCAAATTATTATTTATTCCATTACTTTAGATTGAGGTATAATCATAGTGAAAAAATTAAAAAGTGCCGATTTTTTTATGCTATTGACAATTTAATCACAATATAGTTAATTAAAAAAAAAACTATAAAAGCGAAAATTTTGCCAAACATTTCAAAGCCATTTCATAAATGATTCTATTTACAGTTGGAAAAGTTTCATTATAATTGCCGTTAAATTAAACGGTAATATTTACTTAAATATGTAATTGGACGTTTTCTTGGAATATTGAATTTAGGAAATTTCAATCATTTCACTATCTACATACATACGTATATGTAGATTGTACATTTAATTAATTTCGCAACGTTTCGGAGCCTGAAATTTGACTTACACAGTCTAGTATGGACTTTGGGCTAATAGACAAGACACTCTTAAATGGAAGTTCTTGCAGAGAGACGTTTCGGTAAACAACTTTGTAGATTATGACAATCGCTATCGGCGTTTTGATTATATATCAATATTGGACGACAAAGTTCGCTCCGGAAACTTCGTTAAGTAAACAACGGTTCGAAACAGTTTCCACGGAGAAAAGCAACTTCCGGTCCAATCAATACCGAATCGCACCCCGACATTGAAAAACTTTTGAAAATATACATACATAGATTTGATTGAAAATTGAATTAAATAAACAATATTTAACATGGGTCCATTGGTTACTACACTGCTGTATACGGACTAGTGGCTAAAGGGTTACAATTTAATCATATTATACTGGAAGCATGTGAAGCTTTTATTGTGGTTAACAATTACATACATACATACTACATATGTATATTTAATCATAAAACATAAAAACGTCTGAAAGTGTCAATTCTTATTATGAAAATTATCTTAAGATATACATAAGTATGTAAAATAGCTTGCTTCAAATACTTAGTATGAGGAAAAACATTGTATGAATTGATATTGGCTCAAAAGCTGTCATACAGGGCTTTTAAATTATAAATTTATATACATATTTTGTAATAATATATTACACTGAAACATTGTATCGGTATATTAAATGCTAATCGTTACGTTGTAATTATTTTTTTAATTTTTTTTGGTTGAACGAAAGTTGTACCTTCTCTATAGGTATTTTTCATATTTTTTGGAATTCAATTACCTTACATTACTTAAACTATTCAACGGAGTGGGCTGAAACTTTTTATACGTAATAGGAAGGATAATTTTCATGTATTTTTATTTTTTTAATATTTTTTACTCAATCGGAAGTAGTATTTTTACTCTAGGAAAAAAATACTCGAGGTTTTTTAAGTTTTTCTCCGAAACGTTTACGTGTATCGAATTGAAAATTTTTAACTATGAGTTTCGGTTTAATATCAAGTAATATTATTAATCAAGTGAACTGGCAGCTGAGTTTTATTTATAATTTTGATTAAAAAATGCTTGTTTTATTTATGTAATATTATTCTTTGTACATTCTTGTGAAAACCGTCATGGGGTGAGTTGTTCGTCTTTTGATGTGATTAATTCAAATGGTTTATTTTATTTGATCCATTTTATATACGTATTAGATAGACAGAAATTTAAAACGCCAATTTTATAAACAAACTTTATTTTTTATAATTGAAAAAAATATAAAAATTGAAAACTAAAAAGTGCGACAGTCAAACTCGATCTCTCCTGCAAACTTCTCAGAGCGATGATATTTTTTCCTATCTCACATAAGCCCCATTCGACAAGTTGAGGCCTGGCAGAAGTCTCCGCTTATTATTTTTGTTATATTATTAATAATAATAAGGCCTCGAGTCGAGTTGAAACTCTTTAACAAATCGAGTTTCTAAACGCCTACGCGAAAATTTCGTGTTGACCGCAACCGTGGGTACGACGAGGTCGGCTCGCGCAACAGAGTTAGTTACTTTTCGAAAATATAATACAGTATTTGTATGCTGGTATGTACTCGGTAAATTTGCACATAACCGAGATTTATTCGAAGGGTGACCATCCTCTTGGACCATTACAACGTTGTATTTATGGCGAAATTTTAATCTAGGCCGTGATCGATCGAAATCGTATTTGCGCGCTATGTATGTGTGTGTTGTCTAATAAATTTTAACGCGAAAGCCTTTTGGTATTTTAAAGGTCAATATTGTGCGCGTATAATCAATGGTTTTAATATAAATTTATATATATTTTATATGTCTAATAGTATTTATAAGATGATATGGAAGTTTCATGTATTATATGTACATACATACGAGTACGTATTATCAATTTTGACTTTTTTTTTTTGTATCACATGAGAATATTTAAGAAATTTCAAAGTTGAAATTGTACGCAAAGAACTCTCAATTTTCGATGATTTTAATGGTTTTTATCAAAAACTTCTCAATAAAATAAAATATTCGTTTTTGTGAATGTGAATTCGATCGCGTTTTTATATACATCTGTATGCATATTATATATCTTAGCTACACTTTAGTTTGAAATTTGTTTAAACCTTTCAATGTCTTGATTTATTTGAAATTATTATTAATTTTTAATATTTGGTGCGTACTTTATTTTAATATCAATCAAACATGTACACTCGTCTTTACAGATCGCTCCAAAGCGACGAGTGTACTAATACAGATACAATTAATGCAAGCATTTTATACAATGCGAATTCAAACAAACATCGTCCACAGTGACATCTATGGAGAAATTTTATGAGATGCCAAGTTACAGGAACCATTTTGATGAAAATCGGAAAAATTGGCACACTCTGATAAGAAACTATCAACCTGGGCTCACAAACCAAGGCCAACAGCTACTAGTGGGAATCGAACCGTGACCACTCCACTCGAAAGCATAATATGCTAACCACTAGTCCACGCTGCTTATTAATGTATGTATATATGTTTATTAGTAACTAGTGGTCTTACCCGGCTTCGCCCGGTATTTGTAATATAAACCGCTTAAACATGACTAATTTAATAGTAAACAGTTTATTAAATTTATTTGAATAGTTTTATTTTATATAAATTTATTTGAATACTCATTCGTTTTTTTAATTAAATTGAATGTCACTAACAAACAAACATATATACTAAATCTCTTTCGAAATTATATGTATACCAGAATCCGGCGCTTGCGCCCCCGGTGCCTTCGCCCCCGGGGACTGCGAATCCTTTGAATCGAAAAAATAAATAAATCGAATGTGTTATCTACGAACCAACCAACCAAGGTTACATATGTATATTAGATGTATGTATGTTCTTTGAACTATTCTTCACATACTTAATAAGTATGTAGTTCAAATGAGTTGCATGAAAAAAAATAATAATTAAGACCACTTTAGGTTTTGAATGTCTGATGTCTTATACATATAATATAGAGTTTTTATTTACATAGTTAGCTTGAAAAGAGGTTGTCCGATTGAATTATTGGTTAATTTATATCTATTTATGTCATTGTATTTTGATATTAAGTTATTGTGCGTATTTTCTATTATAAATATGAAATTTTATATTAAAAGTAAACAAGTAATCGTTTTCGTGTTGAATTTTAAAATCATTTAAAAATATTCTATATTATTATACTGATCCGATATTTAATATTCCGACGTAACAAAGGAGATTCGAGAGTAGGTATTTCGGTTGATTAAATTAATTTTATTTTATTTTGACGAAAGTGGGGGAGTGGGAGAGTTTCCTTTGACGACTCGGATTGACGTTGAATCAAAATTAAAATTCATCCTTTATCAATTTATATCCAACGGCGAAAAGTTGTTCAAAAATTTGCACCGTCTTGAATAATAATGCTATTATTTACTAGCGTATCGCGCTGCGGTTATCCCTCGTTTCGATTTCATATTATGTATATTAGGACCAATTTCAGAAATTCTACAGACACTTCGATCGTGTTTTTGTAATAAAAGAAAAAGATAAACGGACACTGTACGGTGATTTTTTCGTGATCGAGCGTAATTTTCGTCAATTTTTGCAATTATCGAGGGTGCAAAAATCGCGTGTCGCAGACAAAAAATAAATAAATTCACACTCGTGTGACGCAGTTAAAACGGCTTTTGACAGCTTGTGAATTATCTCAAGTGTGTCACGCTTCATGTCGCGTTTACAACGATGGCAAAAAGTTCAAACATTTGCATTTATTTTATTTTTATTTAGTTTTTATTTACATATTTTTGCCACAGTGACATTACAGAATACTCTAACGCGTCACTGTGACCAGATAAATAATCATAATACAAATACTATATATAAGAACTAGCGGCACATCTATGTTATAGATAATACATTTTTGAAATCATATTCAAATAGTGGTGGGGATGGTTTATTAGCCAATTTGATGGAGGAACTGTTTCAACGGTGAAATTAGATAATTTGCAAACTCTGATAGGAAACCATCGACTTGGAGTCACAAATATCCAAGTCTGATCAGCAGCATTTAAGATTATATTCAGAACACATTCTTTTCAATCGAGGTCAGCTCACAGGATTGAACCCGGTGATCTCTCGGTGCTTATTATCAACTTAACTACCGAGCCACGCTGCGGCTTGTATGAAATTCGGTCACTTTTTAAGCGCTCGATTTAAATTTTGTATGATTTTTTTTCAATATACATAAGTTTATCATACAGAATGTATTGTATATGATGTTTATTATTATTTCAAGTGATAAAAGTTTAAATTTTTGATTTGGATAAATGAGATATGGCCTTCAAGAGTGGGTGTATGTGTAGCAAGCGTATAGTAATAGTAAGGCTATGTATATAATATGATAATAGGACAATAAAAAAGCGAAATCGTTTGTGAAAATATTTTTGGATCTTCTTGAATCGTTTATGGTGCGGTTTGGATGTACCGGTCGGACGCCCAACCGGTCATATTGGACAAGGACGTCAAAATCCGTTATCGTCGTCGGGCAGCATCATGTTGTGATGAGATCTTCGTCTCCAACTAACGGACCTGCATTATTATATGTACCTAATATAATATTTGAGAGAATTCTCCAAGGAAGGATGTGAATGTTCGGGCCAACGAACCGGTTGATATTTTCCTGTACCGATTCGTACACAGATACGAATACATATGTATCTAGGACATTGTGGTAGGCCTTCTTTTGGATAAAAAATGAGTATGTAAGCATTCGTATAATGAGTAGGATGTATGTATTTAAATAACAATATGCTAATGATGGATTCACTTTCGCGCGATACAAACGTGTATGAATGCCGATATTTATGGCGGTCGTAAAGTTTCAGTAATTCAGTTCTACGGTTTGGTAATTTTATTTATCGACAGTATTTTTGGTCGACCGAGCGTGCGTTTGGGAAATTTTGATTCGGTCGTGTGTAAATTTGTCGAGATAAACAGATTTATGTAATGATATAAAGTTCATTCAAATTTGTGTGTTGCGAACCCGTTCGTACATGTGTACGGTTATGCAGTACTGCGGTAGCCGTTGTCGTGTTGTTGTGTTCATTGTTTTAATGTAATCGTCGGTCAATCAATACATTGGTGGTTTTTAATAAATTTTCGACAATCATTAGTGTGTTTGTTCAAAGTTTGCGTTTTTCGAATACTCATACGTAGTATGGATGTGTGCAAAATCGTCTGAAGCTTTCGGTGAATGAATGATTACATATTATATGAAGTGTGCGAAATGTGTTCCAGATAAAATTAACTATTCTATCGTATAATTTAAACTTTGGAAGATCAATATGAAAGTATTTAAATGTAGGTATGTGGGCGGAAAGTTCCAGTTTTAATTGAATTTCGTATGTTTGTAGGTGTAAGGTTTAGTTGAAAGTTTTGTAATATTAATTTTAATTTTTAATTTTTTCTACATGGAAAAGCTTTCCATGTTCATTGCATATATATATGTACATATATAGCCAGCAGTATGGTGCTGGTCGGACTTGGATATTTGTGATAAAGTTTGCCAATTTATCTGATTTCATTGTTGAAACGGTTCCTCCATCAAATTGGCAAATACCATCCAACCAGCTACATATGTATGTCACAAATATCTGAATTTGATTATATTTGGTTACGATATGAATAGTAATAGTTTATGATTGCTGTGAAAGTTAATCCATTTTTTTTCATATTTTTTATCTTTTTTTACGGTTTATTTTTATATGAAAATACAGAATAGGATTGTATTCATATCTGACTATTTTTTGTTTTAGAATAA
This sequence comes from Arctopsyche grandis, assembly GCF_051622035.1. Taxonomy (NCBI): domain Eukaryota; kingdom Metazoa; phylum Arthropoda; class Insecta; order Trichoptera; family Hydropsychidae; genus Arctopsyche; species Arctopsyche grandis. Next base: position 28,111,398 of record NC_135366.1, read on the forward strand.
CATTGATAATTTAAAGTATAACTGTGTTAGGTATTTGGCAACAGATTATACGGATTGCGCAATTTAAATCACATTTTGCACATTTTTTATGGCGTTTTATACGTTTGCACCGATTGCATTTTATTTCAACAAATCGAATAGAATTTTACGCTCAATATAAAAGCATTATTCAAAAATGTAAGCATGTTTGAAACGGGGCAACATATTGTAGCGTATTTTGAACTAAAAAAAAAAATTACATTTTGTATATATTTTTTAAAAGATTTTTATTTATGATTGTTTTATACACTTAGAATGTCTGTTTTTTTAACTCAACATATTGATTTTGATAGCATAGTTACTTCAATATACATATATGTAACAGTAAGAGCGTCAAATCTCGAATCAGTATACACTGACTAATTGGTGTGTACACTAGCTTTGGTTTTAAGCTAAAGCTTAATAATGACTCAAAGTATGAATTTAATAGTAAACGTGTTCATTCATTCTCCCGTGTATATTTTAACTGGGTGATTTTGATGATGCATACAGTTACTAGTCAGTGTATACTGATTCGAGTTTAACACTCTTACTGTAACGCGTAGATATTTTTGTTTTCGTTTATAAGCATCAATTGGAAGTTTAGGTGGGCTTGAAGTAAGGCTATAGATTTTAGTACATTTTCAATCTAAAAAAAATGTTATATATGTTTTAATGTCTGTTTTATTATTGTTTATCATATATTTCAACATTTCAACATTTCAACACATCGACTTAAGAATTATATTTTTTTTAACCTTCCCTCACCGAAGTGGGGTATGCAAGTGCACCAATTTTTACGTTTTTTTTTTGTAATAATCATGTGGTTTTCAAAACTATACACGCTATATTTCTTGTATTCCTAGAATGAACTACAAGAAATTTATTTTAATAGTTTTTCTATGATTTCTAAATGGGGTACATTGTCAAAATAATACATTTATACATTTCTACGTTGCAAAGTATGATTTAAAGGCGGTAGCGATAAGTCATATTTTTGACTGTTCGCTTGCATATTCTAGTTGATCGATGAATCAATGCGGGAGAAAGAGACTGCTATATTTTCGTAGCTTTTAGCGCGTGGCTATTTAGTCATGCAGTGGCCTGTTGGCCTTACCTACATATGTGCGTTTGCATGTCGTTGGTTGTCGTTATTTTTTAATACAAAAATAGTGAAAAACATGCTATAGGACTACAAATTTTTATGTTGATGTATAAAATGGTTAATAAGATATATATATATATATATATATATATATATATATATATATATATATATATATATATATATATATATATATATATATATATATATATATATATATATATATATATATATATATATATATATATATATATATATATATATATATATATATATATATATATATATTGAACCCATTTGTATTGAGAAAAGAAGTATTTTGATTAAAAAATACTGGGGTATTATTCGACCCCGTTTCGGGACACTCGTTTGATCTCGACGTTCTGTCCTTTAAAGGTTAATAAAAGCATGAATTTAATGTGTGTAAGAGTGTCTGGAATTAGGCTATGAATTATAGTGCATTTTCAACCGTTATAAAAAGTCACATTTTGCATATATTTTTTTGGTGTTGTATTATTATATAACGTGTGTTTCTTTTTCAAATCAGAATGTTTATTAAGACTGTACGCTTGTTGGGTAATTTTTTATTTTCGAAAAATAGTCTCAATGTATGTATAATATGAACATAAAGTCTATATATATAAAGTGTTATTGGTATTCCGATCTGACTTTGAGCACGATTTTCACATCGTACTCGTTTGAGAGTTGAAAGTGCGGAAGTTTATATCGTCATATGTGGCAATAGAAACATTCAGAGCTTTTCTTTATGGACCATACGGTTCCTACATATGTATATATACCTATATATACGTACATACATAGTGAGGTTTGCACTTTCACTGCGCTTTTCACGAGAGAGCTTTTCTCTTGCGTTTTTAGGCAAACCTCCCCCACCTTCTGCTGCACTATAATAGCATTGTCGTGTTTCGTTTGATTTACAACGTTCACTTTCACACCTCTTTTTGCCTTTTATTTTTTTTTATTCTATGGTCACAATTCTTTGTTGGGAACAAACAACAACAACAACACAACACACCGCACAGTTGTTTGGTGCAATGTCGTCCCACGCGAATGCCCCCCTCTAATTCATATAATATATGTGTGTATGTATGTATGTGTATTTTTTCGTGTTGATAAAAAGAAAACCTCCTCCATTGTGCTCCAGAGCCGCCTCTATTCATTTTCATATTTGTCTTGCCGGTTACAAAGGGATTGATATCAATTGAATACCGATGACGTGGTCGAATTTAACGGCTCATTAATTCTGTCATTAACGAATGGTACTCGCCATTATTTAGCGCCGGTAAATGCTTTATCTGTGTTGAGGCTTTTTTTCTTTCGTCGAGTTTTATTATTTTCGTTGAGTTATTGCTGTAACGTAATAATAATTAATTTAATAGATAACTCGTTCTGCTTTTGAGCGGCGGTGCGTCTGCATTTTTTCAAATTTATTTTTTTTCCACCGGGAGGATTTTATCTGTTAGCTTTATTAAATCGTCAATAAAATCTCCGCGAAGTTAATTTATCGTTTAATTAATTGGTCTATGTTGGATATTGCTCAATTTAGTTCGCCGCTCAATATGTACATATGTATAGGTATGTGAGGAGTTAATTTTGTTTGTGAAATAATTTGTAGTGTTTTTTTTTTCATTGGTGGATCATCGGTTTCAATCATTTTGTTTTGGTCTGAGAAAGGTATTTTGCGTTTGAAGTTTGAATTGTCGGCGATTGAATGTCGTGTAATGGTATTGAAATGTTAAATTGATAAGATTAGTTCGTTTGATATGTAAGATAGATATATTCGTTTGATACGTAAGATATCTAAGCTCGTTTATAATTCGAGTGAAAGATTCATTCATTGATTTTTGAGGGAAAAGCTAAATACATTTATAGTATTTATGAATGTATTTGTATGTATATACAAATTACCCTTTAAGTCTCTTTATTCCATCCTTGTAATTCACTAACGTTTCTCTACACATATGTATTATACTTATCATTTTCTTCATTTAATATCGTTGACTCATTTTTTTTATTCCTTACCTTCGTTTTAACTCCTCTAATATACATATATAATTTCGAAAGAGACTTTGTATGTATGTAACTATCGTTGGTTCGTAAAATCCGTGACATTAAATTTAATAAAGAAACAAATTAATATTCAAATAAATTTAAATAAAATATAACTATTCAAATAAATTTAATTAAACGTCTACATTAGATTAGCCATGTTTAATCGGTTTATATTACAAATACCGAGCGAAGCCGGGTAAAACCACTAGTTGTTATATAAATATAAGTTTATTTCTCTTTCAAATAACGAATTTCTCTTCATTTACGTCTTATTTATAATCTTTTAATATCTTAGTTCTAGAAACATTATGCTTATTATGCGTTATTTTATTTGGTGCCTTCTTGTTAGTTTCTAAATATGTATTATAAATGTATTTATTACAAAAATTTATTATTATTTTGTAAAATATGGGTACATTTAATGTCAGGACGATGATATGAAAGCTTTTTACAAAATGCAACGTTCTGGAAAAGTGGCTAAAAATGGTTCTAACATTATTAATTTTAAATTCAAAAATAAAACTGGTTAGAGATAAGATCAAAATAAATAGTTGAACGAAAGAACTTGTATACGTCTAGACGACAGTGAATGATTGTGCACATTTATGACTTAATGTTTCAAGAATTGTTTGTAATAGTGTAATGAAATGTTTTATAATTTAGTGAACAGCAATTTATACATACATTTTTTTTAACAAATTTAATCAAAATATTACAATATTCATTGTTTTAAAGTTTGATTTTTTTGTAGAATTTCAACTGCTCAAATTACACTGTTCGACACGAAAAATGGTTCAGAGACGAAATATGACTTTTCTTATATACAAATCTATACCCAGTAAACACGAATCTGGTAATAAAAAATGTTGATTGGCTCGAGATTTGGAGATATGTATATGTATGTGTTTTTTAAATCGCGCCATTTTTCTATATCTTGGTGTTGTTCGGTCGATGTCTCAAAATCTGTCAATTTCCTGTTCAAAATGAATATTGGAATCTATAGTCCAGTATTTTATCTTTCATTTGTAGTATTTTTCAGCTTCCAAATATCTCTAAGTAGTCGTCCAGTTCAAATAAAAAGTCAAAAGTACGTATTTTCACTTGGGCTATTGAGTTATTGAGTATTTTCTATTGAAACATGTTTATTGGGATAGTGTTCTGGCTACACTATATTTTGTTTTCGTTTAAATGGGTTAATTGGAAGTATGCTGAATTTTAAATCGGTAAAATTTCGAGCTAAAAGCTCGTACTTGTATTTACACGTATCTGAATTTAATTTATAGGGATAATATATTAAATTGTCTTTATATGAGAATTAAATAAAATTCTACTTAGAAAAATCATATTTCGACTATTCTTGTGGATTCCTCGAAGTGTGCACTTCTAGTTAGCTTTTCTGTTGGTTTTGTTTACACGTCTCCGTTGAAGTTTCGACACGTCCGTTTTAATTTTTGTCCGGGGGGGTAGTGGGGGTGCTGTGGTGGTGTGAGCAACCCCCTTAAACATTTTAATTCAATTTATTTAATTTACACTTACACGCGAACGCCATTTGGCCCTTACGACGAGGCCCGGTGAGAGACAAAGGCGACGAATAACTCACCTGACGGGGCAGTTTCTTTTGTACCCGTTCAATTATTAATGTAGGCCCGAGATATTTTCCCTCGAAGCGGGAAAATATTCCCGAATAATATTTAAAAAAAAAAAACCAAGTAATATTTTATCTCATATTCGCCTTTTGTCTTTTTGAGAAAATTTTCGCTAAAATAGATATTTTTTCGAAAAAATAAAAAAAAAATTTCATCTCGGCAAGTCAAATATCAATTTTCGGTTAAATGAACTTCGATTCGAGTCTTTCGATTCGGTTCGTTTTTTTTTTTTTTTCTTCACCATTTTTTTTCCTCGTACTATTGCGGACTTCGAGTGACACTCGACTGACTCGAAGAGTGCTTTGTAAACTCATCGTCGACGTCAATAATAAGTTTGGTCGAGTTTATGACGGTTTTTTAGACATTCCAACAGTTGAACGAGATTGCTTTTAACCCTTCGCACTCTTAAGCCTGTCCGGACGATTCAATCAGTCGGCTTTTCGGGCTTTGGAGCCAATTTATGGTCGCTTCGAATGAAAATTCATCATCATATTTTGAAGCGTGTCGTGTAACCTCTCAAATGCTTCACTATGATTTTAAGTCGATAGTTTTCTTCAACACGTACAAATATAATAATGAAAAATAAATCGAAATGAAACGTTCCGTATAAACATTGCTGGGTTCTATCCCATGCTAATCTTTAATACTGCTGGTTTGACTTGGATATTTGTGGCTCCCGGTCGATCGTTTCTTATCAGATTTTGCCAATTTTCATTGTTGAAATAGGTCCTCAAAATTGGCATAAATCATCCTACCTGCTGTTACAAATGTCTGAATTTGATTTATGTACAATATGTAAAAGTTTATGGACAAGTCTCTAAATCCATAGATGTCCCAATGGATTAATTAATTAATAGTTAATTTCGTGTTCTTCAGCCTCTAGAAATACATTGATTTACATATGTATGTATGTAATAAAAAATGCTGCAATGTTTGCAATTAATTGTCTAGGAAAGCGCATTGGGGTCTACCTGTCAGGCCTTCTTGGTGTATACCTATGTAAAAAATAAAGTAAAATAAGCATTACTTATTATTAGCATACAAATTTAGAGTTTTAAACAATCATATAAACATTTTTGAAATTAATTTTGATATTTTCACAAGAATGAACTTTTTTCAATAACGTGGGTTCGTGCTTTAAAGAATCACAAAAGATCTTTCAAAGTTGCATTTGATATAAATGCATGCTCCTATAATAACGGTGACGTATTGTCACCGTTATTATAATGTATAATTATTTTATTAAAATGATTTCGGGTCAAAGTTTCAGTCTAGCCGCTTAACCTTTGAAGGACGGAGCGTCGAGATCAAAGTAGTGTCCCGAACCGGGGTCGAGTAAGCCCCAGTATTTTTTAATCAAAATACAGCTTTTCAAAATACAAATGGCTTCAAGATATATCTTATTAATCATTTTATACATCAACATAAAAAAGTTTTAGTCCTATAGCATGTTTTTGACTATTATTGTATTAAAAAATAACAACCACAACCATAGACATGTAAACGCACATAGGTAAGACCAACAGGCGAATGCATGACTAAATAGCCACGCGCCAAAAGCGACGAAAACAATAGCTTCCGAAAATATACCTGTCTCTTTCTCTCGCATTGATTCATCGATGTACCCCTTTTCTAAATCATACAAAATCTATTAAAATAAATTACTTGTAGTTCATTCTAGGAAAACAAAAAATATAGGGTGTATAGCTTTAAAAACCACATAGTTATTACGAAAAACGTAAAAATTGGAGCACTTGAATACCCATTTCGGTGAGGGAGGGTTAATGCATAGTCAGATTTATCACTTCGATACGTTTCTCAGAACCATATTTTATATATTTTTATTGCACTTAAGGTTGTATAAAGTACACATTTGTATTTGTATGAGTTTCGCACTCCTATAATGGTATATTTAGCTTATAGTATTCAAATTACAGTGGGAGTCAAGCTCCAGACATTCTAATGTATACTTTGCCCTTGCAAGGTCGAAATTATTTACGTGTACGTTTTAATCAAATCCATTCCACTTTTTAGTGTACAATATAGCAAATGTACACGATGAGAAGTGTTCGCTTCAATTTGTGAAAAAACAGGAATTAGGATCGTCTTTTGAATGTGACGTATACGTGTACGTGTTGAGAATTTCATTTCGGATAGTATCTTGTGTTTGTATTCCCTCAGTATCGTTCGTTGTTTGTCTCTGTGGTTCTGGATCTATGTACTTGTTGTATGTACATATGTATGTTCATACACACACATATGTATGTATACTGAAATAGACCACATTGCTAATAATTTTAGTTATCTCTTATCTGCGGCGACTTGTATTCCCTCAGGTGACTTTCTGTGGGTATTGCTTCAAACGTTCACGAAGAAAAAATATATTGCTTGGTGGTTGTTGTGTAAGAGTAGCAATTTTCTAAAAAAAAATCAAAAATACAATCTTAGGTAAGTGTTTCAAAAAGAAAATGTCTTTGAACAGGTCCAGTCCAAGTGTATATGGCGCCCCTAGGCAGATTGGTTTCTGCGCCCCCGCCCCCTAACAATAAATTTTATGTTGATAAAAATATATAAAGACAGACACATAAATTTAATTAAATTTTTTCATTCATAAAAGGCACGTTTTATGTATAAAAATGAAAAATAAAATAAAATACGGATAGCTATGAATAAATTCGGTAATGAAGACATTAATTTATAGTCAATAATGAATTGAAGAATTTTATATACTGAAGTTTCTTCTTTCGAATATGATTGGTTAAGATATTTAATTTCGTGAAACAAATCCATCCCTGATATATATTTATATACATATACATATAAACAAATGTACTAATGTTTCAGTGGTGTTTTATATAAAATACAATTCCAAATTACCATTTGTACCGACGACAGTTTGTTTTTTTACAAGTTTTATTCGCGAGTCGTTGATATTTGATAGTGAACTACCTGCGTTCCTCGTAAATTATAATATTTTACAATCAGTATTGTTACTTTGAGTAGAAAAATTTGGTTGAATATAAAATGTTTTATAAGTTCAACGTTTAAGCCAAATTATTATTTTTAATTTTTAAATTTAATCTTGTCTACGGCACATAGTACGGTACATAGTCTGCTGCACCTTTGAGCCGGCCCTGTCTTTGAATGTGTACGGTTTCATTTTTAAGCTCGTGTCTGTGTGAAAAGATTGGGTTTTATATACATATGTGCATATATATATATATATATATATATATATATATATATATATATATATATATATATATATATATATATATATATATATATATATATATATATTTATTATATTGAAAGGACGGTTTCATTATTGACGATTATTCAACAATTTCTGTGTACGAAATTGTGCCGAATTGCGTTTAACGGTTTCGAGTATTATTAGATGGAATTTGGATCGAAATGATTCGACTTAAATTAATTATTGGAATTGGAGATGCAATTACGATCAGTGCTGTTCAACAATGTCGTTTTTTGATTCTGAAAGAAACTACATTTTGTAATAGTTGCATGTAACTGCAATCGTATGAATTTCAGTTTATTTTATTTTTAATTTAAACCAGGTGGTAGCCCACATGCGCCTTTTTGGCCAGAAGCATTGTACATTTGATGCAAGTATTACAAGTATTATACATATACAAAGTAAATACATATCAATTAACATTCACAGAGACATTTTATGGTAAAATTTGTAAATTTGCAGCATTTTATACATGCAGTGATATTCGAGATTGCTAAAAACTCGATATTTGCTAGAAATTGGGTAAAGTTGCCAATTTGTTGTAACAGTTTCAATGAAAATCAGATAAATTGACAAACTCTGATTGTCAATTTATCTGATTGGAGTCACAAGTACATAGATAGTTTAATGTTTGGCCAGCAGAAACCAGTGGAATTTGAACCCGTGAACACTGTGTTCAAAGCATTATATATATATGCTAACCATTAGTCTATTCTGCTGGTTATACAACCTACGTAAATGTATATATGTAGTTCTTATCAGATTTGTGTGTTCAATATACAGTACAAAGTAGGTACATAGTTTTTGTCAGTTATATATATGTAAGTTCTTATTCAGTATTTGTACGTGAAGCTTTTGTATTATTGAACATCAAATTTTATTTAAAAAAAACATTATTAAAATTTTAGGTTGGTTTTTGTCGAATTTTGTCAAAATTTTCATAGTTTTTTTGGCGAATATTGGAGAGTTAGTTGTTAATACGTGCAAAGCTTCTTGCCTTTTATACGATTTTGACGATCAAAGTCTTTTTAAAATAAAATTTTAAGAGGCTTTTCGCTTGAATTGTTTGTCTACATAGTATTGCGTATACATATATTAATCTAATTTTAGAAAACCTTCCATTTAAATTCTCATTCCATCCAAAATTTTCTTAATAAACATGAATATATGTAATAATGTAGTATTTTGTATGAATATCTGAATTTATATAGACAATCTAACCCAGGCTAACATATATAATGCACGTAGTTAAGAACTTTGATTTTATACAATCTATTCTATTCCTAATTTTAGTTTTAGTTTCAATCTGATATATATATATATATATATATTTTTTTTTTTTTTAAATATTTTCATACATACCGTCACATAAAGAAGAGCACTGTTATGATTTTATTATAACATAGCGTGCGTATATTTTGTTATCTAACCACATAATCTCAACCAGTAGTGTCAGATTCCATAGTCGATAGTGAGCACGATTCCATGCCGCGAATTTGCATTAATTTTTAATTCGGCGGTATTGAATTTTGTGCCATTTGCAGTCTGTACTGCATTTCAGCTAGCTAGGCAGGGCGGGAAAACTCGAATCTTTTCAGATACGCGATCGCTGTCGGTCAGAATTGGATAATGTTGCCAATAATGTTGACTGGTTGTATACCTATTCGAGCTCGTCGGTACTTTTTATTCGAGTATAAACCTGCTGTTATTAAAAGGTCGGATTGATGGCGCCAATTTATCAGTAGTGGTAAGTGGTTGTACCCGAGACGATAACAGTTGTTAAAATGCCGAATTATTGTGTAATGAATGATGATGGCCCCCATGTGTGTGTGTGTATGTGTGGGTGGGGAAAACTACAATTTTATTTCATAATATATCTGGGTGCTGATATATATGTACATATGTTTGGGTATTAATGACCGTTAGATGTGACGGAGAATGATTCGGGTGATTATCATTTTTTTCTGGTAGTGTTGAGTTTAAAAATGTATATATTCGAACACTGTTTTTCTATCATTATAAAGGTTCAAGGAAACTTACCCCATGGACAGATACCTCCCGGACACATCCCCCCGGTCAAAAACCCCCTGGACGTTAACCCCCTGTGCAAAAAGTCCCGTGCAAATAATCCCCCCCCCCCCGTCAAGGATAAAAAGTAAAAAAGAAAAAAGTCAGTATCAATTTATTTATTTATTTATTTATTTAACATACTTGGGGGAGGCGGCAAAGCCCAATAGACTCAAGGAGTTTGATTTATACATATGTACATGTAAATTAAATGAGAAGAAAAGTATTATAAAATACATTCAAAATGACAATATTAAAATAAAAATAAGAGAGAAAAACAATAAACAAGAAACATAAATAGAATATTGGGTGAGAAGAATTACAGAAGTCCTTTAAGTTTAAGAAATCATCAAGCTTATTCTTAAAAATATTAAGGTTATCCGAAATTACAATTTCATTAGGAAGACTATTCCAAACTGAAACCACTCTGTTTGAAAATAAGGAATCTCTGATCAATTTATTAGATTTTTCTTTTTGGAGTCTAAGCGAGTGACCTCTTGAGTGATGAGTGTTTTCGTTGAATGTAATAAGATTGGACATATGACATTTATAATGATTATTTAGTATTTTAAAGACTTCGATTAAGTCGCTTCTTATTCTTCTCGTCTCCAGTGTAGTGAGATTCATTCTTTTTGATCTTTCTTCATAAGAAAGTGAATTATGTAAGTTCAGAAGGAATCTTTGTAATTCTCCTTTTTCCACTTTCGATACATGTAATATATTTTTTAAAATGAGGATTCTATATGCTAAAAGCGTATTCTACATACTTTAGGTCTGATAAAAGTTTTGTATATTTTTGATAATATAGTTAAGTTCAGAAAATTGAATACACGTTTTATTACATACAAAAATGAGTAACATTTGTTCACAATATAGGCTTTGCCGCCTCACCCAAGTATATTAAATAAATAAATATATTTAATATGAGAGGACCATTTTAGGTCGCAAGTAGTGATGATACCTAGGTCTTATTGATGTTGAAAGCAATTGATGAAATGGTTTATGAAATAATTTATTAGATTTTTCTTTTTGGAGTCTAAACGAGTGACCTCTTTAGGTGAGTGTTTTCGTTGAATGTAATAAGATTGGACATATGTCATTTATAATGATTATTTATTATTTTAAAGAATTATATCAAGTCGCCTCTTATTCTTCTAGTCTCCATTGTAGTGAGAATCATTCTTTTCGATCTTTCGTTATAAGAAAGTGACTTCAGTTCAGAAGGAATATTTGTAATTCTCCTTTTGTACTCTTTCGATACATACATATATGTACATATTTCAGTCAGAAAAATATAGATATTAATAATACATATATCAGATTCTTTATAAACAATCAATAACCAATAATAAAAAATCAGTAATCAATAATAATAATTTAAAATATACAAAATTCTAAAATCAATTGTATTTTAATCTCTTTTTCTTTTCTCGATTTTACAAATTTCATCATGGATAGTCTAAAAATATTTAAAATATAATAATAATAATATAACAATAATATATACTTCTATTTGAATTTACTTTCAATACCACATAACGCAAACGCTAACTGTTGATTAAAAGTCTTTTCAATTGATATGTATTCTATTTACTACAATAAATTGAAATTAAATATTTTATATAAATTGAAATTCAATATGCTCTACCACCCTTCATTCATTCTTATTTATTACTTTACTTTATTATTAATTATTAATTATTTATTATTATTTTTAAACAATTTTTATCCATGGTGGGGGTTATTTGCACGGGGGGTTAATGTCTAGGGGGTTTTTGGTCGGGGGTATATGTGTCAAGGGGGTACATGTCCGGATACCATTATAATTGTGTGTGTATGTGTGTTGATTCCAAGAATGTGATACTTAATATAAATATGTTTATTTTATTTTTGCCCGTTGGGATATTCATATGTACATAAATATACGTATTTCAATTTGTTTCGATGTGGCATAGAATTACGTACTAAAATGTAATGTCAGAATAAATAAAATAAATTAATGGGAAAATGGTAGGTATGTACGTGTAAAGTACGAACAACTTTTACGTAGATAAATCGCTTTACGTTATGTATCGGAATTAAATACATTACGATTCCTTTCCTTTCAATTACACGAAATTTAAACTTTCAACATCGTATAATTCAACCGTTTGTTGTTTTCCAACGGGAAGCTCTCTTGCTTATAACGGGTGATCCGACAGTAGTGCCTTAAGTTTTCCTCAAACAAAACACTTATTTTATGAGTTAGCGTCGGAAATTTTTTAATGTTTGATTTATGGCAATCATCCGAGAAACACGATATGGTTTGTTTGATTATTTGTTCATTTTTATGGCTCAGATTGGTTAAAATCGGCTTTGGGTTTGATAAGACGGCTCCACAACCCATACAAGCCGTCAAAAAATCACTTAATTGCGCTCGAAGTTCTACCATCCTCCAAAATCATACGATTTAATTCGTTTGGAGCTATTTTACAATTTAATTATATTTAACAATTTATATGGAAATGCTTCGGCAAATTAAACATATGTAATGTTGCGTAGGGGTGGGTTGAGGATCCAAATAAAAGGGCAAAGTCACTTCACAGCATTTATTGGGTGATTAAGGAGATCCACGCACAGCCAATGTTCCGTCCAGAATGCCTTGGTATGGCCTAAGTACCTGCTTATAAAGAGCAGGTCGCTCAGTGCATCTTCGTATCTATTGTTATATTCACGTACCAGTCTCCCACTCTTTCGCGCTGTCAGTTCTGAGAACTCTAGCGGGAGTGCCGTTACCGACCACTAAGTCAATTTGGGGGTCTCCATTGTTAGCCAACTGCACTTAAGCCTGGAGATAATCCTCGAAAAACAAATAAAACGGCGGCACCTTTTCGCATATGCCACAATAACATATAGCCAGCAGCGTGGCTCGGTGATAGCATTGATACTAAGCACCGAAAGGTCGCCGGGATAGATCCTGTGAGCTGACTTCGATTGAGATTTATTCTGAGTATCATCTTAAATGCTGCTGGTCAGATTTGGATATTTGTGACTGCAAGTCGATCGTTTACTATCAGAGCTTGCCAATTTATCTGATTTCATTGTTGAAGCGGTTCCTCCATCAAATTGGAAAAACAATCCTACTCACTATATCACCACTATTTGAATATGATTTCAAAAAGTTATTGCTGGCTAACGGTTTGCAATAGTTATATGATTATTCCCCACGAGACGATTGCCCACCCGAATATTGTTCACACATGTGATTGAGACATGAGATTTCTCAATGAAATGATACTTCTGAATGTGATATTTTCCACCTCAGTGATTGTAAGTTATCGGAGCTGATTTTAACTTATTTGTCTGGTAGCCTGCGCTCATCATTGTTTTCATAATTGAATGTGATGTATTAGTGGAATTTTGATCTTCTCTCTTTCATTTGGGCATCGCAGGGATGTTTTGTATTTGCGGCTGGTTCTTATATATGTGAAATTCAGAAATTATGTATATTTCAAGTGAATATATATTTTCACTGACGTTTCAGTAAAATCATAACCAGTTACATTTGCAGGGTTGGTTTTATTCATTTAAGATTAGATTGTTAGGGTTGGTATTATTTAAGGGTTAGGATAGGTTAGGTTAAGTAAGGGTTGGCCTTATTCATTTAAGATTAGGTTGTTAGGGTTAAATTTAAAGAGTTAAACGTTGTGAATTCATTGTTTGATACATTTTCACTGCTTGAATTGGCGAAAATATGCTTTCACTGTAACATATATATGTACACACATAGGTGCTATCTCTATATTCAAGACATCCCCTACTCTGTATGTATTTTATTATTTGATAGTTTTAATATATCTGCTATTATTATAATGCAATTGTTTTTATGGTTATGTATAAATGTAATTTTTTCCGTGTATATATGTACATATGTATGTATATATTTTATTTTTCTCATTTCTCTGAATTTTTTAGAGACTCCTGTAATGCCACAATGGTCCAAACTTAAACTGAAATAAATGAATAAATGTCTAGGTATACTTATACAGCTGAAAATTAGTTTGATAAATATGATATGGGATAGATAAAATTTTCATTTGGAATGAAAATTTTCCGATTTTTACTTGTGAAATATGTGTTTCATTTGGGAAAAGCTTTCGACGTTGGATCAACCTTTATATACGATTGCGTGTCCGTTCTGAAAAGAAACGTTTCACGTTTCACACGTTATCTTCCGACAGATAATTTACTTTTGATCGTGGAAAACACAGCCACAACTGCCGAGTAATTGAGTAATTAAATAATGCCTGTATGTATGTATGTAATATTGCGATGTTTTTTCGGTATCTTTTAATATGAATTCGGGGTCTCGCGTTGAAGACGAGGCCTATCAAAAAATGATAGGTAGGGATTACGCCTTGCGATATTTATATTTGGAGAAGCCGCCTGGGAAATTAGGAAAGCCTGATTGAAAATGGCCGGTGTGACATTAACTACATTATACTAAATGTTCTCATCAGACGTGCGGTTGGCATAACATAATCGGATAATAGCTCGGATCCCACGGGATCGACGAAACCTTTCGTGGCTAATCTATTGTCGCACTAAATAAGTGGAAATTTCGTTTTTCGGGAGCGCCGAGTTTTTCCTCTCGGTTTGGAATTTTTCCTAGGGTGGGTGGGGGAAAGGGGGAGGAAGGGGGGAGGTGGAAATCCGACCGTTCGATTTAATTGGAATTTTATGTGCGCTTTCGTTTCCGTTCGACGGACACATTATGTGTAGTTATCGCTCATTGGCCGTTTTGTGTTGTGTAATTAAATTCGGATTGTTTTGCGTGTGATGGGTTTTAAAATGGGATGGGGTTTCGTTTTGCCATTGACTTTGTTGTGTTTGTTTATTTTCGATTGAAAATTGTGTGTATGTGTGTGTGTGTGTTGAGTATTTGGTGATGTCGAAGTGTATGTGTAGGGTTGCGTTATTTTATAAACACGTGTACTAAAATGATTCTCAGTATGTGTTTGTTTTGTATGCGAATATTATTTTTGCTTAAATTATATTGTTCTACATACATAAGAACTAAGGTATTCAATTCTTCGAATCTGTCTTCGGACGTGTACATAATATTATATGTATATATGTATGTATGTATGCTGTTTTTGTATTATAATTTTTAGACGGTTACATTACTTAAAAAACTCGGTATATATTTACATATTTATTTTGTATTAAAATATTTCCACTTTCCATTTTTAAAATATTTTGTGAAATTCCCTTTGAACGTGTTTGTGTAATATTTTGGAATTATTGTTTTTTTTTTTGTGGTTGCTTTACTTTCTAAATAGTCTGTATGCGTTTGTATTTTGTGAAAATATTTTTTTATTATAAATTATATTTTTAAACAAATTATTTTTTCAAAATATAATTGGAAA
Source organism: Arctopsyche grandis (assembly GCF_051622035.1). NCBI lineage: Eukaryota > Metazoa > Arthropoda > Insecta > Trichoptera > Hydropsychidae > Arctopsyche > Arctopsyche grandis. The sequence continues at coordinate 28,126,971 of NC_135366.1, forward strand.
TTGATTCGAGTCATATGTACATTCATTTTTACATACATATGTACATATGTTGATTAAATTAGCTAGATAGATAATTCAATACAGCTCATCAAAATACAGCTTTTCTCAATACAAATGGGTTCAATATATATCTTATTAATCATTTTATACATCAACATAAAAATGTTTTAGTCCTATAGCATGTTTTTAACTATTTTTGTATTAAAATTAACGACAACCAACGACATGCAAACGCACATATGTAGGTAAGGCCAACAGGCGACTGCATGACTAAATAGCCACGCGCCAAAAGCGACGAAAACAATAGCTTCCGAAAATATACCTGTCTCTTTCTCTCGCATTGATTCATCGATCAAAAAGAATATGCAAGCGAACAGTCAAAAACAGACTTATCGCTACCGCCTTCAAATCCTACTTTTGAACGTAGAAATGTATAAATGTATTTTTTATGATGTACCCCTTTTCTAAATCATACAAAATCTATTAAAATAAATTACTTGTAGTTCGTTCTAGGAATACAAAAAATATAGGGTGTATAGCTTTGAAAACCACATTGTTATTACGAAAAACGTAAAAATTGGTGCACTTGCATACCCCACTTCGGTGAGAGAAGTACCCCATTTCTAAATCATACAAAATCTATTAAAATAAATTACTTGTAGTTCATTCTAGGAATACAAAAAATATAAGGTGTATAGCTTTTAAAACTACATAGTTAGTAGGAAAAACGTAAAAATTGGGGCACTTGCATACCCCACTACGGTGAGGGAGGGTTAATGCATAGTCAGATTTATCTTATTAATCATTTTATACATCAACATGAAAACTTTTAGTCCTATAGCATGTTTTTGACTATTTTTGTATTAAAAAATAACGACAACCATCGACATGCAAACGCACATACATAGGTAAGGCCAACATGTGACTCCACGACTCAATAGCCACGTGCCAAAAGCGACGAAAACAATAGCTTACGAAAATGTAGCTGTCTCTTTCTCCCGCATTGATTCATCGATCAACAAGAATATTCAAGTGAGCAGTTAAAAACATGACTTATCGCTACCGCCTTTAAATCATACTTTGGAACGTAGAAATGTACAAATACCCCTTTTCTAAATCATACAAAATTTATTAAAATAAATTTCTGTAGTTCATTCTAGGAATATAAGAAATATAGTGTGTATAGCTTTGAAAACCACATAGTTGGGGCACTTGCATACCCAATCACATCGGTGAGGGAGGGTTAAGATGATCGTTACAAATCGAACAAAATTTCTCAATACGTTTTAATAACACAAATCATTCGATAAAAAATCGATTGGCGCGTAATAACGTTTACCGATACAATGCATTTCCTAAATACCAAACCGTTACAATCAATTTATACGGCCTTTTTTCCACCAAAATCCGAATACTTCTATGTGGGTATATACATACACACATATATATATATATATATATATATATATATATATATATATATATATATATATATATATATATATATATATATATATATATATATATATATATATCTCGAATTGAACGTCCAATTTGGTAATAATTGAAGACGTCTACGTCCAATTAATCCGTGCTTCCGATTTCCGACTGAAATGCTCCGTGGAGAGCATTTCAGTCGGAAATCGAGCCGAGCATAGACAGGTGCATACCTTCATACATATATGTACGAGTATATCTCTCTTTCTCGTAATACCGCACACGGCGAGTTCAAACAGACGAAATTGAGGAAACGCTCACGAAAAATCCGGTATGCGTTTAATTGCCCGCTCTATACTCTTCTGCCTGTACGACAAATGTCAGGGCTAATAAACCGAGACACGAAAAAGGTCGACTCTTGTCGAATTTCTCAACCTCCCCCGCGTACTGGTTTAAAGGTAGTGGTTCAAGTAGAGATTTGTATGCCGTAAAGTTCGTAGCAATTCGTTTATCGACTACTTGTGTGTCAACAAATAAGGGTTTAGTTAGCAATACAATACAATCGGTCGAGTGATCGTTGCTTTCTTTCAAGGACTTATATTATAATCAGTTTTTTTTTCAATATCTTGAAGGTGACCATTTAGCTAGAAATTCGTCTGCAGATAAGTATGTCGTAAACTAGAGACGCTACAACATATTTGATAAGAAACATATCAAGAGATTTATTTTTTACAATTTCGCCATTACAGATTATCTATAGGTCGTCATTATGGCTAATTTATTACAAGACATTGAAAACTCATAAATAACGAGACATCTAAATACTTAATTATTATATACATACACATGTAAATCGAAGCAAAATACCTGACATCATGGTGAGATATTACAAACATCGTTTAAAGACGATTAATTACATTACAGTTTTACATTCGATAAACAACCACAGAGACATCTGTAGTGAGAAATCTGGCGAAACATGCGATATAACAATAACTCAAGGTTTGCAACAGAAAATTGGGAAGGAAAAGCCAATTTTACAGGAACCGTTTCAATGAAAATCATAAAAATTAGCAAATCCTAATAAGAAGCGATCGACCTCGACAAACCAAGGTCTGGCCAACAACGAGACTCTTAGTGGGAATCGAACACGTGACATCAAGCACAAAATAATTCAATAGTCACCACTATATAGACCACGCTGCTGGTTAAATAATTTATATGTATATAAAAACATTGTGAAACTTATGTCCGGTCCATTATTTGATAATATTTTGAGTCAATACAACTAGGATCACCTGATTGGTTATATTATGTAAGGAAATACTTATAAATGAAGTCTCACCTGTTGGTAGTTGAGTTGCCAGTTGAGTAAGAAACAGTTACGTTTGATAAATTTCTATAGACTTGTCAATGCTTACCTTGAAATTGAATTCGATAAAAGATCATTTCGTTCTACTGAAGATAATTCTAAGAAACGAAGTTGAGATATTTGTCTCTCATAGCTGCGAACAAATACCGTAGCTAAAGACCCTACGAGAGACAAGTTTGCCGACAATTCTCCGCGTCTTGGCCTAATCTCGCCTTCATAACTTGTGCTAAATATGAATTGAACAGTTTGACATTCGTTTAGATATGATTAAATTCATACTGGATTTATAATTGTATACATAGGGTTTGTCGTAGCGTTTCCAGCAACGAAATATGTCATAGCTCATATAGAGACTCGTATTTATTGATTTATTTATTTATACAGGTTACACCCATTTTTATTAACACGACCTCTATTGTCCACATTGTCCGTAAGTATAATTCATGGTCAATTACAAACATTGATTATTGAATATTACAGTCATTATAGAGACATATATGGATACAGTTTTGCAGCATTTTTAAATATCAACAAATTATGGGATTGCAAATTAGTTGGAATCGTTTCCGAATAGTCAAATAAATTGTCAAAATCTGATAGGAAACGATCGAAATTGTAGTCACATATCCAAGGTCTGGCCAGCAACAAAGCCAAGAATAGAACCCGCGACCACACAATAAAAAGCATTACATGCTAACCACTTATATGTTGACAAATCTCTCCGTGAATGACTACCTTTAGTTGCGCCTTATAATGGCGTTCGTAATAACAGAGTTTAATTAATTGTAGGACGGTGTAAATAAAGTGTGTACATGTTCATGGAAAAATAATAAATAAACGTATTATATAAAAATGGGAGATTCGTCTCTCGAGCGGGTAATGGAGGCTTGACATGGAACTCTCTGTGAATTATTGCAGACAGTTTCCACGGTCGGTTTGTATATACGAAAAGAATAAGGTGGTATGTAATAATGAAATGGGTAGGATAAGGATCCGAGCACTTTCGGTAGATTGCATGCAGTCGTATTAAAGATGAAACTGCATTATCGTAGCATATTGCAAACTTCTCGACCTTACTGCATAGATCGCTGCGATAGATACGTATGTACATACGTAATACGCGAATTATTCACGTAACACGGAATCTTGTTTATGAGAATATTTTAGATTTTTTTTTTGTTTGAATTCCTCGATCGATTTTGTGTATTTATTGAGTGCACTCAATCGAAGCGTTTGTGCGTTTTTTTCGAGTATTGTGTATTCGTTTGTTAATAAGATGGAGCTTGAAGTTGTGTGTGTATACATAATATAAAAAAAATGTTATCGTTGATGTGATTCATTCGATAGGAAGCGTTTGGGTTGAATCGTGTAAAAAGTCGTTTTAATGTTTGTGCGATGGAGTTTTTGTAGATTTTGTTTTGAATCGTCTGGTATTGTTTGTTTGTTTTTTGACTGAGGTGTATTTATGAAGTGTTTAAACGAAAATAACTGTTGATTGTAATCGATAGGGTGAATCAAATTTCAGTATGGTTAAATTGCGCCTAAATTGATGGATATATTTTTTTTTGTGATGATTTAATTTTGCAAAGTATTGAATTTGATATGATATGAAAAATTAGTTGAAATAAATTAAATTAAAAATTTGGTGGATTTTTATAATACGGTGAATACTTTTGGTCCACATCTCACAAGTGTCGTTTTGTATCGTCAACTGTTTAAGCTTTTTGATCAATATTGTTACTATTTATTTTTAAATTTAATATGTTTTAAATTTTTAAATATGTTTTTTTGAATTTTATAAGAAAATTTTGTGAAAATATTTAAAATCAAGTTTTTAATGAATTTTTAAAATAAGATGATTATTTTTGGTCCACTTTTGAACGTTGCATAAATTGTCGACTTCAACGTTGTCTATTTAAGCTTTTTGATCAATATTTTGGTAATACAATTATAAAATTAGTGTTTTTTACGATTTTTAAAGTATTATAATTACATTATTGCAAAAAATGTTTCAAAATAAGTTTTTTATGAATTTTTAAAATAGTATGACATATTTTCGGTGCACTTTTGAACGTTGTCTATTTAAGCTTTTTGATCAATATTTTTGTAATAAAATTATAAAATTAGTATTTTTTTACAATTTTAAAGTATTATAATTACATTATTGCGAAAAATGTTGTGAAAATGTGTCAAAATAAGTTTTTTTATGAATTTTTAATATGGGTTGATTATTTTTGGCACAAATCTGAACATCGTTATATCTTGTGTTGTTTGTATAGATTTTATTGCAAGTTTTTATTTTTATTATTAATTAACTACATTTAAAAAGTATTCAATTTAATTAAATATTGTTTTTTTCATAAATACATCAAAATAAAATTTATATGATTTATTTAAATTGGGTGATTGTTTTTGGACCACATTTGTCAAAAAGTTATGTTTTTATTGTAATTTTTTGATTAATATTTATACTATTACATAAGAATATATATGTATTCTTCAATAAATTTCCACTATCTTATGACTAGAAAAGAACATCCACTTCCTTCCAGCATAAGTAATATATTTTCATTACAAGCGATTCGATATAATCCGAGCCATCTTCTAGCGATTGTAATTATTAAATTTACGACAAAGCTTTAAACATCGATAGAATCATTTAACTTTCTTGACTTTATAATATACTTATGTATGTGTGTGATATATGTATGTATGTCCATATGTATGTATATCTATATATTGTTCATAGTTCGGTAGTATTGACGCGTTGCAAAACTCGTTCGAACTTTATTACGCCAGTGTTGCCGCACAGTGTGGCCCATCAAAACTTTATTACGACGTACATATAAATTGGAAACGAGATTAACAATATAAATACCTATGTATGGATGCTTACCTGCGGAATTAAATCGAACTTCCGTCGTATAAACGATTCCGAAGATCGGTTTCGATCGATTTTTCTAATGATTGGATCGAATCGAACGATGACCGCTTCTTTGTCTTTCGCTCTCTTCCCATGGCGTCCGTTTGGAGAAAAAATGTATAAAAAAAAAAATAAACCACTTGACCAGTGATCTATTAATAATGCGACGATGATCTATCGGACGTTTCCGGACAATTTTCACAAACGAAAGACTTGATTGCTCGTTAGCATGTCGACGATGGGATGAGCTCTGCCGGTCTATCCAATCAACGAAATAGGTATTCTAAAACGGCGGAAGCATATCTAATTTTGTACTGTTTATCATTTTTTTTTTTGGTTATTTATTTTGTATCCGCAGAATAATAGTTCTTTGTGCGTACGTATCGTGGTTTTAATTCGATCCGATTTTAATCGATTATGTGTATAATGTTACGAGTGCACGGCTCTGTCGATTATGTTGTATACCGGAATATAATATCGTGTTATTATAAATATTATATTATGTAATGGTAGGTGTGTCGTGGAGATTATTTTTTAATCAATTCTTTAATGCTACATTGTACGTGGATGAAATTCGATCTTATTAAGTATTTTTGGATGAAAGATTAGCTTCAATTGTGACAAGCGTAGTATGTAGCTGTTTTTTCAATGGAATTAAATAGTGGTTTAAATATTCACATATGAATATTCATACATCATTATAATGTATAAATCTAATTAACGATTAAATTTGTATATTACTGAATAATAATTATGTACGTATTTAAATAAAAACTTTATATATTGATACTTCGTAACTAAGTTTTATATAAGATATCTATTACGTATTTTTATAATTATTTATTAATAATTCTAAAGAATAACTTAAATAAATGTCAATGAAATTTTATTGTAAATATTAGACACATACTCTATAATGCTTTCTAGAAACAAAAATTTTGGATTTGGAAGGCTTTTTTTATAATTTTTATACAACAGTAGTGTTAGTACTTTAATTGAAAATCAAAAAGCTTTTTAGCATTGTATTATAAATTATTTTTAATTTAGTATTGAAATAATTTTATATTAGCTACTGAATGTTTGGAATTAAATGATATATGTACATATGTATAAATATCTTCTTCTTTACCTTTCAAAAAGATATTCATTATTAAAATTACATGAACGTAATAAGGATTAAACGAACAAGTCTCATCCTACGCTCTTGAAAGAGAAAATGAGAGGTTCAACATTAAATTAAATCTTGAAATATATTTACTCTTACAATCTGTTGAAAATAATCATTAGAGGGATTATTTTACTATATAATATAAATAAATTGAAAAACTATTATTCACACTTTTAAATGGGTGATCAAAACGAGCGCACATACATTGGTTAGATAGTACTTTAAAACGCCCCAGAATCGGAACAAATGTATCAAAATCAATCAATCGTAGGGTTGCTGAGGTTCAATTGGGGTTAGAGGCGTATCCGGACAGAGGTTAAGGGTTAAATCCCCTTCTCTCACTAGTGATTCATACCAGTAGTAACATAGCTAATCGTCAATAGATCTAACGGCGCGTCTGTGAGGGTTAAAATAATAATTTATATTCTATATGTGTGATTTTTTATTTTATTTTTTGTAACATTTCACAGAGCAGAATAATTACAAGACACTTTGCTTTTACGAAACGTGTAATCATTAACCTTTATATTTATATTTATTACGGACATTGAAATTTCACCGGAGGCAAAATAAATAGAACCGACGTCGAACGGCGTAGGCGGCTCGCCCGGGTAATCCAAATTGATGCCCTTTTACTATATTTTCACTTATTGAGCCATAAATATGTACATTAATAATTGTAATATATTATATTCGTAATTTATTCGAGTCGCTAAGCGATGTTTTAGAAGCGTATTTAATTTATTCATTATAGGAAAAGCACAATGTTTGTCTAAAAATTTAAGTAAGGCGCGCTCGGATCGAAAGCAACACCATGAATAATACATATAAGGTTATAACGAATTTGAATATGTTTTAACGTTAAGATGTGTATGCTTTAATATATATAAAAAAAACATCTATTCGTGGAATTCTTGTATGAATTTCGTATTCAAAGTGCACTTTTACATATATGTAATACATACGTAAAGCGACTGTGCGTACATACATATCTTCGTCAATGACTTTTGAATGTCAATCAAAGTAATTTGTTTTCAATTTTCATTTAAAATTTCAAATATTGAAGCATTCATTTTAAACTAACTATTATGCATTGCTATATGTAACTAATGGAAAATCTGAATGAAAAGCTACAAAATCGCCGCAAAATGTCATTTTAGACAACGTGACCGAGATTCCTATACTTTTTGGAAAAAAATCAAAATAAAATACTTAAAATTGACTAATAATGAAATAAATTATATAATATTCTAGTAGAATGGGTTCTTTAGATGTTTCTATTAACAGATTGCTGGGAACTTTATTAACAGAATATTATCCGAGTTAGGAATAGTTGATGTTTGCCTTAACTTAACGTTACGTACGCATTTTGTATGTCGAAAATTAGTGTTAAAATTCAAGACGTGTCCGTTTCAATCGGTTTCGACGTCTTTTCATAATCCCGATCTAATACTTGTCATATACGATAGGTGCATTTTTTATTTTAATTACCGGTCAAATCAGTGGAAACCGGTCGGACCCGTTCGCGCGGTGTGTATTGACAACAATCAGTCAATATTAATGAGTGTCGATGACGAAATTTTTCCTTAGAAGATAGTTGTGTCGGTTCAGGTGTTGGACTAATTAATTAATTGGATTCGTATTATATGTATACACGTATGGAGAGGAAGTGAGATTATTCTGAGTGCACATTATTGAGCTTTCGTACGATCGTATCTCGCGTTGTTCCCACGTACATATTATGTACGCACGTTGCGGAAAACATCTGCTTCTGCTTCGATGGCCGATGTCGATTGTATTTCACTCGGAGGTTTTGCAAATTGTGGATTTTTTTTTCGTGAAAAGGAAGTCGTCGATTGGTACTTCAAGTGTGCTTATGTTATACTCCTGGGGAGATTTTATAGTGGCGGGTTTAATTGAAGAGTGGTCTGTGACGCAACGAAGTTATTGATTTAATTAGATACACTTTCGATCGAACAATGGGTAGTAAAATTGTAATGAATTCAAATTGGACACATTCCACTCCTAAATAGCTTAGATTCAAAATCGTTTGCTGTTTTGCTTCATTAATATGATACTATATGCAAATACGTCAATGGATAGACAGCTATCAATATAATCGATTGTGCAATTTTGAGGTTTAATATTGCGACCGTAAATCTATGTATCTAGTGATTTTCGGTCTTTTAGTATGAATATGATCGTAAAATTTAATGAATGCCATTAACGTTTGAAATTGTATAGTACATTTTTTAGATCAAAATCATTTGAAAATAAGCATTGAAATGTATACAGTATGATATAAAATGTACCATTCGAATTTATCATCCAGTATATTTGAAACCTGCATTTATCCAGTTTATTTTATATTTGAGATCTCAAAATGATGCTCTAAATATAGAAAATCCTTAAATAGACACATTTTATCCACTACAACTACATGTAATATTATAAGTATATAAAATTAGACGCTTTAAAGCATTGATCTTCAAGATTTCAATATAAAATATACATATATACATACTGTCTAGCTTAAAATTTCTTAAGATTTGTCAAAATTCAATAACTTTAGATTTATACATGTATATTATATATGTATGTACGTAATATAAATATGATCATTTTATATATATTAATAACACGAGCAACAAAAAAATCACGTTTTTTACTTACCGGAGCAGAGACTAATCAATCTTTACTATCAAAATCATTTACCGCTCGAATTAGTACGTTTACATATAAAAAAAAAATATTAAGATAGAAAACTAATATTTATAGACGTGGTAAAGTAAAAAATTAGCAAAATAAGCTCATAATATCACGGGGAAAGATGTGCAAAAAAATAATATTTTTGACTTTTAAAATTCGCTAGATAATTAATTATAATGATTTTGAAGCCTTTAAAATTTAAAATCAATAGAAAAAATATTTTGCGTTTATGACTCAAACTGTAAAATTTGCGCTTATATTTCATAAATGAGAAGGAAATGACAAAAATAATTGTCATATTGGAATTTACTGGATCAAATTAAGTAAATATTGATAAGTCTCCGCTTTGGTAATTTTTTTATTGTTCAGAGTATATATTATTTAAATAAAATAACTGTATTTTGGGTCAAACCATGTCCCTCTTAACTTACAAGATGCAATAAAACCTTCTGATGCAGCAAAACAGACCTAAATTTTTTAAATCAGTCAAACGAGTCCATGAATTTTGATTTAAATACATACATATGCACACGTTTGCTTTTATTTATATATACAAGGTGATAGTTTTTCTTATCTGCGTAATATATGGTGTCCACTTAAAGCTATCAAAGTGTTCACAAATCACAACGAGGAATGGGTCAGCGAGCATCGAATGCTTGACCAGTGAGATAATCCGCGTATATACGTATTATTTTTTAATACTTCGGGTTCTTTCTCGTCTGTTGGAATTCGAGTATGCACACATGTAAAATGTCGCCCACGCTGATAAATTTTTGGCGGGTTTTCGTTAACCGACCGGTGAGATTTTTGTGCGACCTCAACCTTGCTTTGTTCGCAAGATCGTGGTCGTGTGTCGTCTCCGAGTTATTATTATAACGGTGTTTTTGTCTCGAGACTTGACCGTGTATGGACAAAGCGTCCGGTTTTTTTTAACCCTTTGCATGCCGGCGATGTAGGTAGTGGATGTGGGAATTTATGCGTTTTTTAGATTCTCCGAAGTACGTATGTATATGAGTGTTTTTCTGTAGGCTTCGACGGTTTGGGTTTTGTGGATATTTTTTTTTCGCTTTTGGGTCAATTGGATGGTCATATGTATCAATAGCGATATACCGGTTTACTGGTAAATCGTCAAAATTTCATCATCGGTAAATTTTAAAGTTTATAGGCAATTAACGGATACTATTTTTCGCAAATTTAGTATATAAACACGCATTTAATTAAATAATGTTACACTAAAAGTTAATGCAAATGGCGTGTTGTGGATTAGGTTGTCTGGAATTTGTTTATTTTCAGTATTAAATGTGGCAATTTTAAATTGACAAATTCACTGGCAACAAATCGTAATAAATGCGATCGGACGGTTGTTTTAAATAATGATCGAAACATTCAAATGGTTCAAGCTTTAAATAAATAAATATGATGTAAAAAATTTATGTATTGTTACGAATTTACTTTAATGCATTATTTACCTGAGATATATTTTTAATTATTTATGATTCAATCTACATGTACATAGGTTAACATTTTTTGGAAATGTTAAATTCAGTTACCTAATCCATTTTTTTTTCATTTACTGGTATATACCGGTAGTAGAAAAAATCATTTACCGTTTAGCGATTAGTGAAATTTGACGGTAAATTACAATCCCTAGTCGTATGGTTCTGAGTAAATTCCTGAAAATCAACTGTTTGGATGTCACATAGCTTGAAATACAAGTTTAAAATCGGTGTTGAAAATTGCTAACAATTGCAAAATATATCTATTTATTAATTTGTGATAAATATTGTTGAATTTATTAATTCATTTGTATTATTTTCTCTTCCACAGGTGAGTGTATTGAAAGCTTTCACAACGCATGTTCAGTAAAACGCGACAAACCCAACTAAAAGGTATGTCAACCTAAATCCATTTTCATCATCATCGACGTCTATGATGGATTAATCCATCACACCGGGTTCATAAATTCACCAACGATTATAATTTCTCACTGTATTTATTTACATGTAAATTAGATAGGGCTCAGAAGTATGTACATACGTACGGGCCTTAGGGCCAGCCGTATCCGGCTATTTTCGTTGATTTATAAATATAATAAAAATTTCACTTGTTTGTATGCAAAGTAAACGATATGATATATGTATGTATGTATTATGTGTATAGTTTTACAAAGCCTTATCGCAAAATTCTCACGAGTGTACATTAAAATGCGTGCAAACACGAAAAACAATGATTGATTATGATTGACCGGAGGCGGTTGCCGTGACCCCTGTTGGGAAAATCGGGAAATTCGAGGGAAATGGCCGGTCGGGGGGTCGGGTTCGGTTTCGAGGGGGTGGCTGAGGGGTGTCGTGATCGGACCCATTGAAAGATTAAGACCCCCTAAATGTTGATAAGTCAATATAAGTAAGGTAAGAAGGGTGGGTCACGCGAAGTTTGTTAAAAAGTCGTAATGTTGCGGAAATCACGGTGCGCCGCCCACCATCGTAGAGCCGGAAAACACGCAAGTCCGGACACTTTTAATAGGCGAGAGGTCGGAAAAAGTGCACTGGTTTGGATTTTCATGTTTTGAAAATTTTTGACGTGGAACTACGTCCTGTTAGCGGTGGCCGCCATGCGAAAATGTGTGAACGCTCATGTCATTATACATATATGTACATTTGAGATCTCTGTTTTTTGCGGACGTTGTGCGATGGTTGAATGCTGTCTTTAAAATCGATATAAATCTGAAATTGTTTATTATTTATTGTAATGATAATAAATGTCATTGAATTAGATTATATCGGTTTGGCCGTTGATTTAAAATCAGTCCGTAGTGTTCCGTTAACGTTGTGTCTTCAGAGCGGAGATTAATCAATCTTTACTATCAAAATCATTTCCCATTAGCATTAGTACGTTTACATACCAATATTTAAATAGAAAATCAATGTTTATAAACGTGGATAAGTGAAAAATTATCGAAAAAAGGTCATGATATTACGTAAAAAAAATGTGACAGAAAAAAGTATATTTTTGACTTTTGAAAAATCGCTAGATAATTATTTTAAGTATTTAAAAGCAATAAAAAAATCAGAATCAGTAGAAAAAAACATCCAACTTTTGATTCCAATACTCATATTTGGCACTGAAATATTAGATTTCTAATTAAAGATTGCAAAACCAAAAAGCTGTAAAAATTGCCCATTTTTTTAACGTTCACATCTCTAAGCGAGAGAAAGCCAACAAAAATCATTGTTATATTCGAATTTAGTGGGTCAAATTTAGTAAAGGTTGATATGTGTACGCTCCGGTAATTTTTTTGTTGCTCAGTGTAATTTGCATAAACCAAATATTTATACATATGTATATGTAAATGAATATTTGCTTTGGTATGTTGCTTTTCGGGAAAAAATTTTAGCTAAGGCGTGTGCAATTTTTTCTTTGAAACATATTATATAGTTATAATTTAAGTCTGTCAAAATTTTTAATACACATTCCATAGTACAAGATTTTATGTTATGTTTTATGAATATTTTACATAATATTTCCGTGCCTTCGTTAAATGTACATACATACATACAATAAAACAGTGTAAAATATGGTTTTAATTTTTATCTATCGTATCTCATTTCAATCTCATCATCATAACTATCCAAGAAATCGCAATAAATCTGCAAATTTATATGGAGGATGATTTTGAATTTTACTGTAGATAATTATTATAATTTCACTCCTAGATCATGGACATTGTACAACCGGCGTTGCCCAATCCAAAATAAAAGCGGCGTGTATGCTTTATTTAAAGTTTGGTCTTATCAATTGATTCGTCACAATCTCAAGAAATTTATGATTATTAAAGCAACTATTTATTTTTTTGATATGGAATATACGATGTCTAATTACAAATATAGTCAAACGACGCCGAATATGTCTATCAGTATTATATATATTTAAAATGAAATGGGTTTTTATTTAGTTCTGTTTTAATTTGTAATTTTCCATTAACACGGCACCTTTGTAAAATCAATTAACCGATAGTGAATAGAAAACTCCATCAGGTTGCAATTAAGCGTGAAAATATCACGTCGTTATCGTATGAATGTACATATTATATATATTACAGTTTGCACTTTAATTGTTTCAAAGCGATACTTGATCCATTAATTATTGGGCATTAATCAATCCGTGATATTTTATCATAGCAATTTCGTGCGAAATTAATAAGTACCCCAGTTCAAACTACAATGTATATTGTATGTATATATATCCATATTATATGTATATTATATTATATTTGTACGAGCTTAATTATCCTTTTGATATCATTTTCGTCTCACGTTCCACTTGACACACGCGTTGCCTCCTAGCCATTGTACTATCGTTATATTTATCTCCATTGGAAACGACAGTAATTGGCGGTTTCGTTCTGCGTTCTTTGAATCTTTCATAGTCCACTCGGCTGAACGTTAATTAAGCCTAATTCAACGGTTAAAACGGCTATCAAATTAAATTTTCAAAATAGTAATCCTGGCCCGGGATCGAGAGGGAGGCGTCGCTGAGTTTTAATTTGCGCATATGTACATACATATATGTAATGTAATTCAGCCGATTTTAATACATTAGCGATTCGATTCGATCATTCAGCGTTTGGGATTTCGGGGGTTCGAATCCCAGTCGAGACTTCAAAGCATTTCGATGGGGGATGGAGTGAGGTCCCCAGGTATTGGCACTCATCTCGTTTCGAATGTTTTGGCTTTCAGGACGTAGTACACATACAATATGTATGCGTATCCATCTGAGTATACCTATGTACTCGTTTTGATCCGAGTTAATGTTACGTGTCGCCGAGTGGCTCGATAGTATTTGTTTTGTGTGTGCCTGTAATGTTAATGTACTGGGTAATTTAGCCTCGTATATGTTTTTCATCACTATGCTGTGTCGAATGGGTGTTTCAATTTCGCCCCGGGCTGAGTTTGGTCAAGTGTGTCGGTGTTTCGAATCGAGAATTTAAATGCTTCTGGATTCTGGTTGCTACTGGTTTCAAGTGTGATTCTGTTGTGTGCTTATAATATACGTATATATATTTTTTATTTAAGTTTAAGTTTGGACCATAGTGGCATTGCAGGAGTCGAAAAAATACAGAGAGATGAGAAAAATAAAAATATATACATATTTTATTTTATTTTACATACATACATAGATATACCAGGTAGACCCTAATGCGCCTTCCTAGACAATTAGGTAATTACAAACATTGCAGCTTTTAATAATAGAAGATAAAGTAATGTCAAAGTGGCTAGCTAAGGCACCTATAGCCAGAATATTAGAACCAACTTCAAATACATAACATCCTTGTTAAGTCCAAACGGAAAAGAGTTCCACTCATGTATCAAATTCAATTATGAAAATAATGATGAGCGCAGTCTGTCAGAAAAATAGGTTAAAATAATCCCCGATAACCTATTCTCACTGAGGTGGAAAATATCACATTAAGGCTCAGCAGCAACGATTTCGGATAGTACTGTATTTTCTATTGTATCAATTCGAAACAGAACTTCTTGAAGGATTATAATGTTTGCTGATAAAGATTCAAGTCGACTTATACTATCGTATCATATTTCGATGACCGTGACATCGAAAGGCAAAGGAGAGCTATTTGTGTAAGGGCAAATATGCTGACAAAACGGTTGTACCACTCCAGTGTAGAGGTTAAGAGACAACTAACGCCAGGGGCGAATCTTCTAATATATAATTTCGAAAGAGACTTTGTATGTATGTAACTATTTTTAAAATAAATTTGAATGAAACAAAACTATTCAAATAAATTGGCCATTTTTAAGCGGCTTATATTACGAATACCGAGCAAAGCCGGGTAAAAGTACTAGTACATATATAATTTCGTAAGATACTTTGCATGTATGTAAATATTGTTTGTTCGTAAATCCGTGACGTCATCGAACAAATGAATAATCAAATAAATTTAATAAAATGTTTGCTATTACATAGCTTGGCCATGTTTAAGCGGTTTATATTACAAATACCGAGCGAAGCCGGGTAAAAACACCAGTTATCTTATTATATAGATTGCATTATTCTACCTTTTCTCTGGAATAAAAAAGTTATTATTATTTGTTGAGGTGTTGTATGTATATTAAACTTATGTTTGAATGAGTGAGTATCTTTTTCATTGATGAATGACTTTGGATCATTTTGGCTCCTCGGTTTGATTTACAATATTGTATTATTTAAGATAAGATAAAACACAATAAAAGTCGACAGCGTAGAATAGACAGCATTTCGCATTCTACCCAACAATGTGATCCGACTTTACGACATAACACGTGATCGATTGCATCTTGCAGTCCATTCGCGACGACACGGAGCATTGTGGCTTTGAAAGGAGACATCTCGTCGACTAAATTGAGAGGTCAGACGATGCGAATGTATTATATGTATTTATACCGTGTGTATATTATGTATGTATGTAGATCCACGTGGAAACGTTTCGAGTATATGTACGTACGTATGCGCGTGTGTTGTGTACGAGAGGCAGTTTGCGGTGTCTGAAACAGGTTCGGCCGGACAGGAAGCGCCAACAGAAGCATCGGAATAACCTCTGGAATGGAATGGAATGGAGTGGAATGGAACGGTGGAGAGAGAGAGAGAAGGTCAAAGACATCACGTCGACCATCTCCATCTCCGGTGGGCCGCAATTGGCGAACCGGTAGCAGCGGCAGCCGAACCGGTCCATCAATCACCGACCATCACGATCGATTTACATTTAACCGGCATAATCATACGGGGCTGGGCTTTTAAATTTTATCGTTTGTGTGTGTGTGTGTGTGTGTGTGTGTGTGTGTGTATGTATGCATGAGGAGACATTTCCGTAACTACTTACATATGTAGGGCTTGTGTGTAGTTTCAATTTTGCCCCCCTCCCCCTCTTCTTCTTTTTTTTTTAGTTAAACTTATTTATTATTACAAACCTCTTTTATGTTTCACTTACGATTACAATTTTGAAAAAAATTTGCTTCTCATCCGATCGTTTTCATACTTTGCCATATTGCTCATCAATATAAGTAAATGGATCCTCCGCCATTACGATGGTGCAAAAATATCGTGTTAGACGCGTTTGAAAATTCTCCCACGAATAAGTGCATGACGCTAATCGCCCAAAATGTTCGGTGGCATTGTTCGCCGACTGCGCTCGTTTCGGCGTTTTCTTGGCGAATATCCGTTTTCGCCGTTATCTAGCTTTAATTGCTTAAACGCCTATAACTATTTCTTTTTTTCACTGTATATTTTATAAAATTTGCTCAATAGGTTCTCATATATATTTAGGTCACTCATATTGTAGTAAATGTTGATCGTGATATAATTTATTATTTATAACAATGATATGACTAATGTGACCTGATAGGTTGCCCCAAAGTGTCACACCAGTCTGTAGGTTATCGGAAATTATTTTAACATATTTGTCTGGTAGCCTGCTGCGCTCATTATTATTTTCATATGTGATGTGATGTATAATATGAGTGAGATTTTGATCTTCTCTCTTTCATTTGGGCCTCGCAGGGATTTATTGTATTTGTGGTTGGTTCTTATATAATGGTGCTGGCTATATGTATGTGCAAGACATTCCCTACTTTGTATTTTATTATTTGATATTTTTACTTCATCTGCTATAATTATAATGATATTTGTTTTATTACATACCTCCTTTACGTTTCACTTACGATTACAATTCAGGAAAAAGTTTGCCTCTTATCCGATCGTTTTCATACTTTGCCATATTGCTCATTTTGGTCATCAATATAAGTAAATGGATCCTCCGCCATTACGATAGAGATAAAATATCGTTTAAGAAGCTTTTAAAATCTGCGGGGCGAGATACTCGGTGACGTTTACCGTTGACGTTTGTTTATTAATTTTAAACATAGATGGGGGTAGAAAAAAAAATTATTGGTGTTTTTTTATTATTTTTTATGTTTAATTTTATTTTTCTCTATAAATTTATTAGATGTGAGAAGTGTACAAGATACAGAGAGGGTAGGAACGTTTCCCAATCCACTCTCGATCTTTTGCTTGGGGATGCGTTTTGCGTCTTCTTCTTATTTACAATTAAGGTTTCTGATTTCCCAGACTTATTCCTGGATCAAGAGACGAAGCTTTCTATTTTGTGACCTATAAATCATTACTTATTTTTTGACTTAACAAATTAAAAAAAAAAATGAAATTATAAAATTAAATTTATTTGAAAACGCTTTTTAAATTTACTGAAATACTTGAAAGAGAATCCGAAAGCTTATTTCTGTATTTGGTACAAATATTTACAGTAATGGAAAAACTCTTTCACTTTCTCAGTTTCTGTTGAAGTTGGATTTATAGTTAAAAGGGATGACAACATATTTTGATTATTTGTTTTCTCTCCTGTCAACATTTATATTCGAAAGTCGAGGCTTTTTTACTTATGTACATTATTCTGTAGATGTGTCTTTGATAACTCTTTATTCAAATCAAACACACAATTGTATCATCCATGTTAATCAGAATCTTAAATTTCTTCCTTTGTGGAATCGTCAATATACTCGTTTCGTAATAGTTTCATCGTAAGATATACATTAATCATTATTACAAAATTTGTAGATCGTTACGATTGCAATATTTTCTCCGGGATTCGAGATAGGAATTCCGGGATACGGGACATCAAAAATTCCGCATAGTACCAGGAATTTCTGTCTTGGGTCAGAAACTCTACTTACAATCGAAGTTTCACTTCAAATACCTTCCAAAATCATAACATGTCGATTGTTTCGTCATCAAATTGACACGTTTCTCAAGTGTGTGTGTATTTTGATACTACATACATATGTATTATATATAAAAGGTTCGGTTTTTTAACGAATCTGTTTTCGGTTCTAGATGAAGGTAGTGGCGGTGGCAGTGGGCGTGTTTATGTATGTGGTTTAAAATATGAAAGACGGTTTAATGAGGATTGTTGGGTTTTCGGCTCGAGGGGGGTTTTTTTTCCTAGGAATCGTTGGATGACGGGTTGTGAGTGTAATGAAGTGTGATAGTTAAGTTAGATTCTCACGTGCTCGGTAATTGAATTTTATGGTCGTTGTGGATGTGTTTTGATCATTGCTAGAATCGGCTTTGATTTGATTATTAAATGCCTTTTGTTGTTTACGAGGTATGCTATAATAGGTGCTGGTTTTGTGACCGCTATCTATTCTACAGCATTTTATGTGTTACGTTTTGAAGGAAATGTGCGGCAATTTACGCTGCCATTTTGTTTTTTTTGACGTTTATGCCGGTTGTTGACAGATTTTGAAGATTGTGTGGAGTTAATGTGTGAATTTGATTATAGATTAATATACGACATGATTGTAGTGAAATGATCTTTTATCAAAAATCGATATAATTAGTGTCGGTTTTAATATATGTAGAAATATATTATATACGTATGTATGTAGTTGATACATAATTGTGGATTTAACATTTATTTATGACATTGTTCTAAGGATTGGTTTTAGTGTTTGTTTGCGTTTCTTTGATTTTGATGCGTCTCGAAAATCATGCTGTATTTTTAGACTATTTTTTTCGAATATCTTTGTATTTATGATACTAATTATAGGTTGCTAAATGTTAGCATGTTCAAATTTTGTGTGATCGTTGGTTTTAATTTTAGCAATTTTTTGCTAGGAATTTTGTTAAATATTTTTATTATTACAAACCTCCTTTACGTTTCACTTACGATTATTTTTATGTGTACATGTGTATTGAGGTTAGGATACATTGAAAATGATTCATTTTATAAAATCTTAAATATATAAAATAATTTGAAACGTATTACATTTGTAATAACTTAGACTTAGACTGCATAAATATGTGTGTAAGTAAATAGTTTTCTATTTCATTCGGCCTATCAAATTTAAGGATTTATATATGTATATAATTATTGTAATGTAAAAAAGTAACATTTCAATTTAGTAAACGAAATAAAAAATGTCAAATTTTGAAATTTCGTTAATTTTAAATAGATTGAAACAATTTATTTTTATCTGTAATTACGTATTTTCTATTTTTAAGCATTTGTGTCGTTCTGCAGTATATTTTTTACTGGCGTCGTTTTATATATTTTTCTTACACAGTTCATTAGGGTTGTGTTTTCATTTATATATCTTTAGTTAGAAAAATATAAAAAAAAATGATCAAAACACTACACAAGCAATCAACCATAACTAGCAGCGAAGCAATAGCCTTATTTTTTGATTTTTAAAAGTAAAAAGTGATTTCAGTAGGTATACATTATTTTCTTAAATGTATCATTCCAATTGATCGTTCTTGTTATTAAAAAAAATAATGCGATGATATTTCGAAACAGTTATGTACATAGTTGAAAGGTTTGCTTTGGTTAGCTAAAAGGTTCTTTGTACGTATGTATATATGTATGGTTATAAATAAGAGCGATTTCTTTCATTCCACTTAATTATCACAAAAGGAGCTATTATCCCTTCTTAGAGGCATTAGCCACCTGTTGATCTGAAATGAAGATCAACAACAACAACAACAACAACCAACAACAAGAAGAACAACAACGAAACAAGAATCGCCGACGAAACACCGGAACAATTAATGAAAACCGCAAATTTGACCGCACGCTGAGGCGAAAACGCCACTTTAAACCCGAAATAAAAATTGCCTAAAATTTCTCCACAGTCTCCAGTCGTCTTCAGATTCATATTTCGGGAAAAAATCGAGTATTTTTATATTTTTGGGGCGGTTTTGGGCGCACTCTCGCGTTATGCTAAATCGCACTCGAGCGTATTCCCAGCGAGGGCTCGTGGTGCCACTTCATGCCAAATTTATTCAGTGGCGTACTTCATTCCGCAGATTTTCGCGTGTACAGAGACCAATCGACTCGAGTATAATACAAAATTTACATCAACGCTCTCGACCAATGCCAATTACTATATACTATGTACGCAGTGAACGGTGAAGGGTTTCAATACATCGATGTAATATAATATTCCGTTAGATTATAAATTAATTTCGTGCAATCGATTGCGAAATTGTATTCGAAAAGCTTAATTGTCGGTCGTATCGTGCGGTAAATTAATTTTTCTGCTTAGGATTTATGTACTTATCGACTTGTGTTGTTTCGCTACGAAAGTATCGTTCGAGTCTTCTCCTCGGCCTGTAATTTAATCTCGAATCGTGCCAAAAACATTCGCCTGTCTTGAAAATGAAAGCTCCGAAATGAAACGTCCGTTTTGAACGCGTCAAACTTTTGAATTAATTTCATGAGACTTATATACAACACTTCAATAGTTTAAATTCAGTTTGAATTTTCGACGTGATCTGTGTGATACGTTTATGCATCGCTCGAAACGTCAATATGTTTAAGTCGAACTTTGGCGTAGACTGTATTTTTGAATATTCCTAGAAGTTTCATAGAACGACATTTTAATATGTACGTACATTCGAAAACAAACAAGCGATCAATTCAAGTCTGAACATTCGCTCGCTTTCAGTCAAAAGCTCAAGAACTCGACGTTCGCTCGAAAAGCGTCAAACTTTCCATTCAATTTAAAGCCTAAAGTACTTTTTGAATAGTTTAAATTTTCCAGCACATTATATAGTAATTTAATTTCTCGAAATATTTCACATTTACTTTGTATGTTATTATATAAATATAAATCGATTGATTGAACGCGTCCCAGACGACTATGTAGTGAAAATTTCAAGGGCGAACATTCTCGAGCTTTTATAAAGCGAACATTCAATATGTTGTACAAAACGAGCGATCAATTCAGGTCTAAAGTACACATAAGCTTTTTTACTCAATGCGCTGTAATATTGACTCGTATATATGTAGGTTTGTTAAGCCTTTCGATAATTTGTCAACTCGTTACAGGCAACACGTTATACAATCAACGAACGACAAAACCTTTGAAAGAATATGTATCAAGTCTAGAGGACGTTGGAAAGTCGCACATTATTGCCTCGGAGTCTTGAACCCTGTTTTTAACTTTGATTACACTGCTTTCGTATAAAAATTTCATAGTGAACGCCTACCGATGCCATAAAATCGTTTCACTTCATTAGAATCACGTGCAGGTAAAGGTGGGCATTCACCGCGAGATTCGTCTGCCGATATGTCTCTCGCAGGATGTATGGTTACGAGATTTTATCATTGGACACTGTCAGAGACACATTTTATGCTTTCGAGTATAGTGGTCACGGGTTCGAGTCCCACTAGAGTCCCGCTGCTGGCCAGACCTTGGTTTGTGACTCCAGGTCTATCGTTTCTTATCAAAGTTTGCAAATCTTTCCGATTCTTGTAAAACTGGCATTTCCTTTCCTATTTCTCTTGCTAATTTCAAGTTATTCAGCATCTCGACGTTCGCCAATTATAAAATGCTGCAAAAATTTCTCCATAGATGTCACTGTGGATGTTTGCATGAATTCGCATTGCATAAAATGTTTACGTATATTGATTGTATTGTATCTGTATAATTGTACTATTCGCTTTGGAGCGATCTGTAAAGGCGAGTTTTCGTGTTCTATGAAATAAAATAAAAATGAACTATTAAAAATATATTTAT